>NW_005356674.1:7352009-7352989 GCF_000412655.1 Myotis brandtii
TTGGTTGAGGTGGCCCAGAAGGTTTTTAACAATCGGGAGGACCCGACTGCAGGTTTAAACGCCCGGATGGCAAAGGTCCTCCTGGCCATAAACGAGGAAAAAGGCCAAAGGGGCCAGAGAGATAAGGAGGACAAAGGAAAGCCTCACGGGAGAAAAGGAGTCCAACCCCCGCTTGGGAAAAATCAGTGTGCATTTTGCAAAAAGGAAGGACATTGGAAAAGGGAGTGCCCTAAACGTGCTGGGGAACCGACTCCCATGTTGGTGGAGGAGGTGGATTAGGGTCTTCAGGGCTCAGCTGGCCCCCAAGAGCCCAAGATAACTCTGACAGTGGGGGGGTCAGAAGGTGGACTTCCTCGTGGACACGGGAGCCACTTTCTCTGTCCTGCAACAGCCAGTGGGTCCGGTCTCTAAGACCAAAATCCCCATCAAAGGGGCAACTGGAAAAGTAAAATCCTACCCATAGACTAAAGGTCGGATCAGTGACCTAGGAAACGGCTCAGTGACTCACTCGTTTCTAGTAATGCCAGAGTGCCCGTACCCTTTGCTAGGCCGGGACTTGCTAAGTAAATTTCGGGCCACAATCTCTTTTGAAGGCCAGGGCCAGAGGTCAAGTTACAAGACCAAACGAGGAAAAAGGCCAAAGGGGCCGGAGAGATAAGGGGGACAAAGGAAAGCCTCACGGGAGAAAAGGAGTCTAACCCCGGCTTGGGAAAAATCAGTGTGCATTTTGCAAAAAGGAAGGACATTGGAAAAGGGAGTGCCCTAAACGTGCCGGGGAACCGACTCCCATGTTGGTGGAGGAGGTGGATTAGGGTCGTCAGGGCTCAGCTGGCCCCCACGAGCCCAGGATAACTCTGACAGTGGGGGGCCAAAAGGTGGACTTCCTTGTAGAACTCATAGCACTCACTCAGGCCCTCTAGTGGGGAAAGGGAAAAAAAAGAGTGAACATTTCAGCTTCCTGAAAACAGCTGCCTTGAACC
>NW_005356674.1:7354150-7354990 GCF_000412655.1 Myotis brandtii
TTTCTTTCCCTCCCACCAGACTATTTGTTTCAGTTTGTCTCCACCAGGTCACAAGCCCACCTCCTTCTGTGCCCAGGCCTCATCGTCCCTCTGACAGACAGCAGGATCTCTTGGCTCTGAGAGAAACTTCTGACCCTCCTCAGCACAAAGCAGTTACAGAAGAGAATTCAACGCCCATTTTCCCTGAAAGAATTCAGAGCCAGGATCCTTGAGGTAATATAGTAGGCAGTTAGACAGACATGAGCACAGCAAGGACGATAGGCCAACTAGCACTGACTCCCCAGAAGCAAGAGGGAACTAGGCTGCAGATGAAGCAGCCCGGGAGGCTGCCCTAAAACCAGTGGGGCCTTTACAGATTCTAGTGACTCTTCCAGACCCTGAACTACTCATCTCACCAGTTTACTCAAGTTCTTTCAGGCTTTACAGTCTACCCAGAAAGCAAACCAGAGGCACGTCCGAGATGTTCTGCCTGTATCCGGTTCATCCCTTCCAACCTGGTGACTCTGTTTGGGTAAAGAAATTTGCCACCCAAGGACTGACTCCTGCCTGGAAAGGACCACTCCCACGGCAGTCAAGGTCGACAGGATCCTGATGTGGCTTCATCATACCTGGCTTAAGACAGCCCAGGCAAAATAGAAAGTCCAGGACTCTTCAGACCCTCTGAAGATTACTCCGGGCCCTCATTCCAGGCCCTTGTCTTATAAACAGTCCCACTGACTTTATTTGGCAAAGAATTAATTCTATCAAGCTTATAGTCCTCAGGGGTCAATATAACTCCCTCCCCAACAATGACAATGATTTGACTCATGTACATAAAACCAGTGGGGAATGTGCTGGGCT
>NW_005356674.1:7355388-7369931 GCF_000412655.1 Myotis brandtii
TTTGCTTCGGCAGGGTGCTATAACTGTAGTCAGCTGGCCAGCTTAATAAAGGCTCTTAAATTTAAATTCTGAGTCGGTGGTCTATCTCGCTGAGTGAACCCATAACAAACCGACTGAGCTACTCTGCCAGGGCCAAGAAGCAAAATATCTCATAGTTTATCCCAAATTGCATTACCTTGGTTCTTCAGTAGGAAAAAGAAACCAAAAAGAAAAGAAAGTTGAATCTTAAGAAATCCTTAGGGATTTCTAATTACAAAACCAGTTCTGACTACCTTTGTTGGCAAGGATATCTGAAAAGAGTGCCGAGTGTGAGGGAGCCTGGACTATAGAGGGTGTAGCTCCTTTGCAGCCTAACCCAACCAGGGGAAAGGGACACGGGTGAGTTGGCATCCAGCTGGGTCAGCGCCGGTGACCCCTGGCTTCCAGCATGAAGGGAACTACAGACCCTCCATCCTCTGGTTCCACAGAGCCAGTGCCTGGCCGACACACTGGCTACAGTCGCAGGCCTGGACTTTTCCTGGAACCTTCTGGGAACCAGGACATAGAGCATGGAGCCGACAGAGCAGAGCCAGGAAGTCCATTGGTATGTCCTCCAAAACCCTCCCCCCACTGTTTCCCCTGCCAGTTCCAGACCAAGGTCTCACACCTCTTTAAACTCAGCATCTCATATGCAGGGGTGCGTAGGGGAGGCAACCGTTTCTTGGGACACAGAAGGTGCTCAAGAAATGCTAATTTGCTTAATCAAGACATTAAACAAGGTAAGTATTGAAAGGTGTTTTTATCTGTTATGACACTGGTGCAACGTATGATGGTCATGGTAAGTTAGAGAAACAATTTTAATCATGAGAAATTGGTGGGTAACAAATTTGTGTGCTGATGGGTGGTGTTTTTCCCCACACCTGTATGGGCTTGATCAGAAAAGCAGAACCACTAGGAGAAATCTAAATGATAAAGGCTTCATTGAAGAGATTTGAACTGACACAATCGTGAGAGCTGGTTAAACAGTTTATGTAGAGCTGTTGTTTCCACATCTGGTGTTGGGCACTGAGTCAGCATGGCTGGTTGGCAGAAGTCAAGAGAGCTGTGAAGTGAGAGAGCAGGACAGGCTGGGATGTTCGAGGAAAGCACAGATGGATGGGACCATGTCAGTATCTCATCACCTCCCATCTGGTGATGCGGGTGACCTGCACCTGCAGGCGAGGGCACCCTTTGCCACAAAAATAAATACATGCCTCACCCAGAATTTGGAGAAGCCATAGAGGAGATTGGGCAGAAGCGGAAGAGTTGTGGGCCCATTGCTGCCCCACACCAAGCAGATAAGCCAGCAATGAGCTGCCACCATGACCAGTGCCCCACTGGAACCTTCCCAGCCTTAAGACAACGTTACTGATGCACTTCTGCCTTCCAAGTTTCACACAAAGGGTCTCATGAGGCCCACGCTAGACAAAAACTGTGCAGGGGAGGAAACTCTGGGAAATGTGGTTCCAACTTAGAAGAGTCAGAACTACAAGTCCACCAAGACCAGGGTAGCTAAAACTCACTAGCTGTGCAGCTGGAAATCAGTTTGCCTGAGGGTAAGCTGCCCTGCTCCAGCTCAGAGAGGGTCTAAGCATAAGAATCAGGTGGACAAGCTGCCAATCAACCTAGTGAAGAGAAGAGGAGCAAATTCCAAGCTGCAACCTTGTACATTTTGCACATATAATTCATTTCAGAGGGTGTTAGTGCCAATTAGACAAGCAAGATGACTCAGGGTAGGTACCTGATGATCTAACCCAGCAGAGCAAGACAAGGGATATAATCTAGCATCGGAAATTAGACGGCATACAATCCCCTGGTGTGTGGGTAAAAAAGCAGATTACCAGGTGACCCTGGTTTGGGGGAAATTCCAGGAATCTGTGTTTCAACAAACACCTAAAGATTCTCATACCTTAGTTCACACTTCGAGAAAGACTCCTCTAGAGGTCTAGCAAGTCAACTTGCAAAGTCCCAAATCTACCCTGTTTGCAAAAACCAGTGACAGTAGGTTATTTTAATGGAGAGAACATCTTTATAGGAAGGCAGCAGTGGGAAATCAAAATCTGCTATTTATTTTAGCATGATGTTCTAAAGGTTATTTTAGAATTCTATTTTTTGAGGGTTCATAAGTGTTACTTACTCTATTAATATAAAACTTGATGGTTGCCAAATTACATCCTCCTCCCTGACTTGTCTAACAGCCCACACCTCTGCCACCTCAAAGCAACGAAGGATTTGGAACGCCACCTAGTGGTCACGATGAGCACTTGCTAAGTGCAAAGCAAGACGTCCCTAGTACTTGTGGACAACAGAATGTGACAACTGAACTTTAGAAACTGCTAATGGTTTAAATTTGTTTTTTCAGTTGAATAGAACTGGAGAATTTTCTGAGTCCTCCCTTGACTGCTTTCTAGAATAGAAAGAACGTGGACTTTGAAATGTGGCAGGCTTGGTTTAAATCTCCGCTTCACCACCTAAAAGCAATGCCTGAATTTGTGCGTCACCTCACATCTTAGCTTGCCAGCTTCAGCTGCAGAGTGATGGCAGCGTGCCTCGGCTTCACTGAGCATCTCTCCGTGTCTGCCCCGAGGCTTCTTGAGGCAAGGGGATGCTTGGGACAACTGTGGGAATCTATGTCATTCACACATACGAACACACCCCTGCAGTAACCCTAGCCACAGGGATCCAGAGCCCATAACAAATTTTTCACTTTCTCAGGCAGACAATTCTGAGGAACAGTCTACCTACCCAGTTCCTCAGAAGATTCCAGGAGAAAGTACTAGCAAGGCCCCATTGCTCAAAGTGATGACCAATTCGAGAAATTCCACCTTGCCCTAACCGGTTTGGCTCAGTGGATAGAGTGTCGGCCTGCAGACTGAAGGGTCCCAGGTTCGATTCCGGTCAAGGGCATGTACCTTGGTTGCGGGCACATTCCCAGTGGGGGGCGTGCAGGAGGCAGCTGATCGATCTCTCTCATCGATGTTTCTAATTCTCTATCCCTCTCCCTTCTTCTCTGTAAAAAATCAATAAAATATATTTTTTTTAAAAAAAAGGTCCCAGGTTCAATTCCGGTCAAGGGCATGTACTTTGGTTGTGGGCACATCCCCAGTAGGGGGTGTGCAGGAGGAGGTAGCTCGATGTTTCTCTCTCACTAATATTTCTAACTCTCTATCCCTCTCCCCTCCTCTCTGTAAAAAATCAATAAAATGTATTTTTTTAAAAAGTAAATCCACCTTGTATTAGTTTTTCCTCCTTTCATTCATGTCCCCTGAGAACATGTGCTAAAATAAACTACCTGTACACAAGCCCCTGCCTCATGCTCTGCTTCCTCAGGGAACTCAGGCTGACGTGTAGCCTGAGGCAATTCATTTATTCTCTGTGGGCCTTAGGTTCTAGGCTGCGATATGAGATTATTGCAATCTGCAATATCCTCACAGAGATACTGTGAAAATTAAATGAAATCCTGTATAAAAAGCACTTTCGCAGTGCCTGATCCGTAGCAGAATTTCACAGTCTCATAGGTGCTGTGGAATCTCGTTGTTTAATTTGCCTTTCCCTAGTGAGATGCCATGTGGATGGTCTTCTCACATGCTTCTTTGTCATTCATATCTCTTCTTTGGTGAGGTGTCTGTTCAGATCTTTTGGCCGCTTTTTAACTGGGTAGTTCATTTTCCTATCTTTGAGTTTTAAGAGCTCTTTGTATATTTTGGATAACAGCCCTTTCGCAGATATGCCTCTTGCAAAAATTTATCCCTATCTGTGGCTTATCTTCTCATTCTCTTTAGATGAACTGAGTTTTATCCCTAATGTTAGTAATAAACTATAAAAACAATAAATAAACTATAAAAATTTACAACTCAGTTTCTTCTTTCATCCAACAAATACTTTAGTACTCCTCTGTGGCAAGCCTTTACCAGGCACTGGGAAAATAATGACAAATAAGATTGCAGGCCTTTCTGTCAAAAAACTTCCTGAGTAGTGGGGGCAGACTGAGGCCAAGAGGAAATTACAATGTAAGATAAGCAGTTTCATAACTAGAGAAGGGGAGGAGAGCCTGATCTATTCAGAAACGGGGGTGGGTGGGGGGGAGTCTTCAAGGAAGGCTTCCTGAAGGAGGTAGCCTACAGAAAGAGAAGCTAGCCAGGTGCCATTGGGAAGAGGTGGTAACAAGCATTTCAGCAGCAGGGACAGCATCGGTAAAGTTCTAGAGGTGACAGAATACATGGCTTCACAGAATTGGCCACAGCAGTAACACAATGTGCAAGGGGCAGTGGAGGTGTGGAGTTAGACAAACAGGCTGGGGTCAGATCACAGAAGGAGTGTACACCACACTAAGGGGTTGGGTCTCAGTTTTTCTACATACATGCGGGTCCCTGGAAACATTCTTTTTCCTAAGAAGATCGCCTTGGAACAAAGCCAGCCGAACCAGATCAATGCTTCATAAAGGGAGAAAATGTGTTATTAGCATTTAGTTTGCTGGAATATTTTTCCACCAAGAATGTAAAGAGAGAGCGTGAGGTTTGAGGGGTATTAATATGGACTGTAGTGACACTTCCCACATATCTCTTGGTGATGCGTGTTGACAGCCTCATACATGGGCAGGCATGTGTGCAAGTTCCTGTATCTGTCTAATGCTTCTGAACAACCTTCTTCCTCCCCACGCCCCAAGCAGAGAAAGCCAGACCCTCGGTCACTGTGGCCTCCTAGATAAATATCCAGGCTTATCATTTCCAATCTTGTCATAGTATGAGGGAAGCGGTGCTGCTAAGACAAAACCCAACCAGCATTTCCAAGAATGAACCACCCACCACGGTGATCCTGTGTGCCACTGGCCACCCAAGTGGTCACAGTGATGTCTCTCCTTTGAATCCACCATGTTTAATCCAGTACAGGACTTGCAGTAAATATTCAATAAATGTGTTATGTAGGCTGAGTTTAACACACTAACAAATGATGTCCAAGTCAGCAGGACTGTATTTGACAATTAAATGTTGGAGTGTTTATAGGTTAACAGAAAACCTCTGTCATTTTTTTTTCCACCTGCTTAGAAAGTATTTGCTCAAAGGAATACATTTTTTAAAATACTCTCCTAAATCTTTCCCTGTACTGTTTTCTTCTTTAGACAAATAAGCCAAGATAAAGAGAAAGTAGAAAAGGAGAAACTCAAAATTACAAAGAACTTGAGCTTTCCTGGGATTCCCCTGATGCCAATATATATACTTTTTTTTTTTTTCGTAAAGTGACTCTTTAGCACAAAGCAAGCACAAAATCAATTCTCTACAAGGTGAGATATGTCATCCTTTCCTGGAATGAAGCCTCTGAAATGGTTTTTTAGAAACTAGTTTACTGGAAGATTTCGGCCACCATAAAAAGGAAAAAGAAAAACTAAATATGTTGGTCTTGAAATTTATGAGCCTTGCTCGCCTGTAAGAATTGAGAAGAAGAGAGAGGGAGAGAGAGATAGAAATATTAATGATGAGAGAGAATCATTGATCAGCTGCACCCTACATGCCCCACACTGGGATCAAACTCAAAACCCAGGCATGTTGCCCTGACCAGGAATCGAGCCGTGACCTCCTGGTTCATAGATTTACGTTCAACCACTGGGCAATGCCAGTGGGGCAATGTCCTTCCTTTTAACATTTAACCACTAGAACGTGGGGGAAGCAACACTGTGGTATTTCCAAGGCTAAATCACAGGAGGCTGTGTGGCTTCTGCCTTGTGCTCTGGGCACTTGCCCTTAGAGCCCTAGGCCACCATGTAACAAGTCTACCCTGAGCCACCATGCTGTGGGGGAGTCAAACCACATGGACAAACCATGTGTAGGCACGCTTGTAGGTGACCTTGGTCTTCAAGTCCCCCCAGCCCCGGCACCATACATGTGAGAAAACAAGCTTCAGCTGAGCCCAGCCCCCAGCGGTCAGGCCCCCAGCCTTTGAGTCTCATCTGTTGAGGCCCCAGAAATTGTGCGACATGGACAAGATGGGCATGCTGTGCCCTTCGGAATTCCTGACCCACAGAATCCATGAGCATAACAAAACGGTGGTCATTTTGTGCCACTGACTTCGGGGTGTTTTGTTATCTAGCACACTCAATAGAACAACAGCTTGCACACACTTAAGGGCACTATGTGCTAGCACGGCTCTATATGCTATAGCTTGATCTTCACTGTAATCTCATGAGGTAGGGGCCATTATTATTTACATTTTACAATGAAGACAATCCATCAAGCACTGTATGACCAAGGCGAAGCAGAGCAGTGGCAAATGGTGCGTTTGTGCATTCATCTGAGTAGTGGGAAATGTAAGTATTGTCCCCAGACCTCATTTCAACCTTTCTATCCTTTGCAAAATGAACTTTTTAGTGTTTTGATGTACACATGCCATTCACAAATATACCCTCAATTGTACAATGTCTCAGACAACTCCTGGGCACGGTTCCAGATACTCTTGGCCCCATCAGTCTCTTATTACAGCTGCTGCCACCAATTCTTTGTGGATTTGGACCCACGGTGCCTCTCCTCAAGCCTGTGCTACATTCCTCTCACCTACTGCCCTGGCTTCCCGTTGGCTCCATTCGGGAAACCTACTCAGCAGCCTCACTCAGGCAACCTGAAGTCCCAGAAGAATTAACTCCCTGTAGACCAATGGGAGGGAGAGCTGGTGAAGAAGTTCTTGCCTGTTTCTCTCCACTGAGACAGTCCTGAGACTGCGCAGTTGTGACAGTTTTTTGAGGAAGGGTCCCATGAGATTAAACAAAACCGCCAATTCAATCGCATCTTTGCAAAGGTTCCCCCTTCCTCCCCAGCCTCACAAAACCATCATCCCTCACTCATCCTGCTCCCGGGCTTGCACCCATAGCATGTGAGCCTGCCTTCAGGGGACCCAGGCTAAGACATTTAAAATTCAAACAGCATTCAGGTGTACTGAGCACTGTAGGAGAGTCCTTCATAAACACTCCCAGCACTTTCCCCACACCCTCCTCCCTACCAGGGCTAACCAGTACCAATAGCTTGTATGCAGCCTTCTAGTCTCCTCCAAATGCACATGTGTATAATACATATATACACATTGATATGTTTATATAAACATATGTATTTTTAATTTACATGTATTAAATTATACTATTAGCATTATTCTGCATTGTTTGTTTTATTTTTACTTAGCAATCTATTTTGGATATCTTCCCAGGGCATTTAAATGTGTCAAAGAATAACTCATACATATAGGTAGTGATTCTGCATGCTATTTCGTTATTTCACATGCAAATCCTTTATTCATATGTTAGTGAGTCAGTTGGTAACAATGAGTGAAGAAAGAAAAGCAAAACACAATTTGTAAACACATTTTGCAGGGGGGAAGAAGAGGGGATGTTTTAGCTGGCAGCTCGCAGCGGAGCCAGCGTGGGCATTCTGTACTTGAATAGGCTGACCGGCACGGAAGCAGCACAGTCTCAGTAGTTTATGGATTCTCCATAAAACCCTGAGAGTTTCATGCTGCAGCCTCAGGACAGGCCGCCTCTGTGGAATGTCTGCCAGGATGTGCAATAGCGCCTCCACCTCAGCCAGGTCTGTGACGTTTCCCACAGCAGATGGAATTGTCCAGTATTAGGGACTCAACGCTGCTTGGCCACCTTACCCTCACCCTGCAGGATGGGAGTTCAGACCCGAGTACAGGGAGAGCAGGCCCAAGAGAGGGGTGAGCTTGGGAAGACTCTGGGCAGCACCCACACCCAGCTCAGGAAGCCCCGTGCTATTGACTTGGTTCCCTTCCCACACATGGCTTCATAATCAGAAGCAGCAAAACAAAGTTTTGAAATCCAGGCTTGCAAGGGGCTCACGAAAGTACCGCTGCTCTGGTGGTACTTCCAAGATCACATCCTCCCTGGTAGATGGGAGGGCGACCTTCAGGCTTCTCCCCTCCTCAGCTTCCTTCGAATTTCAGCCTCTCAGCCTCCACCTGAGTATGGGGCCCCCAAGCCATGCTCTTCCTGCACACCTGTGAAATGTAGGGAAGTTGCGTACACACATACATGCACAACACACACACACACACACACACACACACACACACACACACACACACACCACTGGCGTCATCCATTCTGAGGAGTGATGTGGAAAGAGCAGGAAAGAACATAAGCCTGGCCTCGTCAGGACCACCCCTTGCACAGCCCCAGGAAGCACATTCCCTGTCATACCGCAGGGCTTCTGGAACACGAACATGTCCAAGAATCACCTGGAGGTCTTGTTAAATGCTGATTGTGACTCAGTAGGTCTGGGTGGGGCCAGCACGTTTGCGTTTCTAACAAGCTCTCCGGTGCTGCTGGTCCAGGAACCACACCTTGAGGAGCAAGGTCATAACGCACCACGCAGATGTCTGACAACAAAGTTCTTTTCACCTGTTTTTGAACTTCACATACCATGCATCATGCAGTACATTCTCCTTTCAGTTAACTTGTTTATGAGATTTATCTAGGATACTGCATGTAGCAGCAGTACCTTGTTTCATTGCTGTATGGTATTCTATATTATGAATATATTATAATTTATTGATCTATTTGCTACTGAGGAATAGTTGGCAATTTCTATGTGGTTTTATTATCAATGCAGAGACCACACTTTGAGAACCACTGCTCTAGAGAACAAAGGAGGCCTGGGAAGTTCAAGGTTTGTCCCCAGCCAAGACTCCTGACCATGACTCTATGGCCTTCACATTCCAGTGCTCAGGGAGAGAGCACATCATGCTAAAGATGCCAGGACAGCGTGAGTGAGTCCCTTCTCTGCAGCCCCATCTCTGCTGTGTGGGCCCATGTTCTCGAAGCTTCCTCCCTCCCTTCCTTCTTTCCTCCCTTCCTTCCTTCCTTCCCTCCTTCCTTCTCCCCTTTCTTCTTTCTTTCCTTCCTTCTTCCTTCTTTCCCTTCCTTCCTTCCTTCCCTCCTTCCTTCTCCCCTTTCTTCTTTCCTTCCTTCCTTCCTTCCTTCCTTCCTTCCTTCCTTCTTTCCTTCCTTCCTTCCATCTTAGTCGTTTCTTCTGTGACCCCGCAGGATACTTTGCTTTGGACCCTGCAGTGTGTCTGAACACTGCTTTTCCAGGTTAGGCTCCACCATCTCACACGTCTTGTAAGGACACAAAGCTTTCATGGGTTACCTGCGTGCAGGTGGGTGATCCTGAGGTGCACCCACACCCCCTCCAGACTCCATCCCTGAGGCCTCAGTCCCTGGCTTCTTACAGAAACTGCCAACTTCCAGTGACCTCCTTTGCTTCCCTGTAATGGGAAAATGGAATAATTTCCCATGAGTTATCTCATGGGAAGAGCAAAAATAACTGTTGGTCCTTCGTTTCTTGGTTATATTGTCTCACTCTGATAAGAGACCAATTTTTCATTTCATTGACAGATTGGGGACATTGGCATTAGAACCTGAGGACAGAAGATTCTAGTGAAAGAGGACACCAGATAAGCTTTATTTTTGAACAGGTATAATAACTTTGGCCCATTTGAAACATTAGGTTCAATTATATAAAATTGCTGTTTTTAAAGGTGACAACAGTCATTTCATATGGTTCAACATAATTATATACATCCTAATTGTTTATAGTAAATATATGTATTTGATTACATATCTTAATTTCATATATCCTAATTT
The DNA here is from genome assembly GCF_000412655.1 of Myotis brandtii. Classification (NCBI taxonomy): domain Eukaryota; kingdom Metazoa; phylum Chordata; class Mammalia; order Chiroptera; family Vespertilionidae; genus Myotis; species Myotis brandtii. The sequence continues at coordinate 7,365,050 of NW_005356674.1, forward strand.
TATATATACTAGTATATACTTAATAGTTACTAATTACATATGTATACCTTACTTATATATCCTATAAAATAAAGAGCTAATATGCAAATGATTGTCTCACCTCACACCCTCATGACCTCACACCAAGGCAGGGGACCTGAGGCTGAGCCCCCCCACCCGGCAGGGCTTGGTGGAGGAGCTGAGGCTGCGCCCCCTGCCCTGCAAGGCAGGTCTTGCATGATTTTGAGGTGCACGTGAGTGGGCAGAGACTTGACTCTGGGTCCCACAGCGCACCCCAGACTCTGACAGTAGGGAGATTTTCATATACATTTTACTAATTTTCTTTGATCTCTGACACTTCTATTATAGAGAAAGGGCAAATAGCAATATTAAAATATTTCCTCTAATTCCCTTTTAATGTGCATGAATTTCATGCACTGGGCCACTAGTCTATTTATAAATGTATTTTAACTATATAGACATATATATTCTATTATATATTATAATTCCATGTATTTATATTGTATATATTCTAGTTATATATGTTAATTACATATCCTAATTATGTATCTTCCAATTTTAATCATTTTATTATATACGTGTGTTTGTGACTAGATAAAGATGCTATACATAATAGGATATGAGTAAAATTACAACATATTATTAGAAGTTATGCACACATTCATGGTCAACTGAATTCAAAGTCATACCTGTAAATAAAATTCAGGATATTTTAAAATAGTTTTCTATTTTTCAATTATCGTTGACATACAATATTATATTCATTCCAGGTGTACAACACAGTGATTAGACATTTATGTAATTTACAAAGTGATCGCCCTGATAAGTCTAGTACCCACCTGACACCATGTATGGTTTCTGCAATATTATTGCTATATTCCCTATGCAGTATTTTACATCCCCATGACAAGAAAATGAGATGTTAATGTTCACCTTTTGTGTGTGCAGCGGCAGATATAGGTGAATTTCTGAGCGCACACCACCACCTTGTGTCTTTTGGGGAAACTACATGTGAGTAGCATAGCCTGTTGCCTTAGAACAGTGGTTCTCAACCTTTCTAATGCTGCAACCCTTTAATACAGTTCCTCATGTTGTGGTGACCCCCAATTTCATTGTTACAAATTGAACATAATTAAAGCATAGTGATTAATCACAAAACAATATGTAATTATATATGTGTTTTCCGATGGTCTTAGGCGACCCCTGTGAAAGGGTCGTTCGACCCCCAAAGGGGTCGTGACCCACAGGTTGAGAACCGCTGCCTTAGAAGAAAGGGACTTGAGGCACTCCTTTATCTATTTAATAAACATTTATTTTACACCTGCTGTAAACTTTGCCCTAGAAGGTTCAGAGTACAAGGCTTTCCAGTCTGAAGCCTCCCTGGAACTTCTCAAGGCAGATAAGCTCCTTCCCCCAGGCAAAGAGTGTCAGGGAGAAGGAGGCTGAGCAGGGGGAGCTGGAGAGTCCATGTCCCACATAATCAAGCAGTCACTGCTCAGCTCTAGACAGTTGCTCCCAGAAAAGCATATGGGCCTAGTGGTTTTCCTCTAAGAGAAGCCGGAAGTTCAAATGTTGTGCAAATCTCTGATTTTTCAGTAACAAGTAATTCTAATTATTTCTAAATATCATGAGCCAACTTTGAGCATCGACAGGCTCTGCTCTGCTCAGAATGCCCTTCCAGAAAGAACTCCCTGCCAGGCTGAGAAGAGTGTGGGTAGCTGAGAGTCACGCCGGCTTCAGCTTCCAACGGAAGGCGTGCCCTTCTTGGAACAGCCCCCAACCAATAACAGCAAAACAGCCATACAAGGGCCTGGACATCTGTACCAAGGTGGGTACCTCTAAAGAACAGCGTTGGCTCTGGAGGTCCCCAAAGGCTGACAGAGACTCTGTCAGGTCCGCATGGCAGGCTGACAGTTCCCCTTCCCAATCCTTTTTCTCCCCACTTCCTTTCACATAGGTTTCCAATATTTTAGTCTCTGATTCCCTGAGAACCAACATGTAACGTATGACTAGAATACCACTAAGTGGTTGCTTGAAAAGCATATGTTCAGTCTGAAATGCCCTGCTGGAATATCTTAGAATAATGCTGACAAAAGAAATAGAATGTTAGCCAAATGTGTAATTCTAAATTTTCTAGTAAACACATAATAAGGGAAGCAAAACGGGTGAAACTTATTTTAAAATATAGTTTACTTAATACAATAAATTTGAAAGTGTCATTTCAACATGTAATCAACATAAAAAATAATTACATATTTTATATTTTCTTTTGTACTAGGTGTTTGGGATCTGGTATAAATTTTATACTTAATAGTACATCTTCATTTGGACTAGCCACATTTCGAGTGCTTCTAACGAGGAGAGGGAGGTCTCCTAAATATATAGAAATTAAGGAGTGTTGTAGACAAAGGGAAAGGATGGGAATTGCATTTGCATTTACAGCATGAATTAATTCAATTGTCTCCTTTTGAAGTACTGACAAGGTAGCTGCACCACAAGGCCCTTCTCTTTTTTGGCTTTTTTTATTGAGATATAACACCCTCCTTTTCATCACAATCATGTACCAAACTTTAGTTTGTGTCCTCAAATTCCTGAAGATATGGGCCCTTGACACATGGTTGTCCTCTCCATTTCTACCTCTGTCACCAGGCAGGACTATAGATGACATTTTTATCTAAGCGGATAACCCATCCCCAATCTGTCAATGACATAAACAGTGGTCTCTTATCAGAGTAAGTGAGCCAATGTAACCAAGAAAGCAAGGACCAACAATTATTTTTGCTCTTCCCATGTGGGAAGTCACAGCTGGTGTTGGTGGGAGGGAAATGATTCCATTTTCCCATTACATAGGAAGGAAAGGAGGTCAGTGATTTTTGTAAGAAGTCAGGGACTGAGGCATCAGGGATGGCATCTGGAGGGGGTGTGGGTGCACCTCAGGATCAGCTTTGTGTCTTTACAAGACGTGTGAGATGGTGGAGCCTAAGCTGAAAAAGCAGTGTTCAGACACACTGCAGGGTCAAAGTATCCTGAAGGGTCATAGAAGACATAATAAGGAAGGAAAGCAGGAAGGAAGGAAGGAAGGAAGGAAGGAAGGAGGGAAGGAAGGAAGGAAGGGAGTGGGGGGGAGTAAATATATATATATCAATAAACTGTAGTATATTCATGATATACTACAAGTGTTTGTGTCTTCAATGTGTAGCTCTGTGCCTGGTACAAAGTAGACATTCAGTGTTCATTGAATAAATAAATAAGGAATAAAGATTACATGCATAGGGAGTATATAAGCTCAAGGAGAGATCACAATTACCTGGAATATTAGGAAAGGCTTCCTTCAAGATGGACTAGGAATTCTACAAGCTGTGATCAGAGGGGGAGCGTTAGACATAGAAGTCCAGTTTTGAGTGAATAAAACTGCATTCAGCTGCTCTAGTGACTGCAAACACTTTGACAATGTGGTCGGAACACATGTTCTAACTAAAAGACCTCTACTCTGTGCTGGGGAATTTATATTTCATTCTTCAGAACCAAGATGGGGAACGACGGCACATTGGATATACTTAGTGGGGAGGTCACTCATTCAACATTTTAAAATACTTACTGAGCATCTGCCCTCTACCAAGGCTTGTGCTTAATACTGGAGTAAAACTGTTAAGGTCAGAAATCATCCCTGCTTTAGTTGTGAAACTGTAGGATGAGAACCATCTTTGTACCAGGGACAGGCAAATTCTTTTCACCTGTGTTCTTTACAACAGGCTGATGGAATGGTTATCATTACTAACCTCTCTCAATAGGAAGAGAGAGTGAAGAAATTAAGAAATTAGTTTCATTTAAACACGGCCCAACTGACTAAAAATCCATTGAGGTGTAATGAAGAATGAATTAAAAATACACATTTAAAATGTAGGGTTTTGACAAATGGATACATTTGGCACCACCACCACCAAGACATTCCCATCACCCCGGACATTCCCTTCCCAGTCATTGATCTGATTTGCAGCGTTATTGATTACACTTGTCTTATCAACGGAGTCATACCATGTGTACTCTGGCGTCTTGCTTCTTTGACCCAGCATGAATTTTGTGTTTCATCTAGATCAGTGGTTCTCAACCTTGGCTGCACATTAGAATCACCTGGGAATCTTTTTAAAATCCTGATTTCTGGGCCTCATCCTCTGGAAATTCTGTTTCTTTGTTATGGGGTGGGGCTACAACATTAGTCACAAAGAAACAGAATTAATTTCCGGGAGGATGAGGCCCAGAAATCAGGATTTTAAAAAGATTCCCAGGTGATTCTAATGTGCAGCCAAGGTTGAGAACCACTGATCTATATTGTGGTGACTACCCCTAGTTCATTTTTATTATTGCTGAATTCAGACTTTTAGGGAGAGAAGACATTCATCAAATAATCACCTAATTATTTTATCACAACAGCATTAAAATAAAGATACCTACAGGTCAAATACATTGTTGACAATTCAATCAGTACTTATGGTATACACTAGAGGTGCTGTGTACTGGGTCATGATTGAGTTTGTGGAAAATAAGCGTTATTAATGGGTACCTTAAAAGAATCCTAAATATCCTATGAATGTCTTTAAGTCCCTTATTCTTAAAATTTCAGTCCAGATGATGTTCGGAAGTGCTTTTTGTTGGCTCTTTGAGCCTTCCCTTGAGCTGGTAGGAAAAAAAAAATAAGTTTGTACGGCGCATGCGCCCCTGTCCAGGCGAGCCCCCAGCAACAGCGTCAGCGGCCCGGCCACCTCCACGTAGACGGCGAAAGCGTACTGGGCCCCGACTCGGTACTGCCGCCAATCCCGGGAGCCGTGGCGGTCACGTGCGCACCTGCACATCGGCATGGCCCCGCCCACCTCCTTGAACTCCC
>NW_005356674.1:7370225-7372780 GCF_000412655.1 Myotis brandtii
GGCTGGCGGTGCAGCGCGGACCACGAAGGCGCTATTCGGAGGCGGTGTTTTACTACAAGGTGAGCGGGGGACCGCGGAGTCCGTCGGAGGGGCCAAGGGGCGGGTCCCGGTACCGAGGCGGCCGGGCCCTCTAGCCTCTGCTCTTTACCTCTTCTCTTCCTGCGCTTTCCTTCTTGGGCACCAGGCACCCCCACGCCCACCGGGGCTTCTGCCACGAGGGGCAGGTTTGCTCACAGCTTTGGAGTGACCACCTCTCCGGTTGCAGCCCGGACTGGCGGTGCACCTGGAGCTGCCGTGGCCGCAGTAGTAGGTGTGAGCGGTTAGGGGCCGGCTGATTCTATCACTTGGTTCTCATTCACGGCTCCTGGGAAGTGGTCTCTCATACACACTAAAATAATGCATGTTCGTTGAAGAAAACAAAATAAATTTTTAAAGAAGAAAACGTCTTTTATTCTAGCACTTGATGGTATATTTTTTGTGCTTGTGTTTCGACGCGCGCGCGTTGGTGTGTATATGTGTGTACCCTTTTTTTTAAAAAACAAACTTGGATCCTACTGTTGATAGCTATTTATAACCTGTTCATTTGAACTTTTTCAAATCGTTAAATTTACTTCTGTGATATCTTACCAGAGGCACAGCCTTCCATTGTGTTTTTTTAAGCATCATTCGGGTATTTTAGCATCATAAGTAATGGTTCGGTTAACATCCTTGTCATTCATTCTTGACACATGTCTTCTCAGTTTCTTTTGTATAAATTACTCGGGGCAGAATTATTAAGTCAGGGTGTGAGTTTCTACAGCCCACCCTCTGCTCTCCAATCTTGAGGATTTGCAGACACACCCCTCCAGCCCTATCTGAGCCCTCGTCTTCCTTGTAGCTGTATCTTTATCATATTGTCACTTTTTTTTTTTTTTTTAGAAATGTTGTTAGAGAAGTAGTAATTTTTTTCCATGAACGGATATGCTATGTCAGTAATGTGTGGTTTGCTTTTCTCGGATTAATATTTTATTGTCTTCATTTTATAATCCGTATTTGGAGACTTGTTTTGTTCATAATCATTTCGTTTGGACTTTTTTTGGGACAATTTCATGAAGGTGGTATTTCTTTAAAAGTAGAAATTCTGTGTCTTTTAGTTTTGTGAAATAACTGGTAAATATTCATAGATTAAAGTGGTGCCATATAAAATAGTTTTTTCTAAAGTGAAAGAATATACTATGCAGTGCCCCTTGTTTTGCTATAAGATTTATATGCATGTCATTAGGAAGAATTTTTTATCTTTGAGAAAGTCAGTGTGGTTGTGCTCCTAGGAACTATATACATAACCAGTGGTTCCCAAACTTATTTGGCCTACCGCCCCCTTTCCAGAAAAAATATTACTCAGCCCCTGGAAATTAATTTTTTTAAAAATTTTAATAGCAGTTACTCATCGCCCCCAAATGCACCTGTGGCCATCACCGCCCCCCTGGATCGCTGCAGCGCCCACGGGGGGGCGGTAGCGCCCACTTTGGGAATCACTGACATAAACTTTATGGGATATTTAGTGCTTACTTTCTTAATACTGTTCTATATGGGATTCCTTAGTGTTAATCACTTTCAAATAGAAATGAAATGAGTAAAATAAAATTGATACCAGCAATTTTTAAAATTTGCTTTATTTGTTAAGCAAAATAATTAGAAAATCGGTATTTACATGCAAGATAATTAAAGGGGTAAATAAATATATTACATTAATTTATTGAAGTTAAGTGTAGCTATAATGTATTTAGATAATGATAGTACATGTGAAGTTATTTTTTTCTCCCCTGAAATAAGTGAGTTACAGAATCTGAGGAAATCATAGCTTTTGTACCCCCACAGCTTTTAGACTGAATTTCCATTTGGATCAAAATCAATAACTTTTGTTTGTTACTGATTTTGTTAGGTTTAATGAAACAACTCCTGCTCCAATAGCTGGATTCAAAAAGTGATGTTCAATGGATGGCTTTTTTGGATCCAGACAATTAGCCATGCGGCTTCACGAAATGTACATGTTTAGGTTACTGCAGAGAAAGTGTTGCAATTTGGAGAAATCTCTCTGGTCCTTCTCAGTGGTAGCATTGGTAACCATCCTGACGTGGTGATGGGGAGAATGGCAGCTCTTCCTCATTAGCCACAGCATAATTGGCTGTGGAAGTTAGGGAATGAATAGCTGAAAGGTGAATCCGGAGTTTCTTAATTAAAATAAGTTGATTTCATGCAGCTGAAACCTGCTTTAAACTGTGACACCATTTGGCAGTATGTATTTTCTGTGGAGAAAGATTTTTTTCCCACTATGAGTTATTTAAGCTTTATAATTTCTTGTAATCTTTTCTTGACACTTAGTTTTATCTTATTTTATTGGTTATTAGTGGCCTGGTGCACAAAATTCGTGCATGGGGAGGTGGGGTGTCCCTCAGCCCGGCCTGCACCCTCTCCAATCTGGGACTCCTCAGGGGATGTCCGACTGCCAGTTTAGGCCCAATCCCACACCGGCAGTTGGACATCCCTCTCGCAATCAGGGACCGCTGGCTCCTAAC
>NW_005356674.1:7372848-7386034 GCF_000412655.1 Myotis brandtii
TGGCCTGATCACCCCCAACTGCCCTCCCCTCCTGGCCTGACACCCCTAACCGCCTCTGCCTCGGCCCCGCCACCATGGTTTTGTCCGGAAGGTCTCCTGGTCTAATTAGCATATTACCCCTTTATTAGTATAGATTGTTATTTGTTCTAATACTTTTAAGGCACAGTTCACCATTTTAAGGTATATAATTTTAAGTCTGACCTGTTGCATAAAGAAAACATATAAATCAGAGCTATTCTAAGAAAATGTTTATAATCAATCCCTCCTATTTGAGTTGATAAGTTGTCAACAGTATGAGAAAATTAAGAGCATTAAGAACTGAAGAAAGGGTATTGGAGTATTATATAATTCATTCACTTTATAAGTAAAGTTATTAATATCTTAAGGACATTCTAGTTTTGTCATTCATAGAAACCAATAGTTAAAAAGTAATAAAGAAAATTCAAATTGCGATTTATATATTAGATTCCTTTGAATTCTTATTTTTAGGAAGCTGCACAAGCCTTAATTTATGCTGAGATGGCAGGATCGAGCCTAGAACACATTCAAGAAAAAATAAATGAATATCTGGAAAGAGTTCAGGCTTTACATTCAGCAGGTTAGTAAAAGACTACTAAACTTATCACTGTATTTTTTTTTCTTCTCTTCCATCACATCTTACTTTTCCCTCTATGTTTCTCTTTCATTTTTATCTTTGGATCTTGATCCTAAGTCTCTTGTTAATTCCTCTTTTGGTAATCACATCTTTAAAAGTCATAATATGCAAATGAATTATAGATCTGTGAAGGAGAACCTTAGAGATAATACAGTTCAATCTCCTAATTTCCCAGAGGTTTAGAAATGGTGAGTTATTTACATTCTGACTGTATCTGTAGCAAAATCAGGATTAGGACCCTGTTAAAGTCTGCTTTTTAAATATCTGTCACATGCCCTCTCCTGGTATTAAATTTAAATGACTCCTCCTCTTAAGTGTTTAAAAATATTTTTTTATTGATTTCAGAGAGGGAGGGATAGAAACATCAATGATAAGAGAGAATCATTGATTGGCTGCCTCCTGCACTTCCCCCTACTGGGGATCGAGCCCACAACCAGATAGGGCTCCTCTTCAGTGTTTAAAGACTTCAGTAGTGGCTTCACAGTCTCTTCTGTATCAGTATCCTCAACCTCAAGACCTTAGCTAAATTCTTTTAAACCATATCTTAGAAAAGCGACATGTAGGCAGAAACCTGGAACAGCCTGTATTTATGTTCATAAACAACATGGAAAATTCTTTAAAGCAAGTACACACAGGCTTAATGATCACAGTTTTGTTAGAGGTCAGGTTTTCTGTCAAAATTTGCTGTTCATAGGGTAGAAAAGAAATAATCACCTGTTGATATTTTGTTTTAGAAATGCATTCATCTTACTAAGGACTCTTTAACCCTTTTTCCTGTGGCCCTATGATAAAGTCACAAGCAGCTTAGAGCAGCAATTTATTTTCAATCTTTTTTATCTCATAGCACACATAAACTATTATTAAAATTCAGTGGCACACCAAAAAACATTTTTACCAATCTGACAAAAAAAAAGTATAATTTTATTTCATTCACACCGGATAGCTATTGTGTTGACTGTCATTATTTTTTAATTTGACAACCTAATGAAAACGAGGTATCTAAATAGTCAGGTATTGCATGTTTTAAAAATTCTTGCAGCACACCAGTTGAACAGGTTAATATCACTAGTTTAGAGAAATCTTTACTTATTCAGCCTTTCCTGATAAACTTCATGCTACATTCCACTGCTCATTCTGAATAGATAGGAGCAGAAGTTATAAGCACATAGTTAGGATAAAGTAGATTTGATGATTGGATTCCTTGCTATGACAGTCCCTTTAAAGACAAGGTGGTTTAGCCTGGTCGGTGTGGCTCACTGGTAGAACATCAGCCCACACATTGAAGGGTCTCGGGTTCAATTCCTGATCAAGGGCATGTACCTCAGTTGCAGGTTCGATACCCGGCCCTGGTTGTAGTGATTGTGAGAGGCAACCAATCAATGTCTCTCTCTCTCTCACCCCCTTCCTACTTTCCACTGTTCCTTCCACTCTCTTAAAAAAAAATCAGTAGAAAGCCCGGCCAGTATGATGCAATGGTTGAGCATCAATCTAGGAACCAAGAGATCATGGTTCTGTTCTGGGTCAGGGCACATGTCCTGGTTGCAGTCTCCATCCCCAGTAGGGGGCCTGCAGGAGGCAGCCATCAATGATTCTCATCATCGATGTTTCTATCTCTCTCCCTCTCCTTTGCTCTCTGAACTCAATAAATATATATATATTTTTTTAAGTCAATGGAAGAACTATCTTTAGGTGAGGATTAACAACATCAAAAAAAAGTCAAGGTGGTTTAGTTTAAGCCAAGTCCCAGAAATTGTATAAATTAAGGTCCCAAAAATTGTATGTATTAAAATGTAGACTGCTTGTGCATCAGGGCCCTACTTGATAAAAAGTTACATTGATTCATGTATTCAAAATACCTGTAAATTCCAAGAAACTTTTATTTTCCCAACCAAGTAAATGAAGTTCTTAAATTTATAAATGTGATACTGAGGCACAGAATGAGATAGCCCTTATCTCTTGAAAGAATAAAGCTTTCCAGTGAAACAGAAGTAAAGTTCAAAAGGATTTTTAAAGTATAACATACCTAAATTGTTTTGCTAGCTTTTGGGCCCATTTTATTCAACAAATGAAATGAAATCTTTAGAGCATTAAATGGTTTCCTTAATTATTATTTTAAACAGAAGAGTCATTTATCAAATAAAAATCTTGTTCAGAAACCCAATTTTTAAAACATAAAATCTGCTGGCAGTGAAGAGATCTTTGAGAGATGAGTTGTCTTTTGGGTGGGTAGAGGTAACACAGTTTGAAATTCACCAGTGTAGAATAAAAACTCAAGACTTGGAATTAAAACATGTCAGTTGAGGCAGTTTGAACCCAAGTCTTCTCTCTCACCTTCCTCCCTGAACAACATGAGCTTTAGCGCCCACTCCATCTTCTCCACCGACTACCAGACCCTGGGCTCTGTGCAGTCACCCGGCCAGCCATCAGTGTGGCCAGTGTCTATGCAGGCACTGGGGGTTTGGGCTTGCACATCTCCATGTCCCCTACTCGACCAGCAATGTGTGGCTGCTGGTGGTCTGGGGGCCTAGTAGGTATAGGGCGTGTCCAGAGCAAGGAGACTGCGATTCCTAAATGACTGCCTGGACTCTCCTTTGTCTGAACTCAATAAATATATATATATTTTTTTAAGTCAATGGAAGAACTATCTTTAGGTGAGGATTAACAACATCAAAAAAAAGTCAAGGTGGTTTAGTTTAAGCCAAGTCCCAGAAATTGTATAAATTAAGGTCCCAAAAATTGTATGTATTAAAATGTAGACTGCTTGTGCATCAGGGCCCTACTTGATAAAAAGTTACATTGATTCATGTATTCAAAATACCTGTAAATTCCAAGAAACTTTTATTTTCCCAACCAAGTAAATGAAGTTCTTAAATTTATAAATGTGATACTGAGGCACAGAATGAGATAGCCCTTATCTCTTGAAAGAATAAAGCTTTCCAGTGAAACAGAAGTAAAGTTCAAAAGGATTTTTAAAGTATAACATACCTAAATTGTTTTGCTAGCTTTTGGGCCCATTTTATTCAACAAATGAAATGAAATCTTTAGAGCATTAAATTGTTTCCTTAATTAGTATTTTAAACAGAAGAGTCATTTATCAAATAAAAATCTTGTTCAGAAACCCAATTTTTAAAACATAAAATCTGCTGGCAGTGAAGAGATCTTTGAGAGATGAGTTGTCTTTTGGGTGGGGAGAGGTAACACAGTTTGAAATTCACCAGTGTAGAATAAAAACTCAAGACTTGGAATTAAAACATGTCAGTTGAGGCAGTTTGAACCCAAGTCTTCTCTCTCACCTTCCTCCCTGAACAACATGAGCTTTAGCGCCCACTCCATCTTCTCCACCGACTACCAGACCCTGGGCTCTGTGCAGTCACCCGGCCAGCCATCAGTGTGGCCAGTGTCTATGCAGGCACTGGGGGTTTGGGCTTGCACATCTCCATGTCCCCTACTCGACCAGCAATGTGTGGCTGCTGGTGGTCTGGGGGCCTAGTAGGTATAGGGGGTGTCCAGAGCAAGGAGACTGCGATTCCTAAATGACTGCCTGGAGAGGGTAAGGAGTCGTGGTTGGTCATCAGAGACTGGAGAAGAAAGGACCCGAAGGCTCAGATCTTTGCAAGTTCTGTGGACAATGCCCACATTGTTCTGCAGATTGATAATGCCAGTCTTGCTGCTGATGACTTCAGAGTCAAGTTTGAGATGGAGTTGGCCATGCATCAATCTATGGAGAGTAACATCGATGGGCTTTGAAAGATCACTGATGACACCAATATCACTCGGCTGCAGACAGGGATCGAGGCTCTCAAGGAGGAGCTGCTCTTCATGAAGAACCACGAGGAGGAAGTAAATGGTCTATAAAACCAGACTGCTAACTTTGGGTTGACTGTGGAGTTGGATGCCTCCAAATCTCAAGACCTCAGCAAGATCATGGCAGGCGGGCATCTGGGCCCAGTATGATGAGCTGGCTTGGAAAAACCAAGAGGAGCTGGACAAGAGAGGCTCTCAAGGAGAAGCTGCTCTTCATGAAGAACCACGAGGAGGAAGTAAATGGTCTATAAAACCAGACTGCTAACTTTGGGTTGACTGTGGAGTTGGATGCCTCCAAATCTCAAGACCTCAGCAAGATCATGGCAGGCGGGCATCTGGGCCCAGTATGATGAGCTGGCTTGGAAAAACCAAGAGGAGCTGGACAAGTACTGGTCCCAGCAGATTGAGGAGAGTACCACAGTGGTCACCTTGCAGACCACTGAGGCAGGAATGACTGAGATGACATTCTCAGAGATGAGACGTATGGTCCAGGTCTTGGACATCAACCTGGACTCGAGAAATCTGAGGGCCAGTTTGGAGACCATCTTGAGGGAGGTGGAGATGCATTATGCCATGCGGATGGAACAGCTTGACAGGATACTGCTGCACCTGGAGTCAGAGCTGGCTCAGGCCCGGGGCAGAGCAGCAGCGCCAGGTACAAGAGTACAAGGCCCTACTAAACATCAAGGTCAAGCTAGAGGCTGAGATTGCCACCTGCTGGGAGAAGGAGAGGACTTCCATCTTGGTGATGCCCTAGACAACAGCAACACCATGCAATCCAACCAAAAGACCACCACCCCAGGATTATGGATGGCAAAGTGGTGTCTGAGGTCTGTGACACCAAAGTCTGAGATGTTAAGGCAGAGGAAAGTGGGCACCCCTTGGGAGGCAGGAGACCAACAAAAAGTTCAGAGATCATTGATCATTAATAAATAAACAAACAGACAAAAGATCTAAGTTGAGTCCTTACCCTTCATTTGTAGCTATGAAACGTTAGGTTACATCACTCATTCTCAGCTGGGAGGGATTTTGCCCCTCATGAGACATTTGGTAATGTCTGGAGAGAAATTTAGTTTTTACACTAGGGGAGGTGGGGAGTATACTTCTGTCATCTAGTTCGGTAGGGGCCAGAGACCTTGTGAAAAATCCTACAATGCATAGGACAGTCCACAGCAAAGAATTACCCATCGAGAATGTCAGTAGTACCAAGGCTGAGAAACCCTGAACTAGGTATCTTAACATTTTTGAGGTTTGGTATCTTCATTTTATAAATGGGATTCGTACATTATTCAGAGAGGTGTTACTGAGGGTTAAAGTTGTAAAAAAAGATCACCAACCCTAGCCAGGTTGGGTCAGTGGATAGAGCATCAGCCCGTGGACTGAAGGGTCCTGGGTTCGATTCCAGTCAAGGGCACATACCTCAGTTGCAGGCTTGATCCCCCACCCTGGTCAGGCTCATGTGGGAGGCAACCAATCGATGTGTGTCATATTGATGTTTTTCTCTGTCTCTGTCTCTCCCTCCCACTCTCTCTAAAATTCACTGGAAAAATTATCCTCAGGTAAGGATAAGAAAAAAATCACCATATACCTTTATGAGACAAAAGGTAAAGCTTTTTAAGAAAGGTAACAGCTTTATTGAGATATAATTCACATACCACAAAATTCACCTTATTATCTACAATTCAGTGGGTTTTAGGACAACTCTTCCTTGCTAAACTTTTTTTTTTAAAATGAAGGATTATAGAGGTTTGGTAAAGAATGTCTTAAATGTATTAAAATGTTATGTTGTTTCCCAGATAGATATATAGGTAATACTTCTTCTATGTGGCTTTTTTCCTATCCTAGTTCAGTCAAAGAGTGCTGATCCTTTGAAATCAAAACATCAGTTGGACTTGGAGCGTGCCCATTTCCTTGTTACACAAGCTTTTGACGAAGATGAAAAGGGGAATGTTGAAGATGCTATAGAATTGTATACTGAAGCCGTAGATCTCTGTCTAAAAACTGTATGTATAGCTACAAGTTAAATTTGGTGGAATTATGCTAAGAAATTTCTCCCTTTACTAGTTAATTTTATTTAACAATTTCTTAAAGAAAATGTGTCATGAATGTAACTAAATTACTCATTAAAAGATGGAGAGTAAAAAATGAATAGTGGATTTTAATATCTCGTTTAAAGTTTTTAACAGCATTAAGATTGAATCATTAAGCAATTTTTTTCTAAATTACAGATAGCTTTTTAACCTTTTTACATATAACTAAATTAACTTATTACAGGAAGAATTCACCATCACAAATTTAGAATAAACTCCCCTCCCCCTTTTTTTTCAATTTCATACACTAAAAACAAAGGTAGTGGTTTGGTAGTGCTTTATTCATTTGCAATGTAAAATCTATATGATGAGTTGCTTTTACTTCTCTCTGAGGAGCCCTAGGTGGGATGTGAGCTTTAAAGGGCATCTAGTGCATAAGAGCAGTGTATTTGACAGGAAGATGAGGTGAAGTGGTAGAGAGTGGTCTCAGTATTATTCAGAGCACTGGCTTTTTGTCTAGGGTGTTTTGCTCAGGAGAACCATCTAGACTGATCACTATGGGTACCAGAGACTGGAGGTAAGTGCTAGTCTTCTGAGGTTCCTCCTTTCATGGCACCAGGTCACACAGTTGTGTTCCAGTTACCACCTGTCCACTTTAAGTGGCCTTAAAGCTTACCTCAATGACAAGTTTTCAACACTATTTTAAACAATACCTTTAAGAATGAAAATAAAATGTCTTGGTTTATTCTCCCATAATTTCAAGAAGTGTAATGTGCATGGTTAATTTTTTTGCTTAGAAATATCATGAATCAAGAAAATTTAAAAATAATTATGCTTCAGAATGTGTCTCTCTCTTTCTCTTAAGTCCTATGAAACTGCTGATAAAACTCTGCAAAATAAACTGAAACAGTTGGCTCGACAGGCACTAGATAGGTGAGTTTTGGTCACTTAAGTTCTTTTCCATGGGTGGCAGTGTATTGTGTCACTTAAATGTGACAGATTTATCAAAATGTGTTAGAGCTTATAATAACAAATCTCCATCTTTTACCTGAGATGTAGAGGAAGTCTATTTTTTTTCTCTGAGTGCATTTACTTCTCTAGTTTCCTGCTTTAAATTTAAAAAATAACATTAATCAGGAAATGTTTTCTGTAGCCTTTTCTATATATGAAACAAAAATGATCATGGTATTTGAAATGGAAGACTTCCCTTCTGTTGTGTAATATCAGACTTCCAAAGAAGAGAACTTCCAGAGAGCCTTCTAGAGCTAATAATAAAAATGAAGAAATTGAGAATGAGCCAGTTTACAGCCATACACATACCCTAAATTATATAATGTAGTAATTCCTTTAACTCTGCTCAGATGTCAACTTTTCAATAAGGCCTGCCCTAACCAATATAAAACTGAATCTCCTTCAATACTTTTATCCTGTGTACTCTATTCTAATATTCTTTTCCATAACTCTTAACGCTTTTTAAGACATGAAATTTACCAGTTTGTCATGTTAATGTCTGTGTCCCTACCAACAGTCATCACTTTAATGCAAGCTCTTGAGCACAGAGAATTTTGTCTGTTTTGTTTAATGCTCTGAGCGTATAGCAGAGGGTTGGACTTAACAGTATGTGCTCAGTAGGCATTTGTTGAAAGAATAAATGGATTTGCACAATAGAATTCTACCCTTGAAGAGTACTATAGACAAAGGAAAAGGGTGGAAATTGCTTTTATAGTTACATTTCATAAAATTGCCTCCTTTTGAGGCTCTGACTAGCTAGCTGTACCACTCCAGTCTTTCTTTTTTTTATCAAAGTATAATAGTCATCCCTCCATTTTATTACCATCATCTAGCCTTTAGTTTGTTTTTTTCAAATTCTTGAAAATATGGACACTTAACACATAGTTATTTTCTCCATTTTGACTTCTTTCACCAGTCTGAATCATCGATGACTTTTATTACCTATGCAGCTAACCCATCCAGTATTCTCTAAGTGTATCCTTAAAGGGCACTGGAGTGGGTCAGTCATGGGCTCCTTTGTTCAAAATTATGGATCCATTTTTTAAGAAAAATGTACATAAATTTTTTGGCATGAATTTCTAAGTGCACTGGAGTGGGTCAGTCATGGGCTCCTTTGAGGATCTGTTCAAAATTATGGATCCATTCTTTAAGAAAAATGTACATAAATTTTTTGGCATGAATTTCAGAATTTTTACAAGACTCCTGAAACTATATATGGACCTCAGATTAAGAACTTCTGTTTTTTAGCTTGTTAGTTCTTTGACAAAGTCAAAATTTCCTGGACTATCATGTAAGGCCTATAATCCAATCTCTGCCAGTGATTTTATCTCCCACTGCTTCTCATTTGCACTGTTTACAGAGGTTGCATCCATTCTTTTGAAATTACCTTAACTCACTGCTGTTTCATACATTTGCATATGCTATTCTCTCTACTCCAAATACTTCCTCACTCCCCTAGTGGACTTCTCTGCAGCCCAAACATCAATTCAGAAAAAAACATTCCCTGATTCACCCTCTCTTCCCACTTCATTAAGTTAATACCTTCTGTCATGCATTTACTCAAAAGTACTATTTCATGTTAGCATCTGTCACTTTTGATGTAGTTGTCTTTCTTTCCCCACAAAACTATGAACACCTTAAAAGTAGGGATTGTGTTTTATACGTTCTTATATCCCCATTGCATAGTATCTGATATAAATGCTCACTTAATAGAATGTTGTTTGCAAAAATACCTTTGGGAGTAGCTTAAGTAGTGAACAGTAAACTAGTTTGTAAGAATTTTATGTACTAGGTTTACATTAGGAATGCTTGACTGGTTCTTGAAGTAAATTTTATTTTCTGGAAAGCTTAAATGTGAAAAAAGCTAAACAGTGTTTCTGTACCTCTATTATAGAGCAGAAGCATTGAGTGAGCCTTTAACAAAGCCATTATGCAAAGTCAAGTCAACTAATATTAAACCAAAGCCACCTCCAGCAAGAGCACATTTTCCACTAGGAACTAATCTCTTTCTTGAAAGACCTCAGCAATTTATAAGTCCACAGGCATGCGATGCACAAGGACAGAGATATACGGCAGAAGAAATAGAAGTTCTCAGGTAAATTAGTTTCTCATTCATTATAATGAACAATTTTATTCTCATTAGGTTTGTTGGGTCATATTCACATCTTATAGTGCATAATGCTATTAATTATATATTGTCTTGCGGTCACAACTTTAAATACTTAAAATTTTTCTAATATATTTTAGTATTAGCATTTCTACTAGGTATGTTTTCCTGAAAATCCTAGCATTCTTTAAAATTGAGAACTAGAATTTAGGGAGCAAAATAGATCTGTGGCAGACCAATCAATCATCTGTGCAACTTTGTAACCAGATCCCTAATGGGAAAAATAAATTGTTACCTTGAAATAGCAGTCTAGGCCAGGAGTTAGCAAAGGGAAGCCTTGAGCTATGAATAGTTTTTGGATTTTTTTAAGGGTTCTAAAAAAAAAAAAAAACAACAAAAAACACAGAACAACATATGACAGACCTCATTGCAAAGCCAAAACTATATTCTATTTGGCCCTTTAAAGAAAATATTTACCAACCCCTGGTCTAGGAAGCCATATCAGTGTGTGGAAGAGCCTCAAGGGTGTTAAAAATGCAAACAACGGTGATGTGGAACTCCTTGGTTGCATTCTGAGCCATCCCAGATGGGATAAATCTCTGAGCCAGTGTGGCTGTTCTTCAGTTGGGCTCTGGAAGAGATCTAACCTACTTAGAGTAGTGCGAATCATGTAGTTGCTCATTTTTAATTTCCTAAAATTGAGCCTAAAGGGCTCCTCACGTAGCAGCCACCTGAGGGTATTTTTCTTTCTTTTCTTGCCATGGATTTTAATTCTCCTACAAGTCTGGCTCTCTTTGCCTGGCAAATAGCATGTGAAACGAAACAACGCAGAGCAGGATGAATAAGGGTGGTTTTGGAATTGAGAGACGGTAGATTAGTAACAGTCCGACACTCGGGCTACTCGGCATCCAAAAGTTCTCTTCTGTACACATTTGACATTCCATACTACAACAAAACAACTCTATATTTCTAACAAATGCAGCTATCCTTCATACAAGTGAAAAGTTCTCATCCTCTCAGAAAAAGGATATACACAGTCATAGTATCCATCGCTTACTGTATTAACTGTTCTTCAAATTCAGTCACCGTCTCCCTGAATATTGGGGACGATAAGTGGTGAAGTTACCCTGCAATTACTTCTAAATAAAATGAGGGAAAGAAACAGAAGAAGGAAATAGTAAATATAATAGTATACAAATAAATATACACAAAACAAGAAAATATGCAAAGCTACTACCAAACACATTTCTTTAACTTTTCAAGAGGCCATAGCTGTTATCTATGACACTTAACCACTCCATATTCTCATACCCAGAAAATATGAAGAATATAGTTTCATAGTTATAAATGTCATGTTTTTTAAATCTCAAAATAACCAAGCAATTGTTTTCTCCCTTTGGACTTAGGATAGAATTCACTTTGTCCCTGGTGTCACAGACACGCAGACACTTTCAGTACTTCTGGTTGGGCCTGTCTTGAGACTATTGTTTTGTTGTAACTCTACTGAATTGAATTAAATCAGTTATTTTTTGGTATTCAACAATTTTGTGAAAAATTTGTACAAATAAAGATACTGGTTTTGTCCAACGTGAGATTGTTGGTTTAATTTTATTACAGTACCATACCTTGTCATTTAAATTTTAAGGAGTTTAAGTAAATATGCTAATTTGAACATTTACTTTAGATTTTATTTTCTTGTATTTTTTAGGACAACATCAAAAATAAATGGTGTAGAATATGTTCCTTTCATGGCTATTGACCTGAGAGAACGTTTTGCCTTTCCAATGCCTTTCTGGTAAGTAAGCACTGTAGCAATTTTTACTTCCAATATTTTACTTTTTCAGTACTTTTTCCATATTCTGAAGTCTAAATTTATAGTTTTGAATTTAAATTTGTGGTTTAAAAATTTGATTGGAAGAAAAGTGTGGTTATGGGAAGGAGATAGGGGCAGCACAGCAATACCTCTGTTACTCTTTTGTCTCCTTTTGCGTAACATTATACTCAGTGCCAAGCACAGTTCCTGGCACAAAGTACGTACTCAGGAAATATTTGTTGAATTGGTGTTTGATCACAACAAAAATGCAAGTCTAAAAGAACTGAATGGAAAAGTGGAATAGAATGACAATATTGTTTACTAAGAAGATACAATTCAAAAAGGAGTTAATTATGGAAGTGTTAGCACAGCCTTCTAGGATAGTGGAAGCTTATGTCAAGAGCCTTAAAAATATTGTTTGGTTCAATACTAGCTTCTGGTCATCCTAAGGAAATAATTTCGTTAAAGATGTTTATGTATATAAGAGCATTCATCAAAGCATCTCATAGCAAAAAGTTATTGAAACAAATATTTAACAGTATGGGAATGATTAAATAATGGCACATTCATTTTATATTAAGTACTAGAGGCCTGTTGCACAAAGAGATTCGTGCAATAGGCCTTCCTTCCCCTGGCTGCTGGCACCAGTTTCCCGCCGGCACCCAGGACCCAGGCCTTCGCCCCGCCCACAGCAGAGAAGCCAAGCCTCGAGGCTTCTCCGCTCCAACTGCAGCGGAGAAGCCAAGCCTCTTCAGTCGTCTTCAGTCTTCAGTGGTCTTCAGTATTCGCTCGGGTGGAGCCTTCAGTCTTCGCTCTGAGCCTACATATACAAATTAACCGCCATCTTTGTTGGGTTGATTTGCATGCTCATCCTGATTGGCTGGTGGGCGTAGCGGAGTGACACCAATTTGCATGTTTCTTTTATTAGTGTAGATTATGGTTCCCATAAAAAAAATAAGTCCTTGAAAAATGTAGGAAAAATGCTTGCAATCTAGTAAAAAGAAAACTAGAAAACTATACATAACATTCAATTTTTTTAATTTTCATATATTTATACATATATAGAAAATGATGTAAAGATTATACATCAGAATGTTTAGTTTTTATTTATAGGTAGCAAAATTGGGTGAGTTAACTTTTTAAAATATTTTTATTTTTAAAAAAATTTCTGCAATGCACATATCAGAAAACAGAATTGAATGCTTATTATATACAGAAAATATAAAAGGTCTTAAAAAGAACAAAAGAACTGCTTTCTCATTTTGGTGGTGGCGACCAGGAAGCAGGCAATCGGGGCCGCAGGCAGCACCCAGCAGGGCCTGCTGGGCGAGTTAACTTTTTAAAATATTTTTATTTTTAAAAAAATTTCTGCAATGCACATATCAGAAAACAGAATTGAATGCTTATTATATACAGAAAATATAAAAGGTCTTAAAAAGAACAAAAGAACTGCTTTCTCATTTTGGTGGTGGCGACCAGGAAGCAGGCAATCGGGGCCGCAGGCAGCACCCAGCAGGGCCTGCTGGGCAGTGGCAGTGGCGACCAGGGAGCAGGCAAGCGGGGCCCTCAGGCAGCACCCAGCAGGGCCTGCTGGGCGTCACCATGGCAACTGGGGAGCAGGCAATCGAGAACCGCAGGCAGCACCCAGCAGGGCCTGCTTGCCCATCCCCGTGGTGTGGAGCAGGCGGCCCCGCAGAGGCAGAGAACCATGGGGAGTGGGCCCAAGCCGTCGGTAGCACATCCCCTGAGGGCTCCCGAATTGGAGA
>NW_005356674.1:7386534-7387541 GCF_000412655.1 Myotis brandtii
GGTTCCCCCCCCCAGTGCACAAATTTTTGTGCACTGAGCCTCTAGTATAATATAATCCTTATTATATAGTATAATCCTTATTATATAGTAAGTACTATATAATAAGGATTAACTGTTAGAAAAAGAATTATTGCATTAAGTACTAAATTACACAGTTTGGCTGTTCATTTCAAATACTTTACAAATGTCAAAGATTTGTATAAAAGATATTCACCGTCTATAATAATAAAAGCATAATATACTAATTAGACCAGACGTCCTTCCTGACGAAGCCAGGGCTGCGAGGGAAACCCAGGTCCCTGGTGCCTGCCGGTGGCCGGAGGGAAGCCCGGGTCCCGGGTGCCAGAGGGAAGCCAGTGCTGGCAGCCGGGGGAAGGAAGGCCTACTCTTTCATGAATTACTCTAATTGTGAAAATGTGAGTCAGTTATTTTAGTATATTTGTGTGTTTTTTAGTGTGAGGTTTCTCTTTTTTAATACTTACCGAGGATATTTTTTCCAATGATTTTTTTTTTCTAAGAGAGAGTGGAAGGGAGGGAAGAGACAGAGAGAAACATTGATGTGAGAGAGAAACATCAATTGGTTGCCTCCCGCAGGCGCCCCAACCTGAGCCAGGATAGAGCCTGCAGCCGAGGTTCGTGCCCTTTACCGGAATTGAACCCACGACCCTTCAGTCTCCTGGCCGATGCTTTAACCACTGAGAAAACTGGCTAGGGCTAAGGTTTCTTTTACTAATTTTTCCTAAACTGGTCTCATGTTTACTGAATGTTTTTCTTAGTGTAAGAACACAACCTGGAGTTTTAATAAACCAGTTTGGATAATGCAATCGGATAAATGATTCTCTGCTCATATAAGTCATCAACTATCACACACTCTCTGGCCTGGCCTCCATGTAATTTCAATTGCTGTTAAAGCCTATCTAAACAGAAAGCAAGCAGACCACATCATCTTATTTCTACTTTAGACTTTAAACTTCAAATTCACCTCCAAACACCCCCCCCCCCCACCA
>NW_005356674.1:7387774-7431037 GCF_000412655.1 Myotis brandtii
ACCGTACCCTTTTATGTAATGATGTTTACTTTGAATTTATATTAGTTCACACAAACACTCCATCCATGCTTTTGTTCCAGCCCTCCGGTCCAGTTTAAGAACCCGTTGTGGCCCTCGAGTCAAAAAGTTTGCCCACCCCTGCTCTATCCACTCAGCCAAACCTGTTAGGGCTGTAGCCAGTACTCTTAACTATTGGCCTCATTCACTGGCAGGCCAGCTGGAACTTTTTTTAAAAAAAATATATTTGTATTGATTTCAAAGAGGAAGAGAGAAAGAAACATCAGTGGTGACAGAGAATCATTGATCGGCTGCCTCCTGCACACCCCCCACTGGGGATCAAGCCCACAACCCTGGCATGTGCCCTTGACTAGAATGGAACCCGGACCCTTCAGTCTGCAGGCTGACGCTCTTCACTGAGCCAAACCAGCTAGGGCCCAAGAAATCTTTTGAAACCCAAAGATTTGTTGCCCTTGCTTTAGAAGAGGTTTGAGGAAAGATAATTTTTATTTAGTACTCTACATCAATTTTAGAAAAGTAATGCACTATATTTTGCCAGCACATGGTGAATAGAGGGTAATGGAGGAGAATGGTGGATTTGGCACCAGAGACCTGAATTCAAGCACCTGTTCTGGCCTGGCCGGTATGGCTCAGTTGTTGAGTGTCAACCTATGAACCAGGAGGTGACAGTTCAGGAGGCAGCCCATCGATGATTCTCTCTCATCATTGATGTTTCTCTCTCTCTCTCTCTCTCTCTCTCTCTCTCTCTCTGAAATAAATAAAAACAGTTTTAAAAAAAGAAAAAGCCAGTTCTGGTATTTCTTAGCTGTTTGGCCAGGGCAAGTTGTTTAATCACTTTCCCCCTTATTTTTTCTTTAAAAAATAATCAAGTCCCAATTTCAATGTCCAAAAGTTTTGAGTCCAAGTTTCAATGTCCGACAGTTCATGTGTACGTGCCAGCAATGAAATGTTGGTTCTGGATGGTGGACAAATGGTGGTAATGCAGGTCCGGTCCTCTGGTTTGGTCCTGGGCACCCTGCAGCGACGCACAGCTGCTGACTGCTAGCATGGCAAGGCATCTTCACCATCTCCATCTCTGAACTGTCTCTTCTGTCTTTGTGGCTGGCTTTCTGGGATCCATTGTTACAGGAATCCACATGGTCTTGTAGCTGTTCTCTGAAAGTATACAAACATATTCTCGACCAAAGGTTAAAGGAAAAAACCTTACTTGTTTTTTGTTTTTGTTTTTAATTTGATGTCGAGTAACACTCCCTCCACGTTCTGCGTGGAGTAGGGTTCGGTATCTGAAAGAGGAGCCGCACAACAAATGAGAGGAAAAGACCCGAGATAATTTTGCAATATTGGGGGACCAGGCGGGCAAGTCCCGAAGGACTTCCACCCATGCTCAGGCTGCTCCAATCTTTTATTGATCTGGAGTAGCCCTTAGGGTAAGGGGGTTTCAATGACACACAGATCAGCAGACAATTTCCAGGAATAGGCAGATTATCTGATTAGCTCATCAATAGATAGATTTCCAGGAATAGGCAGAGTATCTGATCAACAATAATCAACAAGGATCTACATAAGTATCTAAGGAATTAAGTGAACTAAGGTGGGGATGATGCTTCAACTATTATTACCTAAATTAACTGGGTGGTGCACAGTTCTGACCTTTGCTAGGACTTTCAAGCCCTGACCTTTACTAGGACTTTCAAGCACTACTAGCTTTTGGGGGGTCTCTGTCTAAACTCAGCTAGTAAAGACAATGAATGGACTCCGGCACACTTTAAGCCTTTTCCAAAAATACTTGCTGTAATAGAATTGTTTTTGAGGATTCAATGAGTAATGTATGTAAAGTACTTTAGCATAATGCCTGGCATATGGTTATTATTCAGTAATTAGATACTCTCATTGTTAGCCTTGCAGAAAAGAGTTTGTCAAGACCCAAAAGATCTGTAGTTTCCTAGATCGTTTTTAATGAATCAGATTATATTGTTGTTAGTGGCTTCATTTTATCAAAACTGAATTTATTGAATATAACCATATCTTTAAAATAAGCATAAATGCATTTAAATTGCACTTCTGTTTGCAGGTATCTGTGTTTTGTTTTGTTTTGTTTAATAGGGCGGATGATCAGATTGACTGGATTCATGGTTAAGTGTAAAGAGCCCGATTTAACCAGAGAATTATTTTAGGATGACCTAAATATAGCTAGGAGCACTATACAAAAAAAAATTAGGAAATTTTAATTTTGGTTGTGAATCATTGTTTAAGATTAATTTTATTATTGTTGTTTTTTAATTTTTATTATTACCTCAGTGATAGATTGGGCAAGCTACCATTATCACCTAAACAAAAAGCTATGTTTTCCAAATGGGTACGCCCAGAAGACCTCAGCAACAATCCTACAATGATTTATACTGTGTCCAGTTTCAGCATAAAACAGGTATATGTTTTGTATAATTTTATATGAAAGCTAGCATTTTAAAGTAATTTGGATATAGATTTGACTTTTTTCTTAAGTTTTTATTACATATTCAGATGCATGAGTATATTTGGAAAAATTATTCTGCACACTTTGATTTAGACATACTGAGATAATAAAAGTGTGAATAACTATTTTGAGCAGTCACAGAGTTTTATATAGACCCTATTTATGGACACATGCTTGCAGATGAGAAAGTTGAGAATATGAATTTTACCGTTGATAAGATAATAGAAAAGATAGAAATTGGGCTTATTTAAAACACTTTAATATTGAAACAACAATATGGCTTTATTGCAAACTTTAAGTTTTGCAATGAAATTACAGGCATCTTCCACATTAGTATAAAATAATGATCTGAAATACTATGATTCAAGAATCTTTTATATACATACTAGAGGTCCGGTGCACGAAATTCGTGCATGGGTAGGGTCCCTAGGCCTGACTGGCAATTAGGGCCAATCAGGGCCTTCCTTCGTTCTGCGCTGCCCGCTGGTGGTCAGTGCATGTCATAGCGAAAAATCGAACTCCCGAGGGGACAATTCGCACATTAGCCTTTTATTATATAGGATTCATCTTTAGAGGTCATAAACCAACTTTTTAAATGCCTTTAATTTTTTGTCCACATCAAAAGTATGATTCACTTGGTAAAAATGGTAAAGGGATTAAGAAAACACACACACACAACACAACAGACATAGACAACAGTATGGTGATTACTTATGGTGAGAGGGAAAGGGGAGTGGGGAAAGTTGGAGAGAGTAAAGGGGGTATAGATGGTGATGGAAGGAGACTTAGCTTGGGGTATTGAACACACAATACAATATACAGGTGATGTATTACAGAATTGTACCCCTGAAATCAATATAATTTTATTAACCAGTGTCACCCCAATACAATTTAAAAATAAAGTAACATTGTAGAAAGAAAAACAGTGGGCATGCCTTTATTTATGCAAGGAATGCATCATCCATATTTAATTATTCTAAATTCATTGAAATAGCTTATTTGGTTTTTCAAGGATTTATTTGAACAAAATTTGAGTTGGTAGTATGGCATTTCTATTTATTTCCTACTCAAGCAGTAAAGATACTTAGTATAAAAAGTCAGGTGCTAGGTGCAATGCTTAAATATTGTGGAAATGTTGATACATGAATGAATGAAATATACTAATTCTTATTAACAGACAATAGTATCAGATTGTTCCTTTGTCGCATCACTGGCTATTAGTGCAGCTTATGAAAGACGATTTAATAAGAAGTTGATTACCAGGTAAAAATTTATATTTGTTCCTTTAGCCCTTTTCATGTAATTGTCTTAAATAGAAATTTAAAACGTAGACCTTTTTGGCTTAGAAAGTAAAGAGAGTGTATCACTCAGAATATTATGGCCTTTATGTGTTAAGCAGATGATTTGTGAATGTGAACAAGTTTGCTAAAACAGTGTAAGAATGTATGTGCGTGTAGTTAATATATGAAGAATAAATATGTCTTGAAATAAATGAAATTGGTCAAAGTAAAATTAAGTCATGTTTATAATTTCACTCGCAATCCGGGTCCCTCAGCCCGGATTGCATGAGGGCACAGGCCAGGCTGAGGGACTCCACTGGTGCATGATCAGGGCCAGAGAGGGGTGCGGGAGGTTGGCCAGCTGGGGAGGGACAGAAGGAGGGCTCCAGGGCATGTCCGGCCCATCTCGTCTAGCTCAGTTCCGATCAGCTGGACCCCAGCAGCAAGCTAACCTACCGGTTGAAGCATCTGCCCCCCTGGTGGTCAGTGTACATCATAACGACTGGTCAGCCAGTCGACTGTCTGCCCCCTAGTGGTCAGTGCACGTCATAGTAAGCAGTTGAGCAGCCTTAGCATATCATTAGCATATTACACTTTGATTAGTTGAATGGATGACCGGATACTTAGTATGTTAGGCTTTTTTTATATAGGGTTGTACTGTATGATAGCCACTAGCCACATGTGGATATTGAATACATAAAATAGCTAGTCTGAATTGAGATGGGCTGTGAATGTACAGTAAAATGAATCAGATTTTGAAAACTTAGCACACAAAAATATATGAAATAGGCAAAATATTTTAAATTTTTATATTGTAAAATTATAATATTTTGGAGATGTTAAGTGAAATATATTAAAATTACTCTTTAACATTTAATATAAAATATATGTAATATGAAATAACATTTCTTTTGATTGGAACTGCTTTAGAATGTACGGAAATGTTACTGAAATTGTGGGGGGGTATTTTTTTAAGTTTTATTTGCTTAAAATTATTTATTATAAAAATTAAGCTTCAGAATTTTTTCAATACAATTTTTCCTGAGTGGTTTTTGTGTGTTAAATCCTGAAAGTATAAAGGTGAATTAGATACAGACTTTAGTTTCAAGCTATTTGCCATCTTGGATAAACATCATACATATAAATAATGTGTGAAAGAAAATTGATACTGATTGTTTTTACAAGTATCTTATTGGATAATTTTGTATAACTTTTATCAGTGTTGTTTTAATTTTATCTCTGTCAGAGTTGTAGTTTGTTGCCTTAGTTGTGGTTAATTGAAATGCTCTTTACTTCTTGGGGTCAATAGTAGATTATTTTATTTGGCTTAAAGTATGTCCTCTTAATAGAAAATTTATTAGAGTATATAATTTAACACTGAGCATTTTCATGAATATTTTGAAATTTATGCCCTGCTGTATGATCTCATAATATACTTTATTCATTTATTTACATTAAAAAAAGCATTTTGATTAGGGTGAACTTTTTTTCTAGGCCTACTATAGAAAAATATTCTCATGTTTCTTTTTATCAAATTGCCAAGATAGTAGTAGCACATGTCTATAATATTCTGCATAGTAGTTACGTTGAATATTAATGTTGGTATTTCAATATTTATTTTCTTTACAAAAGCATAATTTACCCTCAGAATAAGGATGGTGAGCCAGAGTATAATCCATGTGGAAAGTATATGGTAAAACTTCACCTCAATGGCGTCCCAAGAAAGGTGAATAATGTGTCTGTCCACTCCTATCTCTTCTGTTCTCTTCTGTTCTCTTCTCTCTCTCTCTCTCTCTCTCTCTCTCTCTCTCTCTCTCTCCCTCTCCCCCTCCCTGCCTCCCTCCCTCCCTCTCCCTCTCCCTCTCCCTCCCCCTTCCCTACCTTTAAATATTGAATAGGATCATTAAGAAATGTTACTTATATAAACATTTTAAAAACATGTAAGCATTTTAACATTTCATTGACTTTGAATCTGATGTGCATACTGCTATCAGTAACAAATGTTAATAATTTAAAAAAAATAAAAATCATGACAAGAATAAAGTTGGTTTTTTTTAATGGTTTTGGGATATTTATAGAAAGTTCCAAAAAGTAATTATTTTAGATACAGTGTACATTTCTAGAATCCCTAATAATTTTGATGGTAGATTCATAGTATTTAGCATCTAATTAGCTAAAGGTTATTATCTCACAGGGAGATTAATGTGAACTTCAATTAAAACATCATATAACATTTTTATTTTTATTTATTTTTTTAAATATATTTCTTTATTGATTTCAGAGAGGAAGGGAGGAGAGAGATAGAAACATCAATGATGAGAGAGAATCATTGATTGGCTGCCTCCTGCACGCCCCCCACTGGGGATCAAGCCTGCAACCCAGGCATGTGCCCTTGGCCAGAATCGAACCTGGGACCCTTCAGTCCGCAGGCTGACGCTCTATCCCAGCCGTGGGCAAACTACAGCAAAAAAAGACCGTACCCTTTTATGTAATGATGTTTACTTTGAATTTATATTAGTTCACACAAACACTCCATCCATGCTTTTGTTCCGGCCCTCCGGTCCAGTTTAAGAACCCATTGTGGCCCTCGAGTCAAAAAGTTTTCCCACCCCCGCTCTATCCACTGAGCCAAGCCGGGCAGGGCCGTATAACATTTTTAAATTGATCAGATTCTAGAAATAGGAAACTGTCATTACCTTTAATAATAGGTATACCATGCTTTTTACTTTATCAGTATGAAAGCTGCTTTTTTTTAATAGAAAAGATTTTAAGATATTTTATACGAACTAAGGAAAGTACTGTTATCTTTCCCCAGGTGATAATTGATGACCAATTACCTGTTGATCATAAGGGAGAATTGCTCTGTTCTTATTCTAACAACAAAAGTGAATTATGGGTTTCTCTCATTGAAAAAGCATATATGAAAGTCATGGGAGGATATGATTTCCCAGGATCCAATTCAGTAAGTAATATGATGATCCAAATACAGACTTACATTATCTTATATGACTATTTTAAATTTGAATGATTATAGATGCTATTTTGTTTAAAGGAAGTGAAAACAGATAACCTCTGAATCATGTTGATCAGTCACTTTACTATGGGAGTATCTATTTTCTTTTATAAGGTTAACACATTGTACAGTAAGTCCCCACTTAATGTCTTCCATAGGTTCTACAACTTTAAGCAAAATGACATATAACAATACCCATTTTACTATAGTCTAATTTATATAAACGAGAATTGAGTTCCTACAGCATCTCATCAACAGTATAATAAAATGGTATTCAAGGGACTGCTGAATAGATTCAATATTTAGGAAAGCCTAAAATGTAGGTGTCTGCTATTATGTTGGGATCTAGGAGCAATTTAATACAGTGTACATTTCCAAAAAGCCTCTTCAGATCAAAGGAGTGTGTCATATTGTCATGGTTCTATATATTTTTGTGATTTGTAAACTCAGATTCAAGGAGTTTTTGTTTGTTAGTATTTCCCAACCTTAACCTGTAAAATCGAGGTATGTGCCAATGTCCTTTAATTCTATGAAGTAAATTATTGGGCTTACACCAGAAATTAGATTAGCATGACTTTCAACTATAACACTAATCATAGGTTTAGAAAATGTATTTAACCTTTCCTAGCCTCTTTCCCACTAGAATAATGCCCAACTCTCAGAGTTGTAAAGATTAAATGATAAAATATGTGCGTATCACTCATCATGGTACCTGGATAATTTTGTTGCCTTACTACCCAGCCTCCTTCATTCTTCTGGTGCTTATAATGCTAGTCAAAGAATGTATAGGTCATAGGTAAATGCAATAGTACATTAAAATTTCTTCCCCACCTACATGCTCAATTGCCCTATTCTTCAAATATTCTTAGTTTATCTATCTAATTCATTGCCTGGTAATCTACCCAATGCAACTTAGAGAATGAGAATATATGTAAAACATTAGAAAAGTAACTATGCTATTGTAAGAACTCATTAAATGGTAATTGACTATCATCATTATTAAAGCAGTTTTTTTTCTGTTATGTGTTTGAGGTTTTCATATTTATTAAGGGAAAGCAATAAAGATTTTAGGAAAAAGAATATAAGCTTGTGCTTAAATCCAGGTAGGAATATGAGTTATAAGAAGTTTATTACTGATAGGAATAAACCAGAAGTTAATGTTTTTTTTTCTGTCAAAATCATTATATCAAATCAGTGAGATTTAACAACTACCCTGGGGATGTATTTAGAGTTTGAAATAAAGGTCGACAGTCCTGAAATGTGTTTAATGTTGCAGAATATTGATCTTCATGCACTGACTGGGTGGATACCAGAAAGGATTGCTATGCATTCAGATAGCCAGACTTTCAGTAAGGATAATTCTTTCCGAATGCTTTATCAAAGGTAAACATTTCTCTCTCTCTCGCTCGCTCTCTCTCTCTCTTCATAGTAAAAGGTTGTTTTGAAACTTCATACCTTATTTAGAATAGATATTACAGAGACTGCCATTTTCCATTATTAGGGAAATTGTGTTTTTAGTCGACTTCACTTATGTACTTGCTACAACCAGCCCTCAATTATCCTCATTGATAGATATACAGTTAACCCGGGTTATAGATAGTCTAAAACATTTGAATCTGGAATATCTTAATATGGGAAAAATTTTTACTTCCTTAATACTTACCAATTTGAGGGAAGGTGGGAAAAGAGAAGTCTGAGAACATACAGAGGAAGTTAACTGAAGCCTTAAATGATATGTAGGGGAGGAAGTGGCTGTTGCTCTTCAGTTCATTTCATAGAATCTAGGGCAGCGGATAGATACAGCCCCCTTTACTTCAAAACGCATTGGTAACATATAGGGACTGGAAAACTATCTACACTAATAAAAGAGAAACATGGTAATTGGCGTACGACCGCTACCCTTTTCATTGGCTAATCAGTGAGTATATGCAAATTAACTGTCAGCCAAGATGGCAGCCGGCAGCCAGGCACTGAAGCGAGCAGGGAGGCTTGCTTGCTGGGCTGGGGGACCCCCCCCCTTTACTTCCCCGAGTGCACAAATTTTTGTGCACCGGGCCTCTAGTCTATAAATAATACACATTCATTAGTGAAACTAAAAAACTCAATGATTTGATAATGAATATTACTTTGGAGGAAGTGCATTTGGCATTTTATGTCTTCTTTATTTGTAAATCATTTGAAAATTTAGCATTTGTTTCTTTCCTTCATTGATAGCTTTCTACCTGAGAATTAAGTTGTCTAAAACTGGGTGGGGG
Organism: Myotis brandtii; assembly: GCF_000412655.1. NCBI lineage: Eukaryota > Metazoa > Chordata > Mammalia > Chiroptera > Vespertilionidae > Myotis > Myotis brandtii. The sequence goes on from NW_005356674.1 coordinate 7,396,814, forward strand.
ATGTGATAATTTATCTCACATAAATTAGGCTGTGAAATGGAAATATAATTCTTGTTAAAGTCCTTCAGGGGGTGTTGGGATTAGCTTATTTTTTAAAAGATTTTAAATTTGTGGAAATTTTCATGGGAACCATTAGACAAAAGGAAAGATGATGTGATCTGAGATTATAAATGTTTTTCCTTTAATCTTTGTCTATTGGGGTGATTCCAGGTTTCACAAAGGGGATGTCCTCATCACTGCATCAACTGGAATGATGACTGAAGCTGAAGGAGAAAAGTGGGGTCTGGTTCCCACACATGCATATGCTGTTTTGGATATTAGAGAGTTCAAGGTTTTACCTTAAATATTTTTCTATTTTTCTTGTTTGTTAATAAGACATTACAAGGATCCCAAATAATATATTGGACTTCAGAATACTGACAAATCAAGGTTTAGGCAAAGTTTTAAAAGCATTTCACCTATTACATTAAACAACTTGATCTGTCATTGGGAATTATAAAAAGATGGGAAATGTAATGACAGTGACAACATAGATATTGGTGACAGCAGAAATACTATATGCCTCTTCCTCTTTTCCATGCAAGTAGAAGAGTTGAGGTGAATACATGCCCCCAAGGTTTTGGGCAGCACATTGGTGTTGGCGTCAATCAGTGTTAGACTCTAGAGCAGCAGTCGCCAACCGGTGGTCCGTGAGGTCCGAAAGGTTGGTGACCGCTGCTCTAGAGCATAGTAGACATTCGGTACATACTTGAGAAAGGATACCAAAAATAAGATACCTGTGATGAAGAAACATGCCAGTGGGTTTGCAAGTGTTTCTTTCTCTTCCTGGTAGCCATTGTATGCTTTCAGACCTCTCAGACCCTTTCTCTGTGTTCAGGTGTTGAAATGGTTGACTTCATTATTTTTCAGATTATTGATTATTTTTAACTGAAAAATGGATCTGTCCTATAGATTAGAAAATACAAAGATTTTTAAGGAAGGATTTTTTTTTTCCCTAATGACTTGGTACCTAAGCTGTCTAGTCACTGGGAGGTTTAGCTAACAGTGTCTTTCAATTTCCCCTGCTTAAATTTATAGAAAGAATCAGTGATCATTCAACAATAACCGCTGTGTATTAATAAGACTGATTTTTGCCCTGGCCGGTTTGGCTCAGTGGATAGAGCATCAGCCTGCGGACTCAAGGGTCCCGGGTTCGATTCCGGTCAAGGGCATGTACCTTGGTTGCAGGCACATACCCAGTGGGGAGTGTGCAGGAGGCAGCTGATCGATGTTTCTCTCGCATCGATGTTTCTAACTCTCCTTTCCCTCTCCCTTCTTCTCTGTAAAAAATCAATAAAATATAAAAAAAAAATAAGACTGATTTTCTTAGTGGCCTGTGGAATTACATGAATAATGAAGGCTACAACATTTAAAAATTTATAGTTTCAAGGCTTTCTAAATCAGCCATTTTTTGTTGAACTGTTTTCCTTTAAACATGACATAAAAATTGACTACTTAAAGAAGAAAAATAAGATTTTATATGAATTGAATAAACTGAGAGGTTTGTTTATGGCAAATTACATTCTAAAACAAACACAAGCAAAATATTGGGAATAAAAGTCGCTATTAATATGTGTATATATATTATTGTTAGAACATTTTTTGAGGTAGGTATTATAGGTGACCAATATTGAGGTAGTGGCACAAGATTTAAATTTTAGATAATGAAGCAGGCAATATGAAAGTAAGTTTGAGTTTGAGGAAAATTTCTGAGATATAATTTACTTTGAATAATAAAACTATTTGTTCTGAATGATCAAAGGAAACTAAACAAATAACATGTTTATGAGAATAATAGGCACCTCTGGTCTGACTTGAAAATAAAGCATTTCAAAATCCCTGATTGCCAGTAAAATAAGAATTTCAAATAACAGCCTTTTAAGTTTAAAATCACACAGTATCAATTCTGCATGGCAGTTATTCTGTAAAGATTGAGGCTCTTTAGAACAGAGGTAGTGGAGTAAGCTGTGGCCTGGTGACAGGTTTCTTCACTCTTTTCTTCATTGCTTCAGTCTTCACAGAGATAATCAGTAGAGGAAGAAGCTAAAGAGGATCTGAAAGGAAAGAGTTCAAAGGGATCAGAGAGGGCCTTCCAGGAAATGGAAACGACATGAACAAATGCCTTTAGAGGTGAAATTGAATAAGAATTATTTATGGGATTCTGAGAGGAAAGACTAGACTAGACAAAGATATGTGGGGTATGAAAATGGTGGGGCCAGTGTAGAGTAGGCTCTGAAAGAACAGGAAATACTTGATGCTCTAAGGCAGCACTGCCTGCAATGAAAATGTTCTCTGTGCTGTGCCATTCTTTAGCTACTAGCTACATGTGGTTCTTGAATACTTAAAATGTGGCTAGTGTGACTAGGAACTGATTTTTAAATTCTATTTAATTTCCTTTTAAGTAGTCACTACCATATGAACTGCATAGCTCTAGGGATAGGTAGCCAATTGCAGTTCTTGATCAGATGTGTGACATGTGAAAGTGTTAAAAAATATTAATTTCAAATTTATTTGAAGAAAATTGATACGTATTCAAAATGCATCCTCCCTTAGAGAATGATACAATTTATGAAAATATGGTAAAAACTGTTTTGCAACTTTATGTTATCTCCTGGTTTGGTTTTGTTTTTTGTTTTCTTTTTAATAGGGGCTGCGATTTATCCAGTTGAAAAATCCCTGGAGTCATTTACGTTGGAAAGGACGATATAGTGAAAATGATGTAAAAAACTGGACCCCAGAGTTGCAAAAATATTTAAACTTTGATCCTAGAACAGCTCAAAAAATAGACAATGGTAAATACATCTTTTTGTAATTTTAATACTATTTGATCTCTAAATAACATGCTTTAATAATGTGAAATGTGTTTAACTGACAAGTCATTTATCATTAAGATATTTTTAGATTAATAAAGATATCTAATTTTTAGGAATATTTTGGATCTCATGGGATGATCTCTGCCAATATTATGATGTGATTTATTTGAGTTGGAATCCAGGTCTTTTTAAAGAATCAACATGTATTCACAGGTAACTTCTTTGCATATTTCAGAATATGCTTTAAAGTAGTCTTCACATTTTTTATTTAAAATAAAATGATTAATTTAGGAAGACTAGTACTCTCTCTTTTTGTCAATCCCCAAAATGACTATCATGTAATAGTTATTTTCTTTATATATGCTTCTTAGTCATGCCAGAAACTGTGAAAACTAAACCTGGTAACTTAATTATATCTGAAACACAACACTTCATTATTTCCTTCTTTGTTGACTTGATCTTTTAGTACTTGGGATGCTAAGCAAGGACCTGTGAAAGATGCCTATAGCCTGGCCAACAATCCCCAGTACAAGTTGGAGGTGCAGTGTCCACAAGGGGGCGCTGCAGTTTGGGTTTTGCTTAGTAGACACATAACAGACAAGGTACTGATACCCTTCTTATGATATTCCATATAGAAACTCCTTTAAAAATAATTAGACTATTGTGAACAAAATATGTAATTTAATCATCAGCCTGTTTTATTTATATGGGTGGCTTGAAAATGGTATTTTCTTAGATAAATGAATATTTTATCATCTGTAATCATACTCTTAGAAGTTTTATTCAAAGATCATCTCTGAAGAGCCCTAGCCAAGAGCCCTAGCTGGTTTGGCTCAGTGGATAGAGTGTCAGCCTGCTGACTAAAAGGTCCCAGGTTTGATTCCGTCAAGGGCACATGCCCGGGTTGCAGCTCGATCCCCTGTAGGAGGTGTGCAGGAGTCAGCTGATCAGTGGTTCTCTCTCATCGTTGATGTTTCTCTCTCCCTCTCTCTCTGAAATCAATAAAAATGTATCTTTTAAAAAAATCATCTCTGAAGAAAAACATGAGGGAGTTTATGCTGTTAGTGAGGATTTTCATGTTGATTATATATGCTTTGGGTCTTTAAAATATTAAATTAAAATGTGTTATAGGGAGAGTTGGAAATTTGAATCATTAGGCCTGATTCTGTAAAGGGTAACCATATTTTAATAGCTTTAGAGTCTTTTTTAATATATTTTTTCATACAATATGGTCAGTCTATTGGAATGACAATTTAATCCAGAAAAATAATTATTTTAATCGCACAAAGTAGCTGAAATAAATTCTTTTAAAATTAGAGTTTTTCTTTTTTTTCCCCCCCATTAAGAGCATTTGAGCCCATTTCCTTAACCATATTGGATTCTTTGTGCTTTTAGGATGATTTTGCAAATAATCGAGAATTTATCACAATGGTTGTATACAAGACTGATGGAAAAAAGGTGTATTATCCAGGTATGTTTAGTAGGCAAACATTCAAACAAACATTAAATTTTTATTGATATGATTAAGTAGAAAATTACATTTTATGGAGGTAATATACAGAAAAAATTATGCTGATAGATTAATAAAAACCACTCAAATAGATGGTTATTTATGCTACATGTGTTTTGTTTTCATTTGTTTTTAATAGAGTCCTCAGAAATTTGGGAGTTCACATTGCTGTAAGAGTTTTATTTCTAAAACTTAAGTCATATCTTCTTTGTCTGATCAAAAATTCTATGGTTTTCCATGGACTCTTGGATAAAATCCGAGCTCTTTATCCTGGTGTATAATTCTGGCCTTAACTTTACTGTCACCCTTTATCTCATGCACCCTCCTTTCACAGTACCCTCATTGAGGTACTCCTCCTGAACACATTGTGTGTGCCCTTGTTGCTCAGGCATTTGAAGAGAGTACTGTATAAAATCATCTATGGAGAGGGTTGTATAGGTACAGAGATGATCACCCAGGACCTGACCCTTGAAATCTGTCATCCTAAGATTAAGCAAAGGCAAAGTTACCACAAAAGAATTTGAACAGAGTACCTGATAAAATAGTAAGGTTTCATATAATATAAGAGAAGAAAATATTTCATGAGGGAAAGAGTGGCCACTACATCAATTATTGAGAAGAGACATTGGAATTAGCATCATGGCACTCATTGTTGATCTTGACAGGAACAGACTTGGAAGAGAAATAGTGTGGTTTGAGAAAAGACTGAAGTAAGGGGCAGTTGTTGACCGTTCTTTCAAGAAGGCTGTGCAAAGAAACGGGCAGTGTTGGGGGAGGAGCAGAAAGAAGGGGAGGTTTTGCTTAATCATAGAAGAACATGGCATTCTGCCCCATCACACTGTGTGTGTCATGGCATTGATATTAGCAGTCAGTATCCCTAGATATTCTTGAATGGGCATGGAATATAGTACTCCAATGATAAATGTGTGGTTAAACCAGCCAAATTTTCCATTTTCACATGTTGGTCATTATACAGCCCAAAAAGTGTTGTGAATATGTTCCTAGTGTTACAATGTTACACTGCTTTTGAATTTCAAATATATGTTACCCTTTTTACTTGGATCTGTTTTAACCCTTTGCAGTCCAATGTTATTTTTGGAATTCAAACAATCTGGTCCAAATTAATTGACGGGATTGGATGTTGAACTTTTTAATGTTCTTATTGCTCGACGTTGGACCTGCTCCTAGCGCCTGGTCTGTCGAGTCAGCCTCGAGGTTGGACCAAAAAGGGTTAACAATGCTCCCTCTCTTCCACATATAGTGATTTTTGCCTTTGCAAGGTATTCCTAGTTTGTAATTTTATTTTTATCATAGCACTCAGATCAATAGAACAGGCCTTACTGTTCCCCTTTTGACAGAAGAGTAAACAGATATAGAAAGGTTTAAAACCTTGTCCAAGATCAGAGATAATGCCCATTCTTTTCCTCTTGACACTAGATTACACACCTCTAAGCATTAGAAACCTATTACCTGTTTGAGATTCTAAAATGTTTTTCTGCCCTAGGCGGTTTGCTCAGTGGATAGAGCATTGGCCTGCGGACTGAAGGGTCCCGGGTTCAATTCCGGTCAAAGGCACATACCTCGGTTGCAGGGGTTGCAGGTTCCTGGCCCTGGTTAGGATGTTTGGGAGAGGCAGCCAATCAATGTGCCTCACATCGGTGTTTCTCTCTTCCTCCCTCCCTCCCTCTCCCTCTCCCTCTCCCCCTCCCCCTTCCACTCTAAAAAGTCAATGAAAAAATATCTTCAGATGAGGATTTAAAATAAAATGTTTTTCTAATAGATCACATTATAAATAGTCAGTGTTCCCAAGTAAGCCAAGTGATATATAGCACTGATCTAAAATGACCTATGGTAATGCACATATATGAAATGATTTTATGTCAGCTTTGATTGATGAGATTAATAAAAGTATGTATCAGGCAGCATTGTAATAGCAAACTATTGGAAATAATCTGAATATTCAGATTGTCTGGATAACTAGATGTGGGTATAGATAAAATGTGTTATATTCATACAATAGGATATTATAGAGGCAGTTTTAAAAGAAATAAACCATATCTAGAACAGCATGGATTTCAAAAACATGTTGAGTGAAAAATAAAGATATAAAAACAAGACATACAATCCTTTTTTAAATATATGCTCACAGATAACAATTACCCATTCATTCCTTTGCGGGGGGCGGGCAGGGGGAGGTGGGTGTTAAAGTTTGAAAAGATGTCCATCAACTCCCTCAGAGTGGAATGGAATAAGACTAAGGGTGGTGGTTTAAAGGGACTTTGTTTTATAAGAAAGCTAATATAGAAAAAAATTTTAATTCTGAGTAGTGGGGAATATAGACACATTTTTCATTACTTCTTTGTATCTTTTTTAAAATTTTCTCTAAAGAAAATAAGCAAATCCTGAAGGAAAGCAGCATAGGGCAGAGAGCAGGGATTATCCTATATATCATTGAATGTATTCTAAAAGATTGCTTTTGCTTTATTAGAAACATTAATTTTAAAGTTTCAAATTTATTTATAAAGTTTTTAATTGAAATTGTAATTCTTTAGTAACATTATATTTAGAGATAGAATCAATTAAGGGGATGTCCATTCATTTAAGTATTTTTCCTACCATCAACCATAAAACTTAAATTTAAGTCTCCTTACTGTAAACCCACTGGTTTATTGCAGCTGACCCGCCCCCATACATTGATGGGATTCGAATTAACAGCCCTCATTATTTGACTAAGATAAAGCTGACCACACCTGGGACCCATACCTTTACATTAGTGGTTTCTCAGTATGAAAAACAGAATACAATCCATTACACAGTCCGGGTAAGTAAACTAACATACAGTGACAAAACAATAATATAAAGTATATTATGTGCTCTGCTTTGTAAGTGGGATTATCTACAGAAAAAGTTTATGAAAATTTATGTATTTTTATGTATATGTGTATTTTTATGTGTTTATATGTGTATCAATTCAATATTAAATTATGATGTTTCCTGTATAAAATAATGCTTTTGAAAAGTAATCTTTTAATTTTGCATAACATTTTCAATGAGCATTTTTTTTCCAGAGTAATAGTTTAGTCCTGAGATAATGTGGTACATTGGACTAATAAATTTACAGAGCAAGCAATAGAAACTCCTATAATACCTTTGCTGACTTGAAAAAGAAGATGCTGAATTTAGTGGAAGGGAATCGATTGCCTATAAACATTGCTCTTACAAGTTGGGAAGATCATTGTAATTTTGTTCTGCATAGATTTGTATGCCAAAAATCAGTAAAGAAATTCACTTAGAATAGATTTTTTTGTGATGAAAGGGACATTGGGGAGCTGCCTTCACTCTTCAGATGCAGAAGACAAGCCCTACAGAAATTGTGATTTGGCCTGAGTCACACACAGTGCCAGAGAAAGTGAATACCAGATCCCCTAGCTTCATTAAACCAGTCTTGATTCCAGGCTGCCTACAGAATATGACTTTTATATGTGTCAACTAATTTATTAGACTTCCAATATATTCTTTTCTCACTTTGGTATTTTTATAAGTATAAACTTTATCAGTACAATAATTTTTTTTAATCTAGGTATATTCAGCGTGCAGCTTTACTTTTTCAAAGATTCCTTCACCGTACACCTTAACAAAGCAGGTAAGAGAAATGTCTCTGGGTCACGATCTCAGAGAAATCTTATAATTCCCTTTTTCTCTTTTTCTGTTTTCATTCTTCACATTTAACAATTTCTTACAAAATAAAATAGTCCAGAGCTTGAAAGGAATAAGGGAAATGTAAATAGCCTCTATCCAATCTGAGTTGGAATACAAGATCTTCAGTAAGCAACATTGATTCTGTGAGCAGAAATAAGAAATTGAAAGATTACTATAAACCTTTGTCATTAGGGAAAGCCATGTGGATGAACCTCTTAAATTGAGGGTTGACTTTACAGGGTGGGCTAGATGTATAGAGGATGTGAGGGAGAATTATTGGCAGGGAGAACAACTTGATTTAAAGCTGAAAGATGGAGATAGTGCTTAGTATAGCAAAGCAGCCTGGCTGGAATGAAGAGTGACGTTGACTGTCACTGTAGGTGACAAAGACTGGGGGGAGAGGGTGGGGCCAGAGTGGGGAGTTGCCATCTTTGAGGAGATGGGCGGGGGTGGGGAGTTGTGAAGGAGTTTTCTCTTTAACATAGAATTGGAGAATGTGAAGTTTTGTTAATGCACAGACTTTGTTTTGTTAGATTCATGGAAAGTGGAGTGGTCAGAGTGCTGGAGGATGTGCAAATTTCCAAGAGACTCATAAAAATAATCCCATTTACCAATTCCACATAGAAAAGACTGGACCATTACTAATTGAACTAAGAGGACCAAGGTTTGTGATGAGTAACTTTCTTAATGTTATATTAAAAATGAGCTTAGTAGAACAGAATAGGGTTTTGAAACAGACCTATGCATATATGAATGTTTGATTTATGTTAAAGATGCTATTGCGTAAGGGTGGGAAAAGGATACTCTGTTCAATAAATGGTGCTGAAATAATTTGAGTATCCATGTACCAAAATTGGTAATTAAGATCCCTGTCTAATATCAGATCGCAAAATCAGTTCCAGGTAGATTACTATAGGAGATACCTCAATAAAAATATTTTTACATGTGCTACATTAGTGGAAAAAAGTCTAGTTTTTTAAAAATAAAAACTTGAACAGGCATGTCATAAAAAAGATAATCCAAATGGCCAGTAAACCATTGTAAGCCAAAAATTTGAAACAACCCAGATGTATATCAGTGGCACTTAAGATTATAAAATAGTCCTACATAACAATGAAAATAAATTATAGCTACCCACTACATGATGGATAAGTTTTAAAAATAATGCTGAAAAACAGAAGCCAAACATAACAATATATATATTACATGATTCCACTTACATGAAGTCAGGAACAGGCAAAATTAAACTGTTGTTTAAGGATGCATACTTTGATAGTCACACTATATACAAAGCAAGAAAGTGATTGAAAGTTTTGTGGGCACAGGCATTGTGATGAGAAAGGTGAATACAAGGGACTTCTGTGGTGCTGAGAGGTTCTGTTGATTTAGGTGGTGGTAACCCAGGTGTTTGTTCACTTTACAAACTATGTCGTAATATATTTTACAATTTTAAAAGGTTTAAAAACTAGAGAATACAAATTAAAAAATAGTACTAAATAAAACTAGGCTTAATTGTGCCTGCTTTACAAATTCAAAAGAAACTAATTCTAATAGGACTAACCTACTTTTCACAATCATTTTAAAAACCTTTACCAGTCTTCTAGGTGATATAAGGTATCTATCTAATTACCCTTATGTATTTAATTTCTAGATAGATTGAACATGTAAAAATACTTGACAATGTGTATTTTTTCCTATTTTGCTAATTCATGTCTTGCCCATTTTTCTGTTGGAGTTGTCATGTTTTTCATAGGGTATGTCTGTAAGAACATTAACTCCTTCATATATTTGCAAGTATTTTTCCCAGATAAATTTAATAGAAAAAAAAAACATTTTAAAGTAATCAGTCTTGTTTATTTTGCTCTGGGCAGGAAATTTCACCCAAATAGTAAGTTAATTTTCACTGTATTTTCTTGTTCTTTTTATGATTTTTATTTTTTACATTATACTTTTAATCCATGTGGAATGTATTTTTATATTTGGTGTGAGATACAATTCAATTTTTTATCACCTCATCACCACCTAAATAATACTTCCTTTCCATACTGATTTGGAATGCCATGTCTACCATATGCTAATTACTTTCTTAAATTGAGATTTTTTTCAGGGTCTTCTCTCCTGTCCCACTTGTTCTGCCTAATACAATGACAGTATTTTTATCATTTCAATTTAACATTATTATCTGGGAGCCTATAGTAAAATGTAGTCTATTCTAAAGTAAGTTTAATGTATTAATCTTTATGGCTGCAATTTTAAAACAGAAATGGTGTTTTCTATAATTAGTGTAAAAATAGTACGCATGTGTTTCAGTGTAGGAAGCTTCCTCCTGAAGCTTTGGAAAGCCTGTACTTGACTTCAATAGTACATCTGCACTTTAGGTATGCTTACTTTTAGGTCTGTATTTGAGACTACTTAGCAGTAATTCTGTTTCTTTTTACTGCTAGGCAGTATAGTGTTGGATTTGAAGTTGTAACAGTGTCTGTGGTGGGAGACCCTGGTCCCCATGGCTTTCAGAGAAAATCTAGTGGTGACTACAGGTAAGGTTGGCATTTTGATTATATTTGATTTCTACTTTGCTTATTGTGGCATCATCTTCTGTAAGCCTTGTTTTTATTTTCCCTAAATACAGGTGTGGGTTTTGCTACCTGGAATTAGAAAATATACCTGCTGGGATTTACAATATCATTCCCAGTACATTTTTGCCTAAACAAGACGGACCTTTTTTCTTGGACTTTAATAGTATTATTCCCATCAAGACAACACAGCTTCAGTGATGGGGAAATGGCTGCACTTACTGGATTTTATACTTACCAAACAATCAACTCTTCAAATGAAGAGACAAATCTGCAGGACACTAAACAGTAAGAACAGAATTAATTCTCTAAAAATGTTACAATGGAATCCGGTGCTCAAGTCAGAGTGCTTAGTGAGAATTGTATATAGACAGAATTGCCATAAATTACTTTAGAAGTACCACTTACATGGTTTTGTGTGTCTGTGAATTGGCTTGCATTTAAAAGGGGCCACAGTGTATTTAAAAAGTGCAGATGATTAAAGTTTATACTCAGTCACACTGTGATATGATTTTGCTAAGAGGGAACTGAGACCAGATGAGAGGGACATAGACTCACTGAATGGAATGGTAGGCTGGTATAATCTGAACTATACATTGTCTTTCTGGCAGAGCATGTTGTAAGGTAAAACCTGCTTGTATTGTGACTCTACTGTGCATCTTGGGCAACTAATTACCAAATGAATTATAGTCACCATTACAGATTTTAATTCTGCATTATTTATGACTTTAAATGTTTGTTGCCCAGATGTTATGAGAGAATAAAGCTTTAAGAAATACTAATTAGCTTAGCATGAAGATGCTCATGCTTAAGAGTGAAGGTTGTTAAAGTTAGTACCTGTCTCCCATTGAATCATGTAAAGAGAACTGAAGTATATATATTCGCTGTTGCAGTCATTTTTTATCAGGTTAACGAAAGTAGTAGTCTGAGACATTGAAGACATCACTGTTTAGTTGGTACTTTTTAATTGCTCTCTAGTTGAGTGCTTTTAATGGTAACAGCACTGTGGAGAAAATACAATTGAGAATTTAATATATTTTAATTGGGATTGCATTCAGAGAAATTGCCAAGATACCAATGTCTTGTGTGTAAATTCCCAGTTGTTTACATAAAAATCTATCAGAGCAGAATGATGCTCAAGATTTTAAAGATCTGAAAATAAGGTGGTATTTTACATCATCTCTTATAATTATCAAACTTATTTTGTATTTGATACCTTTAATTGAAATAAAATGTTTATACTTATGGAAACTGTGTAGTTTAACCTAGAGAAATTGATTAGTAGAGGACTTCATCAAGTATGTTCCATGTAAAAGATTAAAGAACTCATTATTTGCTTGAAAATTCATACTTCAAAAAAATCTCTTCTTTATCATTTAGGACAGGGGTAGATTATTATACTAGTGAGAATTCTCTTTGGTAAATATAAGTAATTTTCTATGGCCTTTATTATAAACATATATATGATTTGAACTTCTTGTGTTAAAAAATCTTACAGGATGCAAACTGAATTAAGTTCTAATCTCTGCCCTTAAAAATCTAATGGAGGAGACCTGTTTATGAGCAAGTTAATGTATTGTAATGTTGAATTCTATAAGAGCTCCAAACACAGTGCTACAGGTGTATAAGGAAGGGAAATTATCCATTTTGGCTAGACCAAATAGAATAGAATCAGCTGAGGAGCTTTTAAAAACCCAATGCCCAAGCATACCCCAACAATTAAATCAATCTCTAGGGCTCAGACCAGAGAAGTATTTAAGCTTTGTAGGAGATCCTAATGTGCAGCAGAAGTTGAGAACCTCTTTTCCAATATAACCACCTTGTCCCTAATTGCTCAGATTTGTAGCAGCAAAAGTAGAATTCGAATTCAAACCTTGGTAAATGGGGGCTTAAATTATTAAGATCCATAACTTTAATTGAAAATAAGAACAGATGACCACGGCATCCCATGCTCTTCCTATGGCAAGAAATTTGCCTAGAATAGAAGGTTTAGACAAGATAAGGATTTCTCATTTGAAGTCATAGAAAGTTGTCATTTTCTTAAGTGGTTTTTATTACACTCAAGGTATTAAGACAAGTACAAAATAACCTTGTAATTAAGATACTGTATTAGTCATTAAAAAAGAAGAAAACACTACAGTATGAAGAGATTTACAAATGACTAAAACATACAAGTTGTGACAATTAACAAACAACTTGAAATGGGGTTGCTCTTTTCCTTTTAAAACAAATAAAATACAGTGCTCTTAAATATGTGTAGCCTTGAAAACATTAAAGAAAAGCAGTCTTAACTTACTATTAGAATAACAGCCTTTGCCAACACATGCCTACTCCCTTTCCTAGCTTTAAGAGACAGTTTCCTCTAAGAAATACTAGTGTAGCATAACCCTTAAATAATTTTTAAAGTTACAACCTACAGAGAAAGTAACACCTTGTCAATCTAGAATAACAGTGGCAACCATTTTCACATGCACTTCTCTTAGAATAAGTCCCCTTGGCTGGTAGGATAAGGTTTATGCTATAGAACCTTTTCTTCCCCAACCACAAATCTCTTTCTATGATATGTCCTTGCTACCCTCACCTCCCCAGCCCCCCATCCCAACATTGGCATTCACCTTTCCCACCCCAAAAAGTGCAGTTCATGGTAACCTTTATAGAAAATGTTGTTAATGGGTGTTTTAACATACATACTTTTTTTAAAAGTCCCTTTCGAACATCAGAGATGATAAAAAATGAATTATGTTCTTGGATTTTTTTAAGCCTTCACTGGGTCAAAAAGGTATGTTCTGAATATCTGAATTTTGTCTTGCGTTCTGTTTTCATTTAGATGCCCTAAGATATAAAAGGAGAGAACATCTCTATTTTCCCAACTGGGGGTGAGAGAAGCAAGCTGTTGACCCCAGCTGGGCTCAGCTTCCCAGCCCCTTTCTTGCTCGGGTTCTTTTGTGAGAACTAGTTATTGCTTCCATAACACTGTTACAGTTAATGTTCCACAAAGACTGCCCTGGTCACAGCCCACCTGCAGCAACAACTCTGCTCTGAAAACAAACCAGCCCAAGAGCTCTTACCAGAGGAAAAATCTTCAGCCTTAAGGTCTCTGAAACCTCACTGGTGCAGTTCAGAGTAAACACTTACGATTTGGCATATATTAAAGGGTTATTGGCACAATGTTCTCCAATCAGTTTCTCATATAAATAGTGGTGTGCACTGGGGCCAGGATCTTGGTTGGATCAGCCTATCTGCACCATTTTTATGTCAGCAATAATCCCATCTCGTCCCTTTGCGCACTGGAGGGAGAGCTGCTTCATCCTGTTTGCCAAGGTCTGGCCCTCAGGGGAGGTGCTGCTCTGGCTCTTGCCACCATCACTGCTGCTGTTGCTAAGACTCCGATTGTTGTTGGCTTTGTCACTTGTTTTATTCTCTGCCCCTTCTGCTCTGTCTCCTATAGAAATGTAAAGATTAAGTGAGTGTTGACAATTCCAAGAGTCACTTAGGCCCAAACTAATCAGCCAACTTAACCCTCTAGAATTTCCCAGTGTTGCCCAACACATACATATAACAGAGGGTTCTCCATCATATAGCTGCTTTTATTCCTCAGAGCGTTTTCTATTTTCCTTATTTTTAGAGATGAAAATTGTCATATTCGTTTAATAGCTGGGAAACAGAAACCTCTAGCATGTGCTTGTCAAGAGGACTTTTGTGATGAGAGACAGAACCCACGCTATGGAGCCGGAAGCCCCCAGAACAGGACTTGGAAACTATCTCAGTGATAAACACCGACAGCACATTCACACAGCCCTGGGGGCTCCAAGACCTGGTCACGGTCTAGAACAAGGTCTAGGACAGTGCAGAGATCTGGCTGCAAAGGCAGAGTCACCCGGGACAGCACTACTGGTGAGAGGGTTGCAACTCACCTCGTTCCACCTCACACTCCGGGGAGGAGGCCCCACTGCATTCACTGCGAGGGCCTAATACTGGGAACATCACTCCAAACTCTGACAGGGACACGGGGCTGGGAAGATCCAGGCTGCCGGGCCTCACAACTGCAGAAAACTGGTCGGCCATCCCAGATGGGCTCATGGGTCCTGAACTAAAGCTGGACACAGACTGGGTCTCCGAGTCATCTTCAGACACAAAGTTGCTGCAGTTGTCATCTTCAAAGGCCTCGGAGGCCACTAGGATGAGAGAGAGAACACCAGTCACACAGGTTCTGATAGCAACCTATTTCCTTAAACACCTCCAGAAGCGTTTGCTGCTGCAGACAGCTAGACACAGCATGGGGACTGCAGAATCCCTGCCACTGTGAGTGCCTAACAAAAGGAACGTGACCCTCCCCAGCATGCACGACCAGACCAATGCAGCTAAAGGGAAGTGGCTGGCAGCTGGATCCCATGCATGTTCAGTGTCCTTGCAGTAATGTCATAGCCTGTGTGCCCTACAAGTTAGTGTCAGTAGACACTGCCTAAAGGTAGAAGATGAATTCAGCCACAGATCAGGGACTTTTCTCCACCCCAGTTCCCCCTCCCCCCCAAATAGATCCACACTTGCACAGGAAGAGGGCTGGCCCTTTGTAAAGGATCCCCAACAAAGCCAGTCAGACATCAAGACTTTCCTCCACAGCAGAAGCAGGAGCTGCTAGGAGAAACAGCCCTGCTTGGAATACCTGCTGGGACCTTTGCTGTCTTCCAGGTGACTTCTGATCTCAAAAGACGCACTCAGAGCCTACCTAGGTCACAGTTTGCTGCAGAAGAAAATTCCTTCCCAGTGCTCTGTAATTTCACTTTTAGACCAGAATAACCAAGGCCCAGAGACATGTCATTGTCATGGTTCGAAAGCCACTTCAGCCTTTAGCTAGTTCCCTCTGCCTGCACATAATCCTGCTTATTATGTTTTTCCTCTTCTACTCCCCTTTCTTCCTCCTTCATCTTTAAAAACAGCCTTGTAGCATCCCACAGATGATTACCATAAATGAGAAATACTGAAATGTTGGGGGCAAAATGGACTCAAATCTGATTCCCAATCCTATTTCCACTATTGGTTGTATAGCCTTGGTCAAGTTACTTAACCTCTCTGAGCTTCAGATTCCTTTCTCTAGAGGGTAAATGAGATGATGCATATCAAATCCTCATATTGTTGATTCTCAGATTATAGTTTCCTCTTCCTTTACTTGGGCCCAGCACTTGAACATTTGTTGGGAAAGGAGCCTGGGAAAGAGCCACTAGGGACCATTGCACAGAAAAGGAGGAGGAATTGTGCAAAGACAGTGTTGGAGAGTTTTCATGGTTAACATAAAGGGAGCCACATCAAACCTCTAATACCAGTTTTCCTGGAAAAGGGCTCTCTATGGTCAGACACCAGTGACAGCCACCACTGTGGAATGTTAATTTCATTTAATCCTTACCACCACTCTACAGTAGAGAGTAGGTACTACCATACTCCCCATTCTGCAGCTGAAGAAACAGATATAAAGATAAATCCTTGCCTGCATCATGTGCTAGTAATGATGGGAAGGTGAGGATTTGAATCAAACCTAATTCCAGAGCTCTGTTCCTGGCTCTTTCCTGCAGTGCTTCTCAGACCCTTGTATGTTGTAGTATGCACTTTGAACCTCAGAGAGGAGTGAACATATGACATTTTCCCAAACTTACTTGACCATAGAATCCTGATTTTGAGGAACACTCAGTAGCAACTTGATGAACACAGCGTTCCACAAAATGTGGTACGTCACCAGAAATAGCCCTCGGTCCCGCCCAAGTGAGGCCCTTCTGTGATGGTGAAGACAGCCCCGGAAGCCGACCACACAACTTGCATACGAGCCCCCGACTCACCAGAAACAGCATCTGGCTCGGGTTTGCTCTCTGACAGGTCCTCTGCAGATGTGCTGCTGCCCTCAGCCCCCACGCCGCAGCCCCGAGGCCCCATGGCGCTGGAGCGCCGCCGCTCGTGTATCTCGTCCGAGATCATCTCCAGGTTCTTCAGGGCCGTCTTGTACTCGCCTTTTGCCAGGGCCAGTTTGGCCTGCAGGTCATCCACGGTCTTCTTTAGTTGCTGGTCAGGAGAACAGGAGGCTCAGTAAGTGAAGGCTGCCCCTGCTGGCCTTGGGATGCTTTTGAATGACAGGTCCACACATGTTTTCTGCCCATCACTCCAAGACATGACTGAGGATCTGATTATTCTTATCAAAGCTGTCCATGTACCAGATATAAAAGCAGCCACTACCACTTCCAACTCCCATCTGGGTAACAAACAAGCTCCATATCCAAAAACTACCACTGGCAGAACAAACCCAATCAGGGAAACAACAGTGGGTGTCAAATTCACACAGAAGTCCCACATTCTAGCCATTTGGTCCCCAGCACTGTGGTTCTCCAACTTGTATCAGAATACCCTGGAGGGCTCTTGTATCAGAATACCTTGTTAAAGCTCACATGGCTGGGCTCCATTCACAGTGGGCGGTGGGGAACGACTTAGCAATTTGTACTACTAACAAGTTCCCAAGCGATGCTGATGTTACTGGTCCTAGGAGCATACTGAGAACCACTGCCCAGTACAATATAGAAAGTGACTAATCAGCAGACGTAGAGAATGTCAGAGACCACGCAAGACCATTTAGAGGCCTGAAAACTCAGTAAAGAATGTCTCTCCACTCTCCTCTTGGAGCAAATGAGGTATGTGAAAGTATCACAAAAAGTGGGGCTTTGCATAAAAATCCCATCACCAACAAAACCAAAGGCCACACATACCTCAAGCTGCATGTAGTACTTTGCCTTGAGTTCAAAATAAGGCCTGTGAAAGACAGAAAAAACAAGAGTAATATAACACAATGAAACTCCATGAGGTGTATGAGGCTAGGTCGTCCTTCCAGGATTTAGTAAACTGACAAGGCCACGAGCTGAAGATGGTGCTCCCAGCTCTGGGGCCTGATGGATACAGATGCCAGTCAGAGGCACTGGGCTCACTCAAGATTTGGGGAATCCACACATGTACACAGATCCTGGAGCCCCTGCATCCTGGTTCACTTTCCTCTCTGGGGAGGCTGTTTAAGGTCACAGATTGTGCCCTGCAGCTAATGTGGCCCGGATCTCTTCTAAGGAGGTGGGCTCCCCAGGGATGACCAGCAGATAAGGCTGGAGAAGGGGCTGCCTCAAACACCCTCTTCGAAAAGCTGGGTAACGGGGAAGCACCAGTCTTCCCCCGACAACACAGCAGAGCCACTGGAAGGACCGGCTCAGGTTGGTCCCCTTGGGCTTTGTCCAGGATAGAAGTATAAGATGGTCTACAGACCCAACCAGGTCATGGGCAAGAGCAAGAACAAGAAATGCAAACATTATACACAGACCCTGGGCTCTTGGTCAGCCAGAAGACCCTGGCTCTTTTTAGTGACTCTGGCGCCTGAGCATGAGGTGTAGACCAATACTTTACTCTTGATTTGTTCACCTGCCATGAAGCTCTGGGGCTGTCTTTGGCTGTTGGGTCTAGGCCAGTGGTCGGCAAACTCATTAGTCAACAGAGTCAAATAACAGTACAATGATTAAAATTTCTTTTGAGAGCCAAATTTTTTAAACTTAAACTATATAGGTAGGTACATTGTTATTAACTTAATTAGGGTACTCCTAAGGCTTAGGAAGAGCCATACTCAAGGGGCCAAAAAGCCGCATGACAGCTCATCTCCACTCTACTGACAGATAAACAGGCCCAGCCAATGGGCCATGGAATGGTTGCTTTTGAAATTCCTTTTTCTGTGTTCCCCAGGAGTGGCCCCCAACTCAGCATTTGTCCCTCTGGGATAGGAAGCCTGGGCAAGAGGTTCTGGTGAGGCAGGTCCCTAAGTGCAAGGCACATAAAAGGTTGAGAAGATTCGGAAGAAGAGAACACCATATGGCCTCGGACCCTTATACCCAGACTCACTTGGATTTGTTGATGGCTCTCTTGAGTTTCTTCTCCAGCTGCCGCATGCGGCCCATGGCCGCGTTGTACCTGGCTGCCGTCTCCTTGTGCACCAGCTCGCTCCTCGTCTTGGTGTGCTCTGCCTCCATGACCTTCAAACAACAGAAGAGGTCAACCCAGCCAAGTCCAGAACAGTCCCTTGTTGGGGTATATCATTTTTCTAAAATATCCTTTGAGTAAATTAATGGGCAGGCTGAATTTAACTTCCAACGCGAATAGGATTACTTCATCCTATTTTTTCTATTTTGGAAAAGTCTTTGTCAGGTGGGATTAAATAGCCAAATTGGCTGTGGCAATGACCAAGAAAGAAAACAAGGAAAAACAAAAATACAATAAAAAGGAAGCATTCTCTGATTCAATCAACATCCACTTCCTTCTGCTCAGGCCTCCTGGGTCTAAATAGCTTGAGTTCCTGCTTCCACCTTGGGGCAGGCAAATGGGCAAATAACACCCGTGGGATCTTAGACATCAAAGAACTGGGATACCTAGCAAAGCAGGCATGACAGCATCAGGACAAGGCAATTATTCTTGTTGTCCAGGATAATTATGAAGTGTAAGGAAAAGTTATGAAAGACTGACGTGAGCATAAAAAGTTACTGGGTGTCCTGTCTAGCACACCCTCCCAGGTCATCTCTGGCTTTCATTGTCCTGGACCTATTTTATGACCCTGTTAAGTTATAGAAAATGGATAGTAATACAGATTATTCTTATTCCTAGAAATGAAGATGAATTCTGTCCTAGTGGAGGTGCATCTGATAATATTGATTACCCTGTAAATATTTACCAATTTTGCATCAGTTTATAAATTTGTTTCTGCATCCCTGGTTTTCTACATGAATGTGTGTTTGTTGAATTCTTTGAAATAGTTGTCACATCTTACTAGTTCCCTCCTTAGTTAATGAATTAAAACCTTTGACACAGAAACATTTTATATTAGAGTTATGCTTTTACTTTCTTTAAAATATCTTTTAACAAAGGTTTCAATGCTTGAGATACTTTTTAAAACAGTAGAATTAAAACAAAGCCAGAGAAGGGAACTGAGCTAACTAAGCTAACATGCAGTGACATCCTTGCTAAAATGACTTCTCAACCAAGACCAAAGGGCTAGGAGAATCCTTTCTCTTTGCTTCTAACACCAACAATTTCACAAAGAAATAAGATGCACTAAAAACATCCCGTACTTGGACACACTCTTGTGTTACCTCTTAGGCGCTCAGGATTTACTGGTGTAACCTTAATGAGAACTCAAAACCCAAGCTTATCAGACAGAACACAACATATTGGGGGTGAGCTGTTCCATTACAAAAGATTTCAATGCAGGGTTCACCTTTAAGGAACTAAGTATTTTAAATGGACATAGAAAAGCTATGATTGGGAGCTACTGCACAGGGTTTCCTGTACAGTAGAAGCAGGGTTCTCACCAGCTGCACACAGTGCCCTTGTCTATTTCAGCCCTTAATCTAAAGGCTTTTTCTAAAATTAATCACTCAGAACGTTCCAAGCCCTTGGAAATATTACCAGTGAAGACTGAGGTGGCAGCAGCATGTCGCTGGCCCCTGCTTCACCCCCATCAGACCACATCACCCATGTCCTGTCCCAATCCCCCCGGCCCCACGCACACAGTCTCAGCGCTCAGAAGAGACCCCTCCAGCCCCCAACTCAGCCTCCAGGGAGAAAGTCAACAAGCATGACACCTTGGTGAATCTCCTAGGTAACCAAGGAAGCCCTCCCTCGGGCATGGAGTAGGGCATGAGCTGTGTGCTGCAAAGGGTGGGGGAAGAAAGAAAGATAAGGGAGGGACGAGGGTGGCACGGGAAGGCTCCACTATGAAAATTGTAGCCACGGGGAACAGACACACAAGGAATCGGATAACAAAACAGTTCCTTCAGGCCTCAGGCACCAGCAGGCTGCGCTGAGCCGGGCACGTACAACTCACCATGGCCAGGTCTCCCAGGGCCACCCTTGCCCCCTTGAAGCCCAGGCTGACAGGGAACCCGCCTCCATCTCTGTACCACACTCTTCAGTTTTACCACCATCACGTTCAGTTCAGAGCTGCACACACCGACTACGCAGAGACCACCCCCTGGGCAGCCAACCTCTCCGGGTGTGCGCCGTGGCCATCAATCCAGGCAGAGTGGGATCAGACTGCAGATGGCCGTGGCGGCTCAGGGGGGCTTGCCAGCAGGGCTGCACTTGAGAGGGGCCTTCAGTGTGTGACATTTGGGATAACGGATGCGAGGGGAGGAAGCATTCAGGCTGAAGTGGGCTTTGCGCAGGCTGCCCTGCCGTCCGTCCTTGCATCCAGCCACAGCCCATTGCCCCCTTTACCATCTCCACCGGAGGAGCATTCAGGTGGGAGGAGGGGCGGGGCACGCTCGGCGTCCCACCTCCTTTCTCAGAGCCCGAAGGCTCCCGAAAGAAGTAACTGTCCAACATGCAGAGTCTTGGCCTCCTTCCCGATGGTTTAGTACTTTCTCAACCCAGAGGGAACCCTGTCCTGGGGATGACCCACAGGTTCTCTCTTCCCTTCTGGTTGCATCTGTCTCAGCCTGCTGGGCTAAGAGGTCAGGCACTCCTGGGGTTCCCAAAACCTACACACCCTCTGGGCCTGCCCCAGCACTGACCACCGCCAGTGCCCAGTGGACCTGAGCAGTCAGAACTGGTACTGGACAAGCCTCCAGAACACCTATAGCCTGAAGCCTTGGGCAGGCAAGAGGGCAGCGGGCACTGGAGGAAAAGGCCTGCTGGGCTGGCTCCCTCCTAGGAGCCCCAGGGCAGATAGGCACCTGGGACCCCAAGGCCCCAGAGACCCTGTCACAGTCGCCCAAAGGAGATCCTCAAACAGCTGAGGCCTTCCTGCCTGAATTCCCACAGACACTGAGCAGTGTGCCAGCCGGGCTGGGCACAGCCTCCTTGCCGGGTCCCATGCCAGCAGGATGGCCTGAACTGACCAGTAGACATCCACCTAGCACGGCTCCTCATGTTCCAGCCTTCCCCTCTCCAAACCCCGAGACATTCCACCTTGCTTACATCCCCAATATCCCGGGTGTAATCTCCCCCAACATCCTGTCTCAAAGACCAGCATCCTCCTCTCCCCGGGGAAGGCAGCTTTCTTGTTTTCTCAGAACCTTGGCTCACCCAGGTTGTTTTCTGATTCTTACTACACCCCTGGGTGAGGGGGGGCCAGAAGGTGGCTTCTCTCCACCATATGGGAGGGGGCGCGCCGGGTCCCATGCCAGCAGAATAGCCTGAACTGACCAGTAGACATCCACCCAGCACGGTTCCTCATGTTCCAGCCTTCCCTTCTCCAAACCCTGAGACATTCCACCTTGCTTACATCCCCAACATCCCAGGTGTAATCTCCCCCAACATCCTGTCTCAAAGACCAGCATCCTCCTCTCCCCAGGGAAGGCAGCTTTCTTGTTTCCTCAGAACCTTGGCTCATCCAGGCTGTTTTCTGATTCTTATTACACCCCTGGGTGAGGGGGCGCCCAGAAGGTGGCTTCTCTCCACCATATGGGAGGGGGCGGTACGTACCCACCAGCATCAGGAAAGCTGGCCTGGACAGCTCCCCATGTGCCATCCAGGCCTCAGTTCCACGCGCCCAGGCCACCTGACCGCCAGGACCGGGAGGGGAGGCTGACTGCGGCCTTCCCTCTGCAGCAGCTGCCAGTTCATAAACACATCCTGCCTCCCCATTTCTAAGCCACACTTTCCTCCTCTATACTGAGTGGCCAGATTATTATGACCACCCCATCAGTACTTCATTGACACTTCCAAAAATACTGAATACTGAAAACTTCCTAAGCAAATACTCTCAAGGTTTTATTGTTGTTATTTGCATAACCAATTCACTTCATTGTACTGATGGGGTGGTCATAATAATCTGGCCACTCAGTGTATTTCTACCTGGTCTCTTCTGGCAGACATCAGAAAAGCCAATCCTCCCTCCCAGATGCCAGGCCTCCTCTCCCAGAGGGTGAAAGGCTATCACCTTCCCATAAAGATGCTTCAAGGCCCAAAGAGACCAAGCTGGAGGGGCTGCTGCTGCCCAAGGCCCCAGGGAGTGAGCAGCAATAGTAGCCACTCCAGTGGCCACTGCTGCTTACAGCTTCCCAGGCCCTCCTAGCCCAGCACTGAGCAGAGAACCGTTCCTTGTCCATCTGTGGCATTGCATGTGGCCTCCCAGAGAACACAAGGGCTCCTGGCTCACTTACAGTCTCCCAGCACGCTGGCTTCAGCCATGGCTCCAAGTGTGGCTGCTCAATATCACCAAACGTCTGAGGGGTACAAAGGGGACACACTGATGGCCTCAGGCAAGGAACGTGGGGACCCCAGTGTTCTCCCACCATGCCTGGGGTGGGCATCATGTAGCCCAAACCACTGCCAATCCCTCAAGGCAGCCCTGGACCTGAGTCCGGATCTTTCTCTAGAGCAGTGATGGCGAACCTTTTGAGCTCGGCGTGTCAGCATTTTGAAAAACCCTAACTTAACTCTGGTGCCATGTCACAGATAGAAATTTTTGATATTTGCAACCATAGTAAAACAAAGATGTATATTTTTGATATTTATTTTATATATTTAAATGCCATTTAACAAAGAAAAATCAACCAAAAAAATGAGTTCGCGTGTCACCTCTGACACGCGTGTCAGAGGTTCGCCATCACTGCTCTAGACCCTTGATTAGTACTTTCTGTAGAAGAGGGTGACACAGCGCTCCCTTCTCCTAAAGAAACAGGCTTCCCAGAGTATCCACAGGTCAGACAAGGCAGGAGACATATTCCAGACCCTTCGTGGTCTCCATCAAGCACTATTCGGCAAGCCGAGCATGCCAGGCCCCCAAAGCTCTGGGAGTAGGCGGCAGGAGCTCCACGTGGGAAGGTGCTAAACCCAGAGGGAGGCTTGCAGCCAAGCCACACACAGAGCAGCTGCCTGTCCATCAGATTCAGGGAGCACAGCCCCTGCAGGCTGAGTTTCTCCGTGACCCAGGGGTGCGGCCGGGCAAAGCTTTGCCACCAGCTCTGTCTCTTGCTGGAGTCAGTTGCAAACTCTCCCTCTCCCTCAGCAGTTCAAGGAGCAGCATTTCAGGCCTGTGCCCCTGGGAAGGAATCTGGGAAGAGGACCAGCAGCCCAGGGGGAAACCCTGGCCTGTGACCCAGGCACCTGTTCGCCTGCAGTGGTTACCCCCACAACCAAGGAACCTCCAGTGGCCGCAGGAGGACACACATCGGGAGCCCTATGTAACAGGGGCGGCCAGAGAAGTCTGGTCCAGCCCCACAAGTCGCTCACTGCACCATCCCAAGAAGCACCATTCCCACCGGGGATGGAGTTGTGTGATACGGTTGTCCTGGAGACACCTCCTTGTGGTACCAGCCACTCACCATCCACTGGGGCCCCGGGAATTACTAAGGAAAAAAAAGGCAGAAACATGTTTTGTTCTTTTTTTTAAAGAGCAGATCAAGTGATTTCTGAAACGGTTTCTTCTGGCTAGTTTGAATCTTCGGTGGGGGTGGAGAAAGGGCAAGAAGGAAAGGCGAGCCCTGGCCCGTTTGGCTCAGTGGATAGAGTGTCGGCCTGCGGACTGATGGGTCCCAGGTTCGATTCCAGTCAAGGGCAGAAGAAGAAGAAGAAGAAGAAGAAGAAGAAGAAGAAGAAGAAGAAGAAGAAGAAGAAGAAGAAGAAGAAGAAGAAGAAGAAGAAGAAGAAGAAGAAGAAGAAGAAGAAGAAGAAGAAGAAGAAGAAGAAGAAGAAGAAGAAGAAGAAGAAGAAGAAGAAGAAGAAGAAGAAGAAGAAGAAGAAGAAGAAGAAGAAGAAGAAGAAGAAGAAGAAGAAGAAGAAGAAGAAGAAGAAGAAGAAGAAGAAGAAGAAGAAGAAGAAGAAGAAGAAGAAGAAGAAGAAGAAGAAGAAGAAGAAGAAGAAGAAGAAGAAGAAGAAGAAGAAGAAGAAGAAGAAGAAGAAGAAGAAGAAGAAGAAGAAGAAGAAGAAGAAGAAGAAGAAGAAGAAGAAGAAGAAGAAGAAGAAGAAGAAGAAGAAGAAGAAGAAGAAGAAGAAGAAGAAGAAGAAGAAGAAGAAGAAGAAGAAGAAGAAGAAGAAGAAGAAGAAGAAGAAGAAGAAGAAGAAGAAGGGAGAGAGGGGAGAGGAGAGAGAGAGAGAGTCCATTTCACATCTTTCAGGCTGTGGCTTGTAAATTTCCAAGATTTCCAACCTCCGCTTTGGGTTTTCATCAGCTGACCCAAGAAAGTTCCAGCCTGTGTTAGGCTCTCTGAGCATCATGTCCACTAGGGGGCAGGAGGCCCAAGGCTACACACGCCCAGCCAGCTTTTATTTAAGGAAACACAGGCCATCTTTAATTATCAGGTCCCCCTGGACTTGAACCACTGTGACAAGTGACATTGAAAAGGGAGAGGCTGCTGGCATGAACTCCTGGCTTTTTCTATTCCTGCCCTGTGACTCTCAGAGAGGGATTTTAGGCCACATGCCTGGGAGTCTGTTCCTTCTGCTTGGGGAAACAGCACACGCAGAACTCACCAGAACCAGGGGCCAGTCTGCATCGGACAGACAAGAAATAATGTGAAAGACGCCCCCACACACACCCACGGGCACACAGACGCTGACAGACAGGGACACCCAGGTCACCCTCCCCCGGCACACGGCTATGACTCACCCTCTGGGTGGCGTGATTCAGCATCTCCTGCCAGGCCGAGTCGAACTGCCGCTTGTCGTCCTCGAGCAGCCGCTGCTCGGCCAGGGAGATGGTCTCCTTGGCGGCGCGGAGCACCTCCGTGGCCCTCTGGAAGTCCTGCGTGGCTTTCTGCGCTTCCAGCTGAGCCTGGTGAGAAAGGACCCTCATGAGCCCTCGGGAAATGGCAGGGCTCCTGCTGGCCCATCACAGCCTCCCAAAGAGGAGGCTGGGAACAGGCCTGGCCCCCGCAGGTCCTTGTCAATGCCGGCTGGGTCGGTGAATGGACAATTTTCACAGCCCAGAACCCCAAAGACCAGATAAACATGCCAAGTTCCGGTCAGAGTCAGAGATGGCAAGCCAGCCCCTCGGATGACAGGCATGGCCACCCGCGGCCTGTCATGGAGTTCTCATTTGCTAATGATGCCAAGGGAGATGCCGTGGTCCCCAACCCCATCCCCGCCCAGAGCCGGGGCTCAATTCACAGCATGTCAGAGCAGAAAGTTCCCCAGAGGATCACACACCTACGGCTCCGTTCTACAGGTGGGAACCGTGGTGAGAGACACGGGCCTTCCCAGGCTCACAAAGCTGGTGAGCAGCAGAGCTGTGACCAGACCCTGTGAGTCCCACCCAGTGCTGTCACTCAGCCAGACAGGCCCCCACCCAATTCACACCCACTTTCCGGGAATGTCAAGTGGAAGAATCAACAGACAAGGCAGCCGACCACGCTGGGCTACCACCAGCCACATGTGGCTTCAAGCATTAGAAATGTCTTCAATCCAAACTGAGCGTAAAACACCCAAATGGTGAAAACCTGTTGCTACAAAAACAGAATAACCATCGCCTTCCTAACCATGTGGATTCCATGATGAAATGACAATGTTTTGGATACACTGGGTTAAACAAAATAAAGTATACTGTTTCTATTTACTTTTTTTTTTTAAACCGGGGATACCAGAAAGTGTGAAATGACATAGTTGACTCTCATTCTGTTTTCTTGTAGACTAGCTATGCCTCTTCAAGAGAGGACCATGCGATCGCATCGGAAACCAACAACACACCCTCGGGTCACCACTCTCGCAGGCAGAGCATGGGCAAGACATTGCCAAATGCTGCCCCGCTCCGTCAACCAGATCTGCATGTCAGTTACATCACTTCAGGAGATACCCACAGGGCAGTCCCTGGGACTGCGAAGGGGAACAACGGGGCTCCCACAAATCGTCAAAGTTTCTCATGACTTAGAGGAAGTCTTCAGAGACCACAGGCCGAGGACACTTTTCGAGACGGTTACGTGGAGCCTTTGTGACGCCCTGGGTGCCACACTTTGTGACGCCCTGGGTGCCACACTCCCTCACTCACTGAACACAGACTGGGCGCCACACCTGCCCTTCCAGGCGTTGGCAATGTGGTCAGGGAGCTGACACCCCACCGTAACGAGGTGCCATGGGACGGAGGGAAACGTGTAGTGAGGGGATGTGAAGGGGAAACTTTCCAGTGGAGGAACCGAGGGGACTTCCTTCAAGGAGGATGGTCCTGAACTAGGACTGAAGATGAGGATGATTTGAAAATGGGGGTGGGGGACCGAAGAGGAAACAGTGTCTGTAGGAGACTTGACAAAGCAATTTCAGAAAGGAACCAGGAGGGAAGACCCTGAATGAATGCCAAGCTACAGCTTCCACCAGTGGCCCAGAGACCTGCCTTCATGACTTAGAGGAAGTCTTCAGAGACCACAGGCCGAGGACACTTTTCGAGACGGTTACGTGGAGCCCATCAGCCCCAGGCAAGGAACAGCTTTGTGACGCCCTGGGTGCCACACTCCCTCACTCACTGAACACAGACTGGGCGCCACACCTGCCCTTCCAGGCGTTGGCAATGTGGTCAGGGAGCTGACACCCCACCGTAACGAGGTGCCATGGGACGGAGGGAAACGTGTAGTGAGGGGATGTGAAGGGGAAACTTTCCAGTGGAGGAACCGAGGGGACTTCCTTCAAGGAGGATGGTCCTGAACTAGGACTGAAGATGAGGATGATTTGAAAATGGGGGTGGGGGACCGAAGAGGAAACAGTGTCTGTAGGAGACTTGACAAAGCAATTTCAGAAAGGAACCAGGAGGGAAGACCCTGAATGAATGCCAAGCTATAGCTTCCACCAGTGGCCCAGAGACCTGCCTGCTGTGGACACCTGTGTGCCCTGGACCACACATCCACGCAGGCTGCCTCAGCCACACGGTGGGGACAAGGGGCCTGCTCTCCATAGAACTGACCGACCCACTGAGGAGTGACAAGACAGGGCGTTGTTCTGCAACACAACTCACGGCTCCGGACCCCGTGCCTCTGGGCCCATCCATGGTTCTCCCCCATGAGGGCAGCCCTCCTGGGGCCCTCCATTCACCCAGATGTGATGGGGGGAAGGGGAGAGCATGGGGACCCATCACTTAAGAGCTGCCCCCACCCTGCACCACCAACTGCCTACAGGCTCAAACCAACACCAGCCACAATGATTAATTCCACAGGATTCTAGCATTTTCTAAGAAGGGATTTGAATGTGTTCGTAAGGAAATTTTAGTATTTCAGTTCATCGACATTCAGTTCATCCCCAGGTCTCCCTGCTTGAATTACGAAGCTCTTCTTTCCTCAAATAAAAAAAGAGATGCCCTCGTGGGGACCTTCAGAAGCGTGGCTTGAAGAAGCAGCCCTGTAGGTTGCTTGGTGAAAAAAAAAAGAAGCGTGGCTGCCGTGCCCGGGCCAGCACCTCCTCGCCCACTGCCATGCCTCTGATGATGAGCTCAAGTGAGGGAACCAAGTCTCTACAAAGAGGGGAGAGAGGAAGCCCAGCTACAGGGGCCTTGCCGAACATGCTCTTCAAGTTCCTACTGAATTTTCAAAGTTTCCAAATGGTTCCTTCCTTCCTGCACGGTGGTGTCAGAATTATGTTGATCTTGTCATATCGTGAATACTACTAATATGAAGGTTCGGTCTGCACTGAACCCACAGACATTCCCCATCACTTACCTACTTATTCATTCAAGTAAGTGTTGGGCATGTGTTCTGCACCACTGTCCATTCTCTCCATCCTCCTTGGTAACAGGAATGTCTCCGGGTGAGGCAATGTCCCTGCTGAAGACCCATTTCCCAGCTGTCACTCAGCTAGTGCCCCTGCCACTTTTAGCTAATGAGATATAAATGAACTCGGAGTGGGACTTCCAGGAGGGCCCCTTTGTCTCTCCATGTGGGATATGAATACAATGACTGGTGCTTCAACAGCTATTTTGGACCATGAGGTAACTCTCTTAAGGATGGAAAACAGTAAGTTAGGCCTCTGCCCTGGACTGCCTACCTCCTGACTTTTTACATGACAGAAAAAAATAAGTCTCATGCGTAAGCCAGTGTTGTTTGGGGGTTTTCTGTTCTATTCCGCCAAACCTAAACCTAAATGATAACACTTCTTCCCTCTACACAGCTGGGCTGTTCTGCAAACCTGATAGAAGTGACTGCAGCAGCCACTGCAGACTGGTCAAATCCTGGCCATAGAAACTCAGGCGGCGTCCAAGAGTCTAACCGAGGAGGACTCAGCTCCGAGACTGCGTCCCAGGGTCATCGTGGACACACAGCCTTGACAATCAGAGGCCAACTGAGCAATCCCCCGAAGAGCTGGCTGTCTGGTTCTCCCCATCTGGTGAAAGATGGTGCCCAGAAATCTTTGGCACAACCAACCAGGTGTTACCTTCCGACTCTAACAAAGGACCCAGCCCTCGTAGGAATACATTATTTGAATAAGGGCACATGCACAGGCTCCCTGGTAATGAGCCCACTCGCAGCAGAGAAGCCCAGTTAGCAACCTGAAGGGCTGGGGCTCCGCTGAGGACAGTACCAAAGAGGTTGAGCTGTAAGACGCAACCCAGGAAAAATCCTAAATATCCTCATGACTCATGGACACTAATGGCTTTCATGGAAACAGCTCTACGGAGAGAATGTTAAGAGGCTGCCCATGAATGAATTTGATAAGCGACCTTCTTTAGCCACTGGCCCAGGCCAGCTGTGACTGTGAGGCACTCGGAAACACGTGGGTGTTCCATCCAGTGTCGTCAAGGGGGTGGGGGTGGGGGTAAGAGAGGTCTGCCTTTGTCCAGGCTGCCAGATGGGAAAGACTGCGGTCACGGCCATCTGACTCAACTTCCACTCCAACCCACAATCGGTGTCAGGAAGGAACAAGAGCATCTGGACATTTGCAGCAAAGGTTCAACATAGAAGGAAGTTTAATCCCTTCGTTTGTTAAAGAAGGGCCCAGAGAGGCAAGGCAATGTGCTGAATGCCACACAGCTACTTGGGGGCTGGCCAAAGCCAGGGAACCAGAGCCCCTGACCCCCAGCTGGGCTATTTCCGCTCTACCGTGGTGCGGGGCCTGCCGGCCTGGGTCACTCTGGCAATGACATAACCAGGGGACGAGTGGATTGCTGCCTCCCACCTGTGACTCAGGTGGCACTGAGCCTCCTACGGTGTCACTAGCACACCAGCCAGTTAGCTGCGGAAACGGAAAAGGAGATGGGGTCTTGTCACGGCTGCCCAAAGCCCCA
Source organism: Myotis brandtii (assembly GCF_000412655.1). Taxonomy (NCBI): domain Eukaryota; kingdom Metazoa; phylum Chordata; class Mammalia; order Chiroptera; family Vespertilionidae; genus Myotis; species Myotis brandtii. Next base: position 7,426,646 of record NW_005356674.1, read on the forward strand.
CCCAGCTGGGGGCTCCAGGTCCCAGAGAGCACCCACAAGACGAGACACAGTTAATGCCTGACTACGAACCGACCGTAAAGGTGGACACAGATGATCACAAAATCACAGCAGCTACTGCTGGAGTATTTATTCTGAGTCAGATCCTGTATCTAAGGTGTTCTGAGTACAGCGCCTCGTTTAAATCTCAAAGTTACCCTCTGAGGTCAGTCCAATTATCATCCCTACTTTCTGAAAGGTTAAATGCATTGCCCAAGATCACCCAGCCACCAAAGGTGGGGCCAAGATCCAAACCCTGACCCAGAGCTTCCTGCTAAACTTCTATCAATTACCACCTGCTGGGGCCACAAACTCCTGGCGAAGAGGCACTGGTCAAGCTATGTTCACTCTCACCTCTTCACCTAACAAAGGCCACACTGGCCACTGTTAAATGGGGGGGAGGGGGGGTTCGCAGGGAGAAAAGAAAAGATGCCACTACCAAGGAGAGCATGGGGTTCTCTCCACAGAGCAGGGTGGACGGAGGGGGCTCCTGTAAGAGCTGAGCTCAGTCCGTCAGGAGCCAGGGAGCGGAGTGGGGTCTAGACGCTGGTCCTGCGTGCTCTCTGAGCCCAGCCTCCCGTCCACCCAGCACTGTTTCCTCATCTGCTTGTGGATCAATGGCCCCCACTCACAGGGGAGTGAGGAGGCTGAATGAGACACAGGGAGGCAGGGGCCACATTCCTCCATCCCATTCAGGGCACAGGCCCAAGGAGAGCTTCCCCACTTGGCACCTGAAACCCAGAGGCATTCTCTGGCTTACTCAGGAAGGAGTGAGCTCAATTTGCATGCACTCCCAGTGCTTGATGGGGACAATTATGGAGCAACAGAGGCTTCCAGAAACCCCTGGACACTAGGGCATGAAATGGAAGATGGGACTACCCGCCTCCCTTGTAAAGAGAACCAGAAAGTCACCAGCCTGGGGTGAAGCGGAAGCTGCCCCGAGTGAGGTCAGCAGTGGCCCTTCCTTCCACTTCCACGTCCACGTCCATGTGGGCAACGCAGCACTGAGGAAGCACAGGCAGGCCTGCCTCCTCCTGCAGGGGAAGTGCTCTGGCTGGGAGCCCCTCCCCCACCAAGGGGACAGGACAAGGTCCCTGCTGCACTGGGCAACCACTGGTGGGAAGCCCCCTGTCCTTGCTTTAAAATATACACACTCACACCACACACTCACACACACACTCACACTCACACACACACACACACTCTCTCACACACACAACACACACACACTCTCACACACACACTCACACACACACACTCACACACACACACACACTCTCACACACATACACACACACACTCTCACACACACATACACACACACACACTCACTCTCACACATACACACAGTCTCTCACACACTCACACAGACTCACACACACACACACACTCACACACACTCACACACACACACACACAAATTCTGTCCTTGCCTCTTTATGTTGCTGCTGTGAAGAACCCATCCCCCAGCTAGAAGCTCATGAAGAAAAGTCCCAGATTCCTTTCCAAGCATCGAAGATCAAAACCCCTGAAAGCACGATCCATCTCATACACACAGTCTCTCACACACACACACACATACACACTCACACTCTCACACACACTCACACACACACACACACTCAGACACACACACTGACACACACACATACACTCACACACACACTCACACACACACACACTCACACACACACACTCACACACACACACTCTCTCACACACACACACACACACACATACACACACACACTCACACACACACACACACACACACAAATTCTGTCCTTGCCTCTTTATGTTGCTGCTGTGAAGAACCCATCCCCCAGCTAGAAGCTCATGAAGAAAAGTCCCAGATTCCTTTCCAAGCATCGAAGATCAAAACCCCTGAAAGCACGATCCAAACCCTGCTGGTCTCAGGGAGGGAGGGTGTGTGACTTGAACATCAAAGTGGACAGACAGATGCACCTGTTCTCACTGTTACTCAAGCTCGTTTTCTGTGTTCAGAACAATCCTAGGGATCGGCACTTGCCAGAGTCTGAGACGTTCAATCCTAGAAACGTCTCATCCTTCCACGCCCTTTCAAACCGCCCCGTGAGGTTCACTGAAGGGTGGCCAGAGGCAAGTACCAGCTATTTGCCCTGTGGATGTTTAGGACACAGACATCTTAACCAGAAGCATTTTCTAGAGAGAATTCCCCTGAGCCCATTTAGTTCCGTGATCACTTTTCATGTCCAGGGCTCCTCACTTTTTTCATTTTTAATCAGTCAAAATTATTTCCATTAGCATCAGTTGTTTTCTGTTTCAAATCCATCTGAGCCATTGAACAGTTTTGTCCACATCAAACTTTCCTCATTAGAGCTTGTGCCATAGGATTTTTCATTATTGCTATTAAACTCAATTTTCCTGAATCAATTGTTTGTAGGTCGAAGAATTTGTTGAACAGATGGGTCGACGATTTTTACTCAGTCTCAAATGTTAGCTGTACAGTTTGAGCCATTACCAGTTAACATTAAACTGTACACTATACAACATACTAAGCAATGTAAAATATTAAACAGAAGACCCGTGTATTTCTCCTTAGAGAAATATGACAAAACCCCAAGTGGTTTTAACAGATGTAACACAGGGCCTGAAGTTGTTCTAGTGGACAGGCCACAAAGTTCCTTAATGCACTGTAATGTCAGAAGAGCCTCAAGGGATTAAGGGGGGGGCGGGGAATCAAGGTCACGGTCAAATACTTCTACTCTGTCCTGGGTTTGAAGATGAGCTGCTTAAAAACAAAAATTAGTCCCACTGGTGTGGCTCAGTGGTTGAGCATCAACCTATGAACCCAGAGGTCACAGTTTGATTCCCGGTCAGGACACATGCTTGGGTTTGGGGCTCGATCACCAGTGTGGGGTGTGCAGGCAGCCAATCAGTGATTCTCTCTCATCATTGATGTTTCTATCTATCGCCCTCTCCCTTCCTCTCTGAAATATATATATAATTTTTTTAATTGGGTGCCAGAGCTGGAAATAGCATCTCCCTCCTCCCAGCCACAGCCGCAGAGGCAAGGACATGAAGGCCCGATATGGCAAAGGTGCTCTCACCTCCTAGTCTCTCCTTCCCTCCAGGGGAGGAGCCAGCTGCCCGGCTGGCCCTCGCCCTGGTCCTGCCTCTGAAGGCACCTGGGGATTGTGAGCAGAGCTGCCAACATTTCCACAGAGATGGCCCCACCAGGACCATGTGGATAAACAGGCCCCCTTTCAAGGACCCCAGCTCTTCACACACCACAGTGCCAACAAGAGAGACCTCCAGTGCTCTGGACAGATGGGCATTGACTGAGCAGGACAACTGGCCACTGTGAGGCAGCACCCTGCATCCGAAGAACTGGGCATATTCCTGGCACCAACAATGACCATTGTCTTGGGTCTATAACCTTGAACAAGTCACTGGACTGCTCAGATCGGAATGCCAAGGCCTCTGTGAACTCCCAGGGAGCCTGCGTTCCAGCTGGAAGACACATCATTACAGCAGGTCCTACCAGGCCACAGCCTACAATGCAGCGTCCGGCTTCCACCTGTGCAAACGGTCCATCAGCAGGCGAGTTAACCACCGGGCTATTCTGCTTTGCTATTGTCTTTATTGTTGTATATGTCTGCAAATTTTCCCTAATTAAACCTTCCAAAATTCCTTCTTGATGTACTTTTTAAAAAATTTATGGATTTGAGAGAGAGAGAGAGAAACACTGATTTGTTGTTGTTGTTGTTGTTCCACTTATTCACACATCCATGGGTTGATTTTGTATGTATCCTGACCAGGGATCAAACCCACAACCTTGTGGCAGGATGATGCTCTAACCCAGCAGTCGCCAACCTTTCAGACCTCATGGACCAGGTCCGAGGACCACTGGTTGGCAACCGCTGCTCTAGCCAACTGAGCTACCCGGCCAGGTCATGGACTTCTTAATCAGCTATCATGTTGCTGTTTCTATGGCATAGCTGCTTCCTTAAACTCAAAACTATGCACTGGGTTGAGCAATAGCATAATGTGAGGGAAAAGGGAGGTCTACACTACTTGTCAACTCAAAATAGACCAGCAGTTTCTAATCAAATGCAATCATAAGAAAACACATTTTTTAAACAGCTGGAGAAATGTGAAAAAAGACTGGTTACTAGATATTAGACAGACTATTAATTTTGTCAGTTGTGGAAATGTGACCTTCTAAAAGGCTCTTATCTGTTAGAGATAAATACTAAAGTGTTTATGGGTGAAGTAATACGATATCAAGGATTAAGAAAAGATAAGAAAAAATAAGAAAAATGAAAAAAATAGGGTGAATGGGTAGATAAAACATGATTGGCAAGATATTAGCAA
>NW_005356674.1:7431663-7452280 GCF_000412655.1 Myotis brandtii
GCCCACATGCAATTTTTAAACAGGACCCATCCAAATTGGGGGGGGGGGGCACCATTGGCCCCCCAACATCCTGCTTGTGGCCAAACCCCTCCGGCTGTCCACAAGCTCTCATCTCTTCTGCCAAGATTTACAGCCCCCAGATCTTCCTCTGTCTCTAGCAGAGACAAGAAAAAAATACACCCACTCACAATGACCAAGCACATTATCACCATGGAGCCCTTTTCTTTTCTTTTAAAAAATCTTTATTGTTGAAAGTATTACATATGTCCCCCTTTCCCCCATTGACCCCTTCTAGCCCTCCCCCGACCCCAGGCCTTGACCACCCTATTGTCTGTGTCCATGGGTTATGCATATATATACTAGTATGTATACAAGTTCTTTGATTGATCACTTCCCACCCACCTGCTCTCCCTCCCCCACCTTCCCTTTGAGACACTGCAGCCTGTTCTATGATTGCAGTAAATTTTAAGGGACTGCCTCTCCCAGCCAGACTGATATTTGGGGCTGTGTCCAGTTGGTAAAGCTAGGGGTGGGGACTGAAAGAGGCTAGGGACATTGTGAATGGACGAACAAACCCCTGATAATCAGAGTTTTGAATTCAAAATAATATGCTATTTCTTTGAAGCCATTCAATTTCACCCTATTTCATTGTTTAGATATTTTGCCTTGGTTTTTACCTTGACTCAGTTTTACTCCTTTAGTGAGTCTAAGGATTCATCTCTTTCAGGTTCACCTTGTTGGGTGGTCCCTGATAAGGAGAACATTTTTGTTTGTGTTTTTCTTATCTCAACTTGACCCCTTGGGGAGTCCAGGGAGTCCACGGGTGCCCATTAAATCCCTACTGAGCGCCAGGTATTCACCTATGAAATCTAGCCGAGAGCCCTGCTGGCAAGTACTGCTGTGCCCCTTTAACACCCAAAGAAACTGAGGTTAAGAAACTAGTACAAGGTCCCAAGGCCGGAAGGAAAGGAGACTGAGACTCAAAGCCAGACCCCATGACTCCTGGAGAGGAAAAGCACCAACCAGGACCCTCCTTATTCCACTTCTCCAAGGTGACACGTAAAGAGTAAGTCTCCAATCCCGGTGAGAACCACAGGACCACTGGGCACCCACAGCACCATCCGCACGCCCCCTCTGCCAGGACCTCTGGCCAAGATGTTCTCCCTGAAAAGCATCCAGAGGCTTGACAAGCCCTGCCCAACCTCTCCGTACCCCGCAGCGCTGGACCAAGGAGCAAATGGGCTCTAAGGAAACTGCGACCGGCTTTCCCAGCATCAGTTCTTACCTGGACTGTTTTAAAAGCTTTCTGTCTCTCAGCTTCCAATCCCACAGGCCCAACTTCAACTCCACTGGCATCCAGTCTGCTTCACACGATTGCATTTGGGACACCTGGTAATCTTTCTAAAGTGCGTCTCTGATGATGTCACTCCCGTGCCTAACACTTCCCCGACGCCCAACAAACCTACAGCACAGCCTGGGTTCGCACTTACGAGTACCATCCACCCAATGAGACCCAACCACTCACCATTCCTTCAGCATTCCTCCCTCTTGTGAGTGCCATTCCCTCTACCAGCAACACACACCCTTCTTCCTCCTCTCCACCTAGCGAACTCCTCCTCATCCTCGCAAACCCATCTCAAACACCCCATCTTTGGTGAATTCTTTTTGTACGGCAGCATGCTGGACTCATTTGCTGAACAATCATATCTTCTTCCTTATGACACGTCAATGGCCAAAAAAACAAAAAAAGTTCTGGCCATCCCTCAGCCTCTTCTTCAGTGTGAACAGTCCTGTTCTTCTGAAACTTACAGGTTTTCCCCTTTTCTGAACTTCCAGCGATCCGTTTCCCAGCACCTGACAGAGAACTCATTCAGAGACCGCGCCACACTGCCCAGCCGTGGTTGAGCATATGAGAGTTTGCAGAACGAAAGCTTCTTGAGGACAGGAACTTGTGGTTTACCCTTGACCACCCACACGCCCAGCAGTGATGAGCACATGTCCCATCCCCAAGCCACTCTCCCTGGAACTGTTATCCTCTCCATCCCCAGCTCTATGGGCCATTTTGCTAAGGAAGGCCCTGCTCATGCTCCTCTGACATAGGAGGACTAATTAAGGGTCTGTGGTTGGCTGGGCCATGAGCCAGCCACCATTCCCCAAACAATAATGACCTCCACTCCTTCAAATCCCATGCAGAGCAGTAAGAACCTAATCTAAGGTTATGGGGACAACCAGTGTCAGAGGGAGACAGCATTCAGCATGTCACGGGGAGGCTAGCTCTGGATTCAGAGAAAGGGAGCAGCCGGACCATCCATCCATCCTCGCCACCTGCCTGCTAGCGGGACACACCGCATGCCAAACTTTCACGGGCTAACCCCGTGCTCTGCTGGCCTCCATTTGGAAACTGCTTTTGAACATGATTTTTAAAATGGGTTCAAAGTCACTGACATTCCTCATGGCCCTGAGACAAGAAAATCTCAGGAGAAATGATGGGAGTATCCACCCATGGCCCCTTCCCTCCCAGGCTGGGACCCACAAAAGGCGCTTCTCACTCGGAGAGCTTCCTTCAATCGGCCAGGACCGGTCTGCCGCCAGCCAGGGCCTCGCACAACTGCTTGGCTCCACTCCCAAGACGCTGCCATTAACAGAGGCAGAGCGCACACCCAGTCTAGACAGAGTGACATTAGCTGACACTACCTCGCTCTGCAGCTGGAAGTGGATGGTTGGGAAGGGGGCTCTCAAGGCTTTCTACCTGGGAGAGACCCACAAAAGAGGGCAGCCGGACCATCCATCCGTCCTCGCCACCTGCCCGCTAGCGGGACACACCGCGTGCCAAACTTTCACGGGCTAACCCCGTGCTCTGCTGGTCTCCATTTGGAAACTGCTTTCGAACATGATTTTTAAAATGGGTTCAAAGTCATTGACATTCCTCATGGCCCTGAGACAAGAAAATCTCAGGAGAAATGATGGGAGTATCCACCCGTGGCCCCTTCCCTCCCAGGCTGGGACCCACAAAAGGCGCTTCTCACTCGGAGAGCTTCCTTCAATCGGCCAGGACCGGTCTGCCGCCAGCCAGGGCCTCGCACAACTGCTTGGCTCCACTCCCAAGACGCTGCCATTAACAGAGGCAGAGCGCACACCCAGTCTAGACAGAGTGACATTAGCGCTGACACTATCGCTCTGCAGCTGGAAGTGGATGGTTGGGAAGGGGGCTCTCAAGGCTTTCTACCTGGGAGAGACCCACAAAAGAGACGTGAAATCAGGAAGGAGAAGAACAACTCAACCCCAGAGCCACAAACACGTGCTAGATGGCAAGAGACAGCTGGTCAGTACCCCCTGGCCCAGGGCCCTCTAAGTTGGTGCTACAGCAAAAGGCCCAGCACCCACAGCCGCTCCTTCCTGCAAAATGCAGGGAGTTTCCTTAAAGCGGCATCACTCCTAGCGACCCTGGGAGCCTTGCAGGAGCAGGGACCGTGCTACTGAAATTTTAATTCCCAAAACCTCCCCTGGTGGCCTGTACACTGCAGAGGTCCAAGAAATATGTGTTTAATTAAGAGACAGCTAGAGTGCAAATGATACACCACAAACAACTCCCTGTGGTCGATCATTTTAATGCACTTTGCTAATTTTTTCTTCTGTGGCTCACAGAATCAGATAAATCTCTCTCCGGGAGCATTTATCCTTGGAAATGCCCATTTATAGTGTGAAAACTCACCTGAATGACGCCTTAATTGTATACACTAGATGGTGCGCTGTGAGTGCCACTCTTTCCAGATCGGAATAATTCCCCCTTCCGCTCTCCCTCGCACCCCGCCTCCCCAACCACCCCCAAGATGAATGATACATAACCCAGGTCTCAGTGGGTCTTTGGGAAATTCGTTCCTGGGTAAAATTCCACCCTCTCTGAGTTCACGGGACCAAGTACTTGTTTCAGTAGTTTGCCATGTTATAAGAGAGTGTAAGTGGAAAAACACTTTGACACCTGCCCAACATATGAGCATGTTGATGACACGTCTCTTGAATTATTTTACTATTCACTCGGTCTCCTTGACAAGATAGCAAACTCTATGAAGGCAGTGACCATGTTTTGTACACCGTGAGCCTCCACCACCATGGTGGGGAGGAACCTGCACTTGGAAACATGTTATTCCAAGCCCTTCATCAGCCAGGGACCTGGCTGCCCCTCCCCGCTTCCCCAGGTTTCGGGCTTGCCTGGGCCATTCGCCAACTGGCTCATGTAAGCACAGCCAAAGGAGCGACTGATTCACTGAGATGTCAACCCCCCTCCTCCGACCCAGCTTTGGCCTCTAGGTCAACCTGACTTAATTTTAACTGCCACCTGCAAGAAGATCTCCAAAGAATTGCAAGGTCAGGAAGGACGCAGGTGCAAATGAAGGCTCAATATAAGTAAGAGTTGGCACAGCACACCTTGCTGCCTGGCACAGTAGATGAAAAAGCTGAGGGATCCATCACAATGTGAGTGCAAAGACGTCAAACAAGGCTGAAGCCAGCAGACCCTGGCCTAAGAGTGACAGGGCCCAAGCGCGCACACACCCAGGCCCCTCCGTCCACTGGAGCCGGCGCCATGTCAAACTACCAAGGGGTCTCTGAAAAAGACAGGAATGGCCATGTAACAGAGCCAGGGCAGCAGCTGGGCTCCCAGCCTAGAGAGGCAAAGTTGGCGCTAGCTGGCCTGGCAAGGGCTCTTCATGTGAGCCAGGGCTTTTGGCAAATCCCCTCCTTCCCACCTGGTATTGCCACGCAAAGTAGGTCTGAGGACTTGGGCCTCTCCCAGCTCTAGGGGATCGGGAACAAATTGCAGCCAATGGAAGGAACTAAGAAAAGGAAAGGATTAGTTAGACCAGCCACATGGAAGAGTCTAAACATCGCAAGCCTATGTATAACCCTCCCAATTCCAGGCATTCCTCCTTTCTCCAAGCATTCCTTTCCCTTTTACCACACACCATGCGTGTGAAGATTTGCAAAGGATCAGAGGCCATTTCTGCCCTCAGGAGCTCAGACTCCACAGGTGGGTTCCTTCGCCCCAGGCGGCCCCAGGCGTAGAGGTTAGAACACAGACTCAGGCTGCCTGGGTCGAATCCTGGGCAGGCCACTCAGTAGCAGGGTGACCCAAGCACCTTATTTCACTTCTCTGTGCTTCAGTTTCCTCATCTGCAAAATGAAGAGAATAGCAGGCGCTACCTCATGGGGTCGCTTTGAGAAGTTAACAAGGTCAAGTGCTAAAACAGGCATAGGGTACACAGAATAAAAGTGTCAGCTGTCATATAAGCAAGCATTATGCAGTGTTAGCTCATGGTTATTAAGCCACAGGACATGGGTGACTTTGAAGGGAAGCTGATGAATACCCTAAAATCGTGATTATAATTTATGCACCCGTGTGCACACACGCGTGTTTTCAGAGATGATATCCATACTTCCGTCAAATTCTCCAAGAAGCAAAGCTGAAGACAAACTTAGCAAGGGAAGGGCAATGCCGAGTCTGTAGATGTTACACTGACCTGCGTCTTCATTTTAATCAGGCCAAGGGTCGAAGCTAAGTAGTGCCGTCCAACAGAACTTTCTGCAATAATGGAAACATTCTCTATGTGCGCTGTCCCAAAATAGTAGCCATCAGCCACGTGTGGCTACTGAGCATTTAAAATGTGGCTGGTGACACCGAGGCACTGAACTTTTCGTTTTACTTCGTTGTATTAATTTATATTTAAGCAGTCACATGTGGCTGGTGGCTACAGTTCTGAACATCACAGAATTAGTCAGTCTGGGAGGAAAACATCACGAAAAGAACAGAATATTCAGTGATGCAGAACGTTCCGCGATGTACTCAGAAGTGAGTGCAACAGCAAGATGCACCCGGCAGATCTGAGTACTGTGGGGGCGGATGGGAGGGTGCACACTGGGGCGATCACGGAGGCGTGCAGGTGCCAAAGGATGAGAGGGGCTGGCCAGACTGTGCTTGACACTAGAGACAGAAGAAGTGCTGTAGTCGCCAGGGTTCTTCAGAGAAACAGAACCAACGGGATGCACATATATACAGAGATTTCGTTTAAGAAATCAGCTCATGTGATTGAGGTTGGCAAGTCCAAAATCTGAACAGGGAGTGGTCAGCAGGCTAGAGATCCAGAGAAGAGTCGAGGCTGCAGTTCAAGTCCAAAGGCTGTGTAGGGCAGAATTCCCTCTTACTCAGGGCAGGGCAGTCTTTTGATCTATTCAGACCTTCAAATGATTGGATCAGGCCCACCCACACTATGGAGGGCAATCTGCTTTACTCAAAACCACCAGTTTAAATGCGAATCTCATCCAATAAACATCCTCAAAGAAACATTCAGAATAATGTTTGACTACATACCTGTGGCCCAACCAAGTTGACCAATAAAATTAGTCACACGCACTAAAGTTTTTGAGCAAGACTATCAGTAGAATGACTTCGGCAAGATTCGGATGGGGGGCATGAGGGATAGGGAGGGGGCACTAGAAAACAGGAATACCAATTGAAAGCCTATTTCAATAGTCCAGGCAAGACATGAGGGCTTGCACCAAAGAAGTGGCAATGGGAAATGAGTCATTTACTTAGCATTTATTAAAAGAAAGTAGGAATGGATTCTGTGACAAAACACACACACACACACACACACACACCTTTATGGGAAGCTAGCATTTCCTTAGTTCTCCAGCACAATATAAGGGAAAGGAAGTTTCCACACCCCATAAAAAAGGAGGAGGTAATGTAGCAGACAGATATGGAGTTTACTGTGTTTCTCTACTCCAAGAAGTCCTCCTATGCCTGCTCTGTGGGCACAAATGCCCGTCTCTCTTTCCAACCCAGAGCCTTTTTAGAAGACAGAGAGGCCACACTACAGATGTGGCAGAGTTGTTTAGCTGACTCCCCATATCCATTCTCCCCTTCAGCCTTAGAAATAATTCTGGCAGATATAGAGTTTACTGTGCTTGTCTACTCCAAGAAGTCCTCCTATGCCTGCTCTGTGGGGCACAAATGCCCGCCTCTCTCCAACCCAGAGCCTTTCTAGAAGACAGAGAGGCCACACTACAGATGTGGCAGAGTTGTTTAGCTGACTCCCCATATCCATTCTCCCCCTTCAGCCTTAGAAACAATTCTGCTAGCTAAAAAAAAAAACAAGCTGCACTGGCCGGTGTTGCTAAGTAGTTAGAGCATTGCCCATGCACCAAAGGATTGTGGGTTCACTTCCCAGTCAAGGGCACATACCTGGATTGCAGGTTCGGGGCATATTCGGGGAGACAACCAATTGATGTGACTCTCTCACATTGGTGTTTCCCTCTCTCTCTCTCCCTGCCCTCTTCCTTCCTTCCACTCTCTAAAAGTCAATAGAAAAAATATCCTTGGGTGAGGATGAAAAAAAAAATACTAAAAAAAATCTTTAAGCCAAGCCTCCCTTGTAGTTATCCATGATTATGTGACTAGATTCTGGCAATGAAACAAGCAGGGACTTCCACAGACTCTTTAACATAGAAGAAGCATATTCCCCTGCCCCTTCCTTCCTCTTTTCCTGAAATAAAGATGTGATGGCAGGAGCTCCTGGAGCTATCTCAGACCATGAGGTAACTTTGAGGGGGGGACTCACATACTAAGATGAAGAAGTAATAAGCCACGGGGTCTCGGATGACCATGGAGTCACCGCACCAACCTAGACTGCCTAATTCAGGTCTTTTTTTTTAGGTGAGAGGAGGTAGCCTTATGTGTTTAGACCACTGTTTTTGAGTCCTCTGTTACTTGCAACCAAATGCAATTCCTAGTGGATACAAGATGAAACCATTCTTTTGTGCACAAGGCAATGTGAATTTCAGGCTGTAAAACTTCATCTGTATAATTTCTTATGGTCTTGGGTGTTGGGATGGGGAACATATATAAACTAGCATAGTGCCTTATACCTCACTAGTGGCCCGGTGCATGAATTCATGCACATGGAAAGCAAATTAATTAGAAGAAATATTTTAATATTGCTCTTCACCCTTTCTCTATACTAGAAGTGCCAATAGTTGGTCTTCAGATACATTCTGTCAATGACACCGGCTTCTTTTGACTTCAGAGGTATGTTGTGCCAATAGTTGGTCTTCAGACATATTCTGTCGATGACGCATTTTCTTTCAGCTTCAGAATGTCAACAAAAACAACCAAATTTGCCCTAACCGGTTTGGCTCAGTGGATAGAGTGTCAGCCTGGGGACTCAAGGGTCCCAGGTTCGATTCCGGTCAAGGGCATGTACCTTGGTTGCGAGCACATCGATCAGTTGGTCGGTCAGTCCGACAGTCAGTCACTTAGCCTTTTATATATGTAGATGATTTCCTTCCAACAGCTGAAGAGCCCACTACAGATGCCCTCGCCCACCCAGGTGGAGTGCCCAGGTCAGGGTGGAAACAGACCTCCTGTTATTCTGGTATAAAGAGAATCTTCACTCAGATGGCCTGAGCCTGAGATTAAGAGACTTAAATTCAAAGAATAGGACAATCTTAGAAGAGCTCAGGACACCACAATTGTTAGAAATAGCAAAAGCCCAACACCTTCTCTGCAGAATGGTGCTTTGCCAAAGGGATGGGGAATGCACCTGAGGGTAGATACAAATTGATGAACACATGGTATCTCTTCCTTATTTCATTTAAACCATCTCTTCAAAGGGAGGCTTCCTAAACAAAGCCCACAGGTGCCCACACTGAAGCAAAGAAATGCTCTTTCCTCTGGGAGAATGTACGTTCTCCAGTGCCTACGAGAGTTTCAGATGGAAAAAATGAATAAATAAAGCAACCCAGGATCACATTAACTAAGAAAGGCACTCAAGATTGGAGTTAGAGGAGAAAGCTGGAAGGAGGCAGACGCCAGGCAATGTCTGCACAAGTCAGTGGAAAAACAGCTGAGGAACCCACATTCCGGAATTTCCTGAGAAGAGGCCCAGTTGATGTGTCCTCCCATGGAACCCTCTAGAATTCTGTCCGGAGCTGACCTGCTCTCAGCAATCAAGCTCTTGAGGGTTAGGGAGGAACAGACTCAGCCGCTGAGCTTAGAAACCCCATTTCTTCCTAGGAAAGCCAGGCTTAGGAGTACCTAGAACAGGTGTGTGAGCATATTGAGTGCTTTTCGGTTGTTCTGAACACCCCCACGGATGCCCTCACTTGTACTTGCCCAAGGCTACAGCTGAAGAATGGTAATGCGGGGACCAGAACCCTCCACAGCTCCACAGGCTATGAATTCAGAATCCCTGAGAAGGGGCAGCTGGGTCCAAAACTACCTTCTCCATCTGGCTGATGACTCAACACCCCAACTTCTCTCCTTTGTGGCACATAAAAATACAGGACTCCCAGTTAAATCTGACTTTCGGGTAAATAACAAATTTGTTTTACTTAAGTATGTCCCTACTCTTGCATGAAACAGAGTTATACTTTAAAACATGATCTGAAATTCACGTTCAACTGGGTGGCCGGCACTCTGTCTGCTGACCCCACCTTTGGCTTAAACTCCACAAGAACATTGTACTGCACAGAAATGAAACTCTGTCTCTGGCCTGGACTTCTAGGTATTGCCCTCTTGGTGCCATGGGTGTGGTTCCTTCACACACCTGTCAAGAGCTGGACATGAGCCCTAGCCAGTTTGGCTCAGTGGATAGAGTGTCGGCCTGCGGACTAAAGGGTCCCAGGTTCAACTCTGGTCAAGGGCACATGCCCAGGTTGAGGGCTTGATCCCCAGTAGGGGGCATGCAGGAGGCAGCCAATCAATGATTCTCTCTCATCATTGATGTTTCTATCTCTTTCTCCTTCTCCCTTCCTCTCTGAAATCAATAAAAAACATATTTTTTTTAAAAAAAGAAAGAGCTGGACATGAGCATCAGGATGGAAACAGCAGATGGCAAACCATGGGAATGTTTGTTTTGTGGGTTTTTCTTGTTTTGTTTTGTTTTTTAGCAGAACCAGTTTACCAAGAGCATCGGTGCGAATTAAAGTCCATCAGTCCATGCGTAGGTCCCACACGGCCATAAGCCACGTGGGTGCAGGGATGTGCTCTCCCGTCAGGAACCCGTTGCGTGCCGGGGAGAAGAGCCAAGGGCCATGGGAATGTTTTTAAAGCCTAAGTACTTGAACATCCAGAGTAAACCTCTGATACACAACTGTCAGCTACTCCTCAGAGTAAACAAGTCCATCGGATCTTAAGGGTAGATTTTCATAGAAGGGAGGGGGGTCAGAATATGAAGTCACACGGGGAGGGATGGAAGGTAGGAGGGGAAAAGAAAGAAGGAAAGCAGGGTGGGCAGAGGGGATCCCCAAGGCGAGGAAAGGAAACGGAAAGTAAACCAAAAGTGCTCCAGAGAAATCTCACCATTGGGCCAGGGCCCAAACCTTGCTGCCTGGCAACATAAAACGCCTACCCGTGGTGACAAAACTGGTAGCCACATACATCCCCTACTCTAATTTTCTCATCCGAAAAGTCAGTCACCCCTCCCCTCCTTTCCAGGGGGTGCCCGTGGTTTACAACGTGGGGAGGAAGGAAGGGGTGATCTATGTCAACGCAATAATTTCACTGAAGGCAGATGGCAGGGAGGGGAGGAAGCAAGAAACAACCTCGTCCAGCTCGGCCTCTAACTGCTAAACTGCGGTGACAAACCCCATCTGTTAGCTTCGGGCAGCATGTCGCCTACCAAGCGGCACTTCCTGGGAGTCAGCAGTGCCTCCGTGAAAAGCAAAGGGGACAGGGAGAGGGGAACCATCCCTGACAAAGCTCCCAACCGACAAGGTCATGGTGGGTAGCATGCTTACTACTGCCTGGGTGAGACCCTGCATGTGAGCAGTGCCCCATTCCTGGCCTTCTGCCACCTGCCAGTCAGGTAAGGGTCTAATGCAAGGGGCCCACAGAACCACCAGGTGAGGAAACCTCAAGATCAACAAGGCTCCCTGCTCCCGCTCCAGCAGAGGACTCTGCCACCTGCCAGTCAATGCAAGTGGCCCACAGAACCACCAGGAGAGAAAACCTCAAGATCAACAAGGCTCCCTGCTCCCGCTCCAGCAGAGGACTTGGAGGCAGAGCCAGCCAAGCAGGAGCTGAGTGACTCCAAAGAGGGGGGGAAGGGCTGTCCTTCCGACTGAAGCCTCAAGACCTACTCTAGCCAGCAACCTGGCGGAGGCAGAGCCAGACAAGCAGGAGCTGAGTGACTCCAAAGAGTGGGGGGAAGGGCTGTCCTTCTGACTGAAGCCTCAAGACCTACTCTAGCCAGCAACCTGGGTCAGAAGCTCCCCTCTCCACGAAGATTCCAGATTCTAGGGTTCCACACTGCAGCGGCTCCTTCCCCCCAATCTCCAACCAAGACTGCAGGCAGGATGCATGCGGCCCTGCAAGCGAGGGAGAGTTCATGGCCGTCTCCCTTCTTGCTGCAAATCACTAGGATCTCTGCTCTGTGACAGGTGCCCCGTCACTCCGCTGCTTGCCCTTGCCGTGGGCAGCCGGGATGACGCAGTTCCCAGGAACCGGCCGGTGGCCACCCAACGGGAATACGATCGGGGCCCCCAGGATGGACGTCACTGACCCAACCTCCTGACCCAAGTCCCACGGCGGCGAGAGCTGCCACCCAGGCAGGAAAGTGGCTCAGCAGAAGTCAAAGTGACCGGGAAGAAGGGAGGCAGGATGGAGCTGCACTGGTCCCAGAACAAGACAGAGGGCCATGAGGGGGAGAAGTCTGAAAGGGCCCCCAATTACTTAGAGCAAGAGCCTCCCAGTCCCCCAGGGCAGGAAAGGCAGGGAACTAAGTGCACAGAGGAGCTCAAAATCTTCCTTTAGCCCAACCAGTCAACTGTTTCTCCTACGATGTGTCAGAGGGTAGGGCAGGCTTTGCAACAGTCACTAAGTGCCTCCTACGTGCCAGGGACCAGGCAGCAGCCAGAACCAGGTAGATGCAGGTTCAAACCCTCGCTCCTCTCCTCACGAGGTCTGTGATGGGGACGCGTTACTTTACCTCCCGAGCCTCAGTTACTATCCCCGCCTCCGTATGACGACGGTAATGCCACCTTGCCCTGCTGCTGTGAGGACTAGATGAGATAATGCACACAAGGGACCTACTACTGCTGACCTGGGCACCTAGTAGGTCCTCAATAAATGAGGATGTGGGGAGCCCTCTGAATAACTCAACTTCTCTAAACCTCAGTTTCCTCTTCTGCAAAAAAAAAAAAAAAAAAGCAAAAAAAAAAAAGTGCCTCTCTCATGCACTAAAGCACTTAGAAAAGTGCACGGTATACAACGAGTGTTAAAATGACTCCTTTTCCTCCTCCCCTCCGTCCTTAATCTCTGACTCGGGTCCCTCCACACACTCTCCTCCGTACTCTTCACTCCCAACTCCCCACCTCCAGCCACCCTGAAATTCCCACTGAGGAACCCCGTCACATGTTCAACACTCAGGAGAGCCGACTCACCACCATCTCCCAAAGCCAGATCCCCAGCCCCTCAGTTTTCTACTGGCTGCTCAGGCTCTTCAAGTCCAAGCCTCGGGGTTCCCTCTGAGCCTTTCTCGGCAGCTGGCTAACCACTAAGTGTGCCAGTCTTCATAGTCTCTCGGATGAGGCGCACCCCAGAGAGGTGTGTGTACAGGCCTGACTTCTTAGCCCAGTAGGCTGAGGCAGATGCAACCAGAAGGGCCCAAGTAACAGTCTCTGGGCTCAGGACTAGTTTCCTCATCTGTAACGTGGGGACAAAAGGGGAAGATAAATGGCAGCCCCTACACAGAGCAGTACCCATGCTGCCTAACACACAGATCTCAAAAGATGGGGCCAGATTAAGGTAAGGACAGGACACTGGTCGTCGATGCCCAATCAACTTGACAAACACAACATGAGCCCCATGTGCCAGAGCCCACCGTGGCTGCTCTGCAGCTTCTCCACCCAGTCTGGAGGCCGGGTGGGGCTGCCAGGTGCTCCCGCAATTGGCCACAGGCCACACCGTTCCTTCCCTAGCTGGTCCTCCAGCCCGGCTCCCTTCCCACAGCCCTGGTTACCTTCATGCTGTCTTCTCCCTCCCATCTCAGCCCTGTCCTGTGTACCCAGACTCTCTCCGTGCTTTGGGGCTCAGGCGTGCTGCTCTTCCCCAAGCTCCACACACACACACACACACACACACACACACACACACACACACACAGTGACCTCGCTCCACTGGCTTCTTCCACGTCCATCAGCCATGCCATGTGGCCCAGTGCTCTAACAAATGAGCTCACTGGGCTCATTACTTGGTGAATATAATCGCTCGGTCCTCATTACTCATGCATTCCATATCTGCGACTTTGTCTACTTGCTAAAATGTGTTTGTCAACTCAAAATCAATATTTATGGTACATTCTGGGCCATTTCTGGACCCACTCAGAGTAGCGGACACCTCAAGTCACTCAACGTGCACACTCCCAGCTGAGGTCTCCCGAGGTGGCACTGCCTTCTCCCTCCAGCTCTCACACTCAGCAAACAACTGTCCATCTCACAGGCTAGCTAGGGCCATGTTTTCCCCATTTTTGTTGGTGATCAGATATTTTAATTGGCCCCCAAGCCTAGTGCTGAAGTGCTGTCCAGTGTTCCTCAGCCCGAGAAGGCTGTGATGCCCCTTACAGAGAAAACACTCCTTTCAGATAAACTGCATTCAGGCATGAGTCACGGTGCTGCTGGCCATGAATTCGATGTTCATGAGGCAACAATAGGGTACATCCAGGGAAGGGGAGAGGAAATTTGCAGATCCGCACTGGAGGCCGCCCCAGTTCGTGTAAAAATGAAGTCTACAGCACACGATCAAACCTTGGAAACGTGGCTAAATCTGTGGACTCCATTTGACATCAACGCTGGAGAGGTCATGACCAATTAAAAACACATGGTAGGCAAGTCTGTGTGAGGCTGAAAGCCAAAAAAATTTATGAACATGTCGCCCAGGGTCAGGAAAATGTTCAACCCTTCTCAGCTAATGTTTTATTATAAAGAACCTGGGCCTCTCATTCCCCACTTACGGAGGGTCTTCTGCAAACACAACCAATGTCTAGAATTTCCCAGCACAGGAAGATGCAACACTCCGTTCCTCTGTGATTAACATAGGAATTCGGGGAACTACTTGATGCACGTGACCTAACCCATGTCACGGGAAGCACGACTCCCCATCCATCTGGGGGCCTCGCCACATTATCTGTTTGGGCTTAGAGCGCTTTAGACCCGTCAAAAAGTAAGTCAGCTATTTCCTCAGCATCAGTTTTTGATCCTCTGGCACGTTTTATCCTCACGAAGACTAACTCCGTATGGACGCAACCTGCCTGGGACCACCTTCTGTCCCCTGTCTCTCTATCTTCCCTATCCTCTCCCAGCCTGCACAGGTTTGTTTCTTCTTCCCAGGGGTTTTTACTGTGTGTTTTGTTTGTTTGTTTGTTTGTTTGTTTTTAAGGCAGCAGATCCACCAGGGAGACATAATACCTGACAGAAAATACATCTGAAATAATAATAACTTACCTTCTTTTCCTTTGATCCCAATGTTTCACAGGTACTAATTTAATACAACGGTAAGTTGTAAAAATGGCTATAATACTTTGCAGGCAGAGCTTATGGTTTCCCACCTTTTTTAATTTTAATTTTTTTAATTTATTTCAGAGAGGAAGGGAGAGGGAGAGTGAGAGATAGAAGCATCAATGATAAGAGAGAATCACTGATTGGCTGCCTCCTGCACACCCCACACTGGGGATCAAGCCCACAACCCTGGCATGTGCCCAGACCGGGAATTGAACCATGGCCCAATGGGACAAATGGGATGCATGCAGCGGCCTGGAATCCCCGCAGGAAGAAGGCCCCCTGGCCTGTGAGATGAGACACATGTGGTCCTGTCACCCCTGACGCCTCAGCTCATAACCAGCCAACTGCTTGATGGATAAAACCATCCAAGATCAGCCAGCCTCCAGCCAACATCCAAGTGACTGTAGATGCATGAGATCAGCCAGTTACATGTGAGATCCAGAAAAATCATGAGCTAACGAAGTGCTGTAAGCCCCTAAGTTTGAAGTGGTTTGTTCCATAGCAAAAGCTAGAACTGACACACAACTCCACTTTACAGATGAAGAAACTGAGGCACAGAGATTAAGCAACCTGCTGAGGTCCCACCACTATTAAGTGGTGAATTAGAATTCAAAGACAGGCAGGCAGTCTGGCTCCAGGGGCTAAGTTTTGCTGATTGCCCCACAGCTAAGTCATTCTATAATTTTCAATGTTTCCCCACTCACTTCCCCAAAGAAGTCAGGGTGGAACATGAACATGCATGGCCTGTAAACCCCAAACAGGCAACTTTCAGCACCGAATAACCCTCGGCTGCTCTCCAGATTGGCAACGCACTTCTCACAGCTCCAACCAGTTAAAAATAACAAGAGCTGCCCCAATGTCCATTTAAAGATGAGTGAGGAAGGCCCTGGCTGAGTAGCTCAGTTCGTTAGAGCATCGTTCCAATATGCCAAGGTTGCAGGTTCGATCCCCAGTCAGGGCACATACAAGAAATAACCAATGAACTAATAAATAAGTGGAACAACAATCGATCCCTCTCTCTCCCCCCGCCCCTTCCTCTCTCTCTAAAATAAATAAATAAAAAGTTTAAAGATGAGTGAGTAAACAAAATGTGGCCCACATATACAGTGGAATATTATTCAGCCTGAAAAAAGGAATGAAAATCTAACATGTGCTACGATATGGGTAAACCTTGAGGACATGATGCTAAGTGAAATGAGCCAGTCACGAAAAGACAAATAGTGCAGGATCCCACGTACATGGGTGCCTGGAGTAGTCAGGCTCATAGAGACGGAAAGCAGAATGGTGGTTGCCAAGGGCTGAGGGAAAGGAGAAATGGTAAGTCACTATTTCATGAGTACCGAGTTTCAGTTTGGGAAAATGCAAAAGTTCTGGAGATGGATGGTGGTGAGGGTTACACAGCAATATGAATGTCCTTCGTGCTACTGCACTGTACACTGAAAAAAAGGTAAATCTCACATATCGTTTACCACAATCTTTTGTAAAGGAAAACAGTTACAAGGGTTGGGACTGGCAGGGATAAAATGCAAGCCCAGGGCCACTGTTCGACCAGACAGAACCCAGGGGGCAAAATAAGCAAGAAACACTCCACTGTTCAGGTTTCCCGAGTCCCACGGCTCCACCCCTCGTCACAATGTCCCCGGCCACACACTGAAGGCCAGATGGGCCGGCAGATACGGCAAAGCCACCTTAAAAACAAGCTCCGGCTCAAGGAAAAAACCCTCAGATAAATCAAAGCCAGCTCCCTGCCCCCAGCTCAGCCCAGAAAAGAAAAGGCAGACATCTTCTCCATCCTCCTGGCAGGATGTAGACTGGGTTTTCTCAAAACCGGTTGGGCCTGACTCAGTAGGAAAATGAGTTGACACCAGGAATAATAAAGTCAATGCACATTTTGATGGGCAGATAGAATGTCTACAGGCCGGACAATTACAAATCCTTGTAAACTCTTTACGGAAAGCCAAGCTGTTAGCAGAAGTTTCTCCCTTTGTTAAGTCTCCACCGTTCCACTGAGCCTCTGGCTGGATGGACATGGTCATCCCAGACATATATTAAAACCACCCCGCCCTAACTGGTTTGGCTCAGTGGATCGAGTGACTGAGGGGTCCCAGGTTCGATTCTGGTCAAGGGCATGTACCTTGGTTGCGGCACATCCCCAGTAGGGGGCGTGCAGGAGGCAGCTGATCGATGTTTCTCTCTCATCGATGTTTCTAACTCTCTATCCCTCTCCCTTCCTCTCTGTAAAAAATCAATAAAATATATATATTTTTAAAAAACACCACTGCAGTATAATCTTTATTTAAAAAAAAAACAAAACAAGAGCTATACATCAACTGTTCACAGAAGGTATGGGGGCTTATTTTCTTTTTTGTTTATTTTCGATATTTCCTACCACATTTTTTTAAATGAAGCCAAAACCTAAGCTCACGCAGGGATTCCATGGCCAAACACTCTCCCATGAAGTCCTAAGGACGACCTCAAGAAAGCCAAGGCTGGTCCGTGACCATAGAGTCCCATGGACGAGGATGCGGAGGCTCTGGGAACGCAGTGCCGCGCGACACGCACTGGAAGGAGATGCTCTGAAGGCCTCTGAGAGACCACCCCTGCTCCACAGCCAGAGGGGTCTGTCCATATAGAAAGGAAGGGGGCGGAGCAAGACCAGAGGAAGAAAACAGGAAGCCCCATTTGGCAGCCGCTGGCGGTGGGCCCCACCCCTTCACCATCAGGAAGGTCACGCTGGTGCACAGACAGACGGCCACCTGGCCCAAGCCCAGACAGCCCCCATCCACGGCGATGAGATGTGACATCCGCACCCAGCCTGGGCCTCTGAGCATCCTTCCAGTTCCTCGGCTACAGACCAACAAGGTCCCTTGGGGCTGAGGGGTAGGGGTCACTCTGAGACCTCTCCGCCCTCCTTCCTGCCC
Organism: Myotis brandtii; assembly: GCF_000412655.1. Lineage (NCBI taxonomy): Eukaryota > Metazoa > Chordata > Mammalia > Chiroptera > Vespertilionidae > Myotis > Myotis brandtii. The sequence goes on from NW_005356674.1 coordinate 7,449,138, forward strand.
CACCTGCAAAGAGGCAGGACTTGAAGGGGCGGGCGTGCAGGCACCAGGCTGGGCAGGAGGCCCTCAGCATTCATCTTGAGCTCTGCCAGTTGACAGTGCGTCAGTCACAGGCCCCCGGGGGCTGGCTATTATGTGATCAGACCTGATGACTCAGCGCCTTGTCCACAGGACTCAGTGACTGTCATGATCACTTATGCTCACCAACCAAGACAAGGGCTGAGAGGAAGGAGCAGCGGGCAGGGGCCAGTGTCAGGGCTCTTCTCCTTCCCCGGCCACATGCCTGGCCATCGGGGGCCGAGCGGTGGCACAGGGACACCCCGCATCTCAGCGGCAGCCATCCTCGGGAGACACACTCTGAAAGCAGAACCAACGTCCCTGTGGCCCCAGCAATCGCCTGACCGCAGCTCCCCTCTGCTGCCCCTTTTCTCGTCTTGGTGCCTCAGCTGCCTGTTTGGGCTCTCAGGACAAAGAACCAGTATTTCAAGGGAGGCGAACGGCTAATTGCTGCAGGGACAGAGCACTCGCCTGCTGCCTGACAGGCGGTCACTAGGAGAGGGCAGAGCAGGAGCCTGATGTTCTGGACACATCCACTCCTCCGCCTGAGCTGGCCCCGCTGCCTGGCAAGGGGACCTGGGCGCCAACTCTGGGGGCAAAGCGGCGCCCAATCACAGGGCCATCCAAGTGTCAGCACCCACCCTCTATGAAGAGTACCAAGAGCTGGATGAAGGCAGACTGTGGGGGGTATAGGGGGCGGGTGATAAGAGACTGACTCCAAATGCAGCTGATGGCAAAGTCATGGCTGTTCCCCATCACACAGGACTCGCGCTTCTAACTTTCAGGGGAGACACAGAAGTCAGAAGGCACACCCCAACGCCAGCTGGGATGGTGGGCAGAGGCCGGGAGAGGGCATGCGGGGCTATCTTACCTGCCTCGCCACCCTCCGCGCCTCCCAGTAGGGCTTCGAGTCTTCCACGGCTTTGCCGATCTTCTTCAAGAGCTCGTCCAGTTTCACCGTCGCTTCAACCAGAACAGAGCGGAACTTTTGCCGAGCATCCTGCAGCCGGGGGATACGAGGAAGCACAGTTCAGGCTTAAGAAGGAATCTGAAAAAACCTGCCTGACCTCACCACAAACACCAAGGACGGACCTCACACAACCTACAAGCACCCACTACCTTCACAGGACAGCGTCTACAGCAGCACCATCCAAAGAACTCTTTCTGCGTTGCTGGAGGTGTTCTAGCATCGGCACTGTCCCCGCGCGGCAGCCACCAGCCACATGTGAATACTGAGCACTTGAAATTGGCTGGTGAGCCCTGGCTGGGTAGCTCAGTTGGTTTAGAGCAGTGATGGCGAACCTTTTGAGCTTGGCGTGTCAGCATTTTGAAAAACCCTAACTTAACTCTGGTGCCGTGTCACATATAGAAATTTTTGGATATTTGCAACCATAGTAAAACAAAGACTTATATTTTTGATATTTATTTTATATATTTCAATGCCATTTAACCAAGAAAAATCAACCAAAAAAATGAGTTCGCGTGTCACCTCTGACACGCGTGTCAGAGGTTCGCCATCACTGGTTTAGAGCGTCATCCTGATACACCAAGGTTGTGGGTTCGATCCCCATCAGGGCACAGACAATAATCAATCAATGAATGCATAAATAAGTAGAACAACAAATCGATGTCTAAGTAATCAAAAAATAAATTTAATAAATTTAAGAAGAAAAAATGTTTATATTTTAAAAAATTAATTGGCTGGTGAGATTGAGGAAATACATTTTATTTAATCTTAATTAAATATATTTAATTTTTTAGAGGGGGGGAAGGAGAAGGGGAAAGAGAGAGAGAGAGAGAAACATCAATGTGAGAAACATTGATCAATTGAACCCATAACCTGGGCATGTGCCCTGACCAGGAATCTAACCAGTGACCTCCTGGTGCACGGGACGATGCCCAGCCAACTGAGTGAGCCACACCGGCCAGGGCTATATTTAAATTTTAAAAATCAATGTGGCTAGTGACTACTATATTAGACAGCACAGGCTAGATTAAAAGGCTCTGTCCAGATCCTCAAGGGAAGATGTCCAGTCGGCCGCCCCAGCAGCTTAGCCCATAATGATGGCACCATTTCCTACCCTACCATGGAGTCCTCAATCATATGACGTGGTCAAGATGAAACACTGAGCCCTGCCGGCGTGGCTCAGTGGTTGAGCATCGACCTATGAACCAGAAGGTCACAGGGCACATGCCCAGGTTGCAGGCTCGATCCCAGTGTGGGACTTGCAGGAGGCAGCCGATCAATGATTCTCTCTCATCATTGATGTTTCTAACTCTCTTTCCCTCTCCCTTCCTTTCTGAAATCAATAAAAATATATTTAAAAAAAAAAAAAGATGAAACACTGAGAGCAAACTGCCCACATGCCAGACCCTGTGCTGGGCCTTGGGCTTGGCCCCTGCCTCCAGGGCACTTCCAATCTGGTGGGTAAAGTCAGGCACTTACAGCCCAGTCCAGAAGTCGGTGCCAGGATGGTGGGGTACAGGTGCCATGGAACCCAGCAGTGGAGACCCTCACTAGGCCAGGTAAGGCAGAACCCTCCTGGAGGGGGGATATCTGCACAGACACCTAAAGCATGAATGGGCCCTGGGGAGGGGAGAGGAAATACTGAGTCCCAAGCAGGCAACAGAGTGAGAGGGAGAACACGGTGTTTTCAAGAAAGGGAAGGAAGCGGAAAGTCTGGAATGTGGAGAATGGCAAGAGATAGGGCGGCCACCCGTCCTGGAGGCAGCCACCATCAGGGTGGTGAAGGCCTGGGGCGGGCGGGGCGGGAACCGGGTGGAGGGGGGCAATGTTGAGAGGATTACAATGACACCTGTAATACTCTCAACAACAAAGATTTAAAAAATAAAAATAAAAGCTGGGCCTCGGTAAGAGTTTGGAAGGAACAGGCAGGTGGGCCACACCAGGCTTAACAACAGGGTAAAAGTTGAGGAACCAGACCTGTGGACATCACAGGAGGGCAAATTAAAAAAAAAAAAATTTAGTCCCATGTCTAGGACATACTGGAGGTCAGGTCAATATCTCACAGACCCCACATGCCCTCTCCTCCTTTTCCCTTTGGCATTTCCCTGATGCAGCCACGCCT
>NW_005356674.1:7452368-7454744 GCF_000412655.1 Myotis brandtii
GGTGTGGGTGTGTGAGTGTGTGTACGCATGCACACACATGCCTTTGAGAAAGGGGAAATGGATACTCAGAGAAGAAGGAACAACACATGATCACCAGCCATGGGGCTGCCCCAAGACCAACAGCCCCGTGCTGGTAAAACACACGAGGTTCCATTGGCTGCAAAGCACCTGCCCCGCAAGTAACTACCTGAAAGCTATTTCTAAACAGTAGATGGTAGGGGCTTGGTGGGCCAATGGGATGGCTCCTGGGGGTCACTTCTCACTCCATCCCCCTCTGTCATGTTGTGCCAGACACTTCTGACATCGGCCTTGGTCCCCTCCCCCAGCCCCGTGTCATCACCAGGATTTTTTCTACCTCTCCCCTAGCTGGCCAGGCCCACAGTCAGATAATCTGTCAACACCAGACCCCCATTCCCACCTGGCAATCACTGGCTTGAAGTGGAGTCGAAGACGCCCCTGAGAGAGAGACTGCCCTTTCCGTCCCCACCCCCTGTGCCCGAATCACACCGGCCTGCTTCACTCACTCAGGCTCCCTGCCAACTCCTGGAGGCTTCTGATTTGCCAAGAGCTATTCTGGCCACTAATGCATATAACCCACCAACCCTGTCCTCCTAAGACAGAGGGCTGCACGGCACAGATGGACCATCTACTGAGTGGCAGACACTATCGTAAAGGCTCAATTCCACCCATCTGTGTGATCACTAACAACCTTATCAGGTAGGTACAATCGGGTGAGACAAGTACTGAGACCCCAGTATACACACTGTGCAACAGACCCCCTACTGGGAAGGCCACCCAAAGAAAGTGTCATCTAAGTCAGGCCTTGAAGAAGGGCCTTTCACCAGATAGCAACTGAGGGACTAGGACAAGCAAAGGATGGCAGGTGGGAAGTCTGTGGAGGCTGGAGCCAGGAAGGGCCTGTGTGCCACGTTAGGCATCTGAACTTGATGCCATGCACAATGGGAGACAGTGGGTTTTTTACAGCCCGTCTCAACTCACTTTCCATGTACCCTCTGTGAGAAATGACCGAAGAGTGCGTTCTACCACAAGAAGTAAACGTAATCGTACTTTACTAGATGGCTCCATTGTCAACAGCACTTACATCACTGCAATAATGTCAGCATCAGATACTGACTACACAGTAATTCTGCTGGGAGGAAAGGGGATGGGAAAAGTGGGTGTGTGGTGGGGACAGAGGGCGGAAAGAGTCTCAAATCTCACCTTCCATAGTGGGATGTTGGTAGATAATAAGTAAAACTGAAAACTCAAGAAATAGCCACACGAAGTCTACTATTTATAATCACAGAAGTGAATAACTACATACATAATCAGCTAAAATGTGTTAAACTAATCTATTGAACTGCCTCTAAGGGAGAAAAAATGGAGGTAGGGGTAGGAGAATAGAATACTAGTGAGGTGCCCAGCCAGTGTGGTTCAGTGGTTGAGCACTGACCTATGAACCAGGAGGTCACAGTTTTGATTCCCAGTTGTAGGCTCAATCCCCAACAGGGGGCATGCAGGAGGCAGCCGATCAGTGATTCTCTCTCATCACTGATGTTTCTCTCTCTCCCTCCCTCCCTTCCTCTCTCTGAAATCAATAAAAACATTTTTAAAAAGAAAAGAATACTAGTGGGGTTTTTGTTTGTTTGCCTTTTTTTTTTATTTCTATTGTGGCAGAACACCACATGGATTTGTAAGCAGATCTGGGTTTTACCAAAGAGTGAACCAGGCTCCTCAGGGGATTCTGGTGGGCGATTCAGGGACCACCAGGCTGGTTAAGTGTGTTACCATCAAAGGGATTGAACCCAAGAGACTTGCTGTGAGGTCAGCATCTCCCTCCGTAAACAGGCTGTGTTGCCAGGGACGATGATGTATGACTGGCTGACATCCAACCACAAACAAGCCTATTCATCCGAGATGTGTTAAAAGCTCAACACAAAGCCAGCCTTCTCCCTGACGAGATAGAGCGGACCCAGTTCTTCCACCGCTCCACAGAGGATCAGAGCGACTCCAGTGACAATTCTCCACAAACATTGGGTTTGGGGACCCACAGACCAAAACCTTTCCTGCCTGTCTCACCGAACAGCCCTGATTTCCTGGGCCTCCCCCTGGTCCCAGGAGCAGTCTGTGACCCAGGCCTGGCCGGGTGGTTGCGGATACTCCCAGCCTCAGTGATAGCTGAGGGAGGACATCAGGACCAATGACCCGTCAGTACCAAGGAGACTTCACTCTGGGACTTCGGAAACGGTTAGAAAGAGGAAATTTCTCCCCTGAGGAGGCTTAGTGATTGGAATGAAAGCCTGCAGCAGATGGCAACCATCTTGGCACCATGAGGGGAGAGCCTGACCGAAGCGGGGGGAAGGGATGGAGGGGGGA
>NW_005356674.1:7455001-7470726 GCF_000412655.1 Myotis brandtii
TCCCAATGACCTAATGCTTCCCAGTTTAACCACCTTCCCTGGAGCCAAACCAGCACGTACACCCCCAACTGTCACCACTGCTTTATGTTAAGTTTAAGCGAATTGGAACTGGATTTCTGTCACTTGCAATCAAAGTAAGTCATAAAAAATTACTGAAAAATAGGCCTTAAGGTAGTCATATTTATAGAGACGGGAGGGGAGGATCAATCTACAGTCTGTACTTAAATACGGATAGCTGATGGAGGGCGCTGCCCCCGACCACACAGCATGTGTACAAGGAGCAGAGCCCAGGGAATGGGACTCAGCCCTAATTCGTATAAAACTTTTCCTTAAATCCATCCCAACACCAGTTGGCCACACCCGAAAGCCAGCTTGTCTCCACTGAACCTGTGCTCTTTGCCTTATTTCCTAGTTCCGAGAAAACATGACCGTGGTCCTTTGTCTCCTACAATTGCAGGCAAGTGTGTCTCCCACGATCAGAGTGGAGGTTGCTTGCAGGGGTGTCCAGGGAGGCGAGAAAGCCGTTTTCTCTACAGTAAATGACCCATGGAGGAAGCAGTCAGAAGTCCAAACGCATCTCGGGGGAACGAGCAGACCTCACCCGTCTAGGAAAACAAGCTGTTCCCCGGCTGGTTTTTACATCGGCACTTGAAGGGCTCCCTCTGCTTGGACGAGGCCTCAGATCTTCAAATCTGAAACCTGTGTCATCCATTAGGTGACGCAGTCTGACGGCAATTTATTCAAGCGAAGGACTGCTGACGGTGTGAATGTGTCAGTGTGTCACAAGCACAGGCCCGTGTCAGATAAGAAATCCAGCTAAACCACGCCAGCCAGCACCCGAGAGCCTTGGAAACAGGGGCCGGTTGTCAGAGTCCTGTTTCCTGGCCAACCCACTCCCCTAAACCTCCATTATCTCACCTGTGAGCTGAAAATGACAGTCTTCCCACTTCTCAAAAGTGCCCCCAGAACCCAGGGAGATTAAGGCGGGATGTCAGTTTTTAAAAATAACTGGCCTACAAATTAAAGATGACACCACGCTTCAAAAGATCCTTAGTAATGCCATTTATAAATACACTGCATTCAGAGCGGAGAGCCAGGTTTCACAGGCGTTAGCTGCACCTCACAGCAACCCGCAAGACTGGCTCAGCCAGAATGACCCTTCCCAGTCTACAGATGGGAGGACAGGAGCCCTGGGGGCCGAGTGCTGCTTGGCTTGAAGTCACACGCAAATGTCACACTCAGGCAGAAGTGCAGACCTTTAGTCTTTTAGTCTGATGTGCCTTTCACTTCTCCAGTGGTTCTCCAAGTGTGGTCCAGGGGACCCTGGGGTGGGGGCTGTCCCTGAGACCTTTTCTGGGAGTCAATTTTCATAATCAAGTTAAACTTATCTGCCTTTTCCACCTTCATTCTCTCATGAGTGTTCAATGGAGTTTTCCAGAGACTCCTTGATATGGGACATCGAAAGCGATGGGACGCAGAAGCTGACACGAAAATCCAGCTCTTCTACTGGGGCCAGACATGAGAAGGCTTGCAAAAATCACCGACAATTACATTCTTGTCATGAATTTTTTTATGTGAGGAAATAGTTATTTTTTATAAAATATATTAATGTTAACATGTAATTAGTTTATGATTTTTGTGTTTTTTTTAAAAATATTTTTTATTGATTTTAGAAAAAGAGAACGGGGGGAGGGGAAGAGAGAGAAACTTGGATCAGTTGTCCAGGGATGGAACCTACAACCTGGGTTCGTGCCCTGATCGGGAATCGAACCCGAACCGGTGACCTTTCAGTATGTGGGACAATCAATGCTCAGCCAACTGAGCCACACCAACCAGGGCGGTTTATAAATTTTTTTGAGATTAATAATATTTATTTATGTACTTACTTATTTATTCCATTGTGTGTGTTTTTTTTGGGGGGGGACCCGTTTATGGTTTTTTAAAATAAATTAATACAAGTTTTTGAGATTTCTTACTTTTAAGTTTTAACATGGCAAATATAGGTATTGCTCACAAAGCAAAAGCTCTCTGAGGGACTCAACGATTATAAGGATGTAAAAGGGGACCTGAGGCAGGAAGGCATCTTGCTGCATGACACCAAGCCATACCTGCCCCATCCCGCCTGCCCTGCAGACACCCTTCTCATACAGAAACACCTGCATATTTTCACTAACCGCGAAGCAGTTATTACTTCTCAGATCTTTCTTTAAAGCCACCGCTGGTGCGACCCTGCCTTCACAGCGCCTTCTGCACTTCCTGGCGTTTGCTTCGCTAATCTCCTCTTTAAGAAGGGAATGGCCCGTCCCGGCTCAGAACTGTCCACCGAGAAGGGAATCTGCTACAACGTGATAAGCTGAACAATAAATCCACTGGCAGCAACCAGCATTGCTTTCACAGTCCCACGCTGTGCTGTGCCGTGATGAGTAAGGGCACCTCCATTCGTACATACCTTCAATGAAACTCTTGCTTTAAAAATGCATTTCCCTTTCTTGGTTTTCCACTTACCATTATAAATTCTCCTTTTCAAACTGAAGTAAGAGTGTGAATCAATTTAAAGAGAAATAGGGAATAAATAGTACATACAGAAAACTAGGATAAGGCAAAAATTACAACAGCAGCCAGAGAATGACCAGTTAAGAACCATAAAGCCCGTTAGAGGGACATCATAGAATCCTATATAATAAAAAGGTAATATGCAAATCGACCGAACGACAGAACGACCGGTCGCTATGACACGCACTGACCACCAGGGGCAGACGCTCACCACAGGAGATGCCCCTTAGTGGTCAGTGCGCTCCCACAGACAGGGGGAGCGCCGCTCAGCCAGAAGCCAGGCTGACACAGCGGATGGCGGGAGCCTCTCTGGCCTCCGCGGCAGTGCTAAGGATATCCAACTGCCAGCGCTAAGGATGTCTGACCCCCGAGGGGTCCCGGACTGCAAAAGGGCACAGGCCGGGCTGAGGGACCCCCCCCCCCCCCCCCAGTGCACAAATGCCGTGCACCGGGCCTCTAGTTACATGATAAAAGGCGCCACTGGAAACATTTGGACTTACCGACCAGTTCTGAGATACCTGAAATGTTCTGAAGTTTACGACAAATCGTGTTTTCTTCTCACCCCTCCAACCTATTCTTTAGAAACACCGTGGCAGCTACTAAAACACACAAAGGACCCACCTTGAACAGAGCTGGGTGAACAGGGAGTAAGGCTCCCCAGCCTGATAGAACTCTGCAGAAATGGGAATGTTCTCCACCTGTGTGGTCCAATGGAGAGGCCTCCGGCCATATGTGGCTCCATGAAAACTGGAAATGTGGCTAGTGCAAATACCACACGTTTTATTAAATTTTAATTTTTTAAATGAAACTTAAATAGCCACATGGGGCTAGTGGTTGCCATATTGGACAGCACAGGTCTGGCTCCTGGACCCTGGGTCTCACTTGGCTGCCCCCCTGAAAGCTCACACAAGGCTCCTGGACCCTGGGTCTCGCTTGGCTGCCCCCCTGAAAGCTCACACAAGGCTCCTGGGGTCCTCCAGCTGCCTCCTCTCCCTGCCTCTGCCAGTTTTCCTCCCACAGCCCCAGCTCGGGAGCAGCTTTCCTGGCTCCGTGAGAGGGGAGCCAGGACAGTGCAATTCCACCTTCAGGAATTTTACAGCAGAGGCAGAATCGGAAAGAATATACCAGGGTGCAGCCAACGCCAAGGGAGCCAAACCTGAGAGGCACAGAGCCAGGAGGAAGCAGAGGCGGGGGAGGAGGAGGACAGAGGACCACCGGGAGCTGAAGCTCGTCCCACCAGGGGCCACCACACTCCCGATCGCTGCGCGAGCCCCATTCCACATCAGCAACGTCCATCCATCCACCCAGAAGACCCTGGTTAAAACAGCTCCGAAGGATTAGAAACTTCATGGAAAAGAAAAAAAGGGGAAGAAAATACTAGGCCCTTCAAACAGAGACCTCAGAATCACTGCTGGAGACCAGGTGCCTAAGTTCCTTCCCTTCTGACTCCTTTTTTCCCACCTCAAGCCCCAGTCCTGCAGCAGAGGCCCCCTGGGGTACTCGCCAAAGCCGCCACTTCCTTCTGTGGGGACCGTCCATGCATCCGCAGAACCTTGCAGCCACATTTCTGATACAAGACACTCTCTCAGGGAACAGAACTGAGGAGCCCAGAGGAGGGAGTGACAGAGACACAGGGCAGAGTGTGAGAAGAGAGCAACTGAGAGAACAGCAGGAGGCAGCAGAGGAGGGGAGATTATCTGGGTTCCTGCCTGATCCAGAAATCAGATAGTGGTGTAACCTATCGATCAAACCAGGGCACTTTCCAGACTGAGGAGGGGCCCTATTAATCATTACGCCGGGCCCTAGCCGGTTTGGCTCAGTGGATAGAGCACTGGCCTGCGGACTGAAGGGTTCCAGGTTCGGTCCCAGGTTCGATTCCGGTCAAGGGCTCATGCCTGGGTTATAGGTTAGATTCCAGTCAAGGGCACATGCCTGGGTTGCGGGCTCAGTCCAATGTGCAGGAGGCAGCCAATCAATGATTCCCTTTCATCACTGATGTTTCTATCTCCCTCTTCCTCTCCCTTCCTCTCTGAAATCAATAAAAATATATTTTAAAAAATAATAATAATCACGCCGAGACAACAGGCTTAAACCAAGTCTGTTGAGGCAACTTTGAGACAAGGCGCCCGAGTCCCCTCCCTATGCTTAAGGCCCAATGATGCTTCCCTCCCTTGGGTTCCATGATAGGCTCCTTTAATCTTTCAGAAAACCCTCCTTTTACTTAAGTGGTGGTGGGAAAAAGGATTGGGGGTCCCAATCCCAGCTGTAGACCCAGGGGCAGCCCCTGTGCAGCTCGGTGGACTTGGTGACAAGGCCAGATCCTGTTTTCTCTTTCCACAGCACCTCACTGTCTGTCTTGGTTGTGACCCAACAAGGGGTTCCTTCCACCAAGAGGGAAAAGGCAGTCAAGAGCGTTTCCTGTTGTCAGTTTCCCTTTTCTGAGGTTAACAAAGGTCTTGGAGCTCTTTTTCAGGCCTGTGTGGAACTGAGTTCCTCCTGGGCAGAGGCCTCTCGGGTTTCGGACTCTGACTTTGACTGTAAAATAGTCCCAGATAAGCATGTGAGCACCCAGGCCCATCCCCCAGGACATCGCAGCCCGCCCCAGCAGGCCCGCCAGGCTGGGCCACACGGCTCCCTTTGAAGCGATGGCCAATGTCGAGATGCCATGGCCAAGGACAGGCACTGCCAGTTGGAGGCTAAGTCAAGGCAATTGGCAGATCTGGGAATGGGGAAAAGACTTTAAAAAAAAATTTTTTTAATTTAAAATAATTTCAGACTTGGGAAAAAAAAGAGGGTGAGATGCAGACATGGTGCTCCTTTAACCTAAAAAAAATACTTCAGTGCACATTTCCTAAAGATGAGGACATTCTCTTACAGGGCCTGGCACAAGAACCAAAATCAGAACATCATGTTCATCCAAGACTATCAATCTGAGCTATGGCTTTATTCAAATTATCAACTGTCCCACTGATGTCTTTTTTAATAAAGGGGCGGGGATGGTTTAAGGGGCCCAGGATCCAACCCAGGACCCACACCTTGCATGTAGTTGTCATCTCTCTCTCGTCTCCTTTACTGTGGAACGGTTCTTTAGTCTTTCTTTGTCTTTCATGGCCTTGATGTTTTTTAATAATACGAGCCAGTTATTGTGTAGAATGTCTGTCAATTTGGAAAAGACTCATTTTCAATTCAACCTTTTTGTTGCTGTTACATAGGAATGAGCCACCAGAATGGAATTTAATATATATAGACAAAGATCCAAACCCATAACCCCTTTAAATCTTCAGGCACAAGGGTCAATCCTAAGAGGCCCTGGAGAAGGGGGTAAAGTTGCATAACCCTACACACACACACACACACACACACACACACACACACACATTTCAGCTAGAAAGACTGACAGGACCCAATGCTTTTTCATTCATGGCCACACATGTTTTTCAACCCACGGGATTCTTTGTGTAAGAGGAGGCAGAACTGCTGAAGCAGGGCCTTATACTAAGTTCAACCACCAGGGAATGGTTTACACCAAGAAGCGTAGCCTATTTCCTCAACTCCAAGACGCACTTTTTCCCAACAATTCTTAGACATTAGATTTTAGATGGATTATACAATTGATTGGCACGTTTACCAGGATAATGTTTCGACCACCACCCACGCTGTTACGCAATACAAGGTCCATTTCATAACCTGACATGAGCTTTAGAATCAGGGCGCGATGGGGAGTTCAGGGCCCGGCCTTGGAAAGCTCCAGAGATGATTTAGCTGGAAGCTCGCATCCACCCACCGCATTCCAGGCCAGCTGGCTGTCTGGCTCCTGCTGGCTTTTGGATAACCTTCCTCCTGACTGCAGCTAATCAGGGGAGAGAAAGGAGGGCACAGGATGCAGAAGAACCAAAGTCAAAGCCCTTTGCTGTAACTTTAGAGACATGAAAGGAACGATCAGAAGAAACAGCTAAAAATGTTAACAGTGGTTGCTTTCCGGCGTAGAACTGGGGGTGGGAAGAAATTAGACAGAGGACTTTCATTTGTGTCATTAAAACTTCTCTGGGGCTTTAAAAAAAAAAAACTATGTGCAAGCATTGCTTCACTAAAAATAAAATCTTAAGTAAGTGCAGCATAGACTGACCTTCGGCATTTTCCCTATCATCAGGACTGAGGGTGACTCATAATTCATTTGGCATGAGGCTAAATTAAAGTCAAAATCTCAGTCGTACAATATCAGGGCTGGAAAAGGCTTTGCTCCTCGCTGAGCTCAGATGCTCCTCCCATTTCACAGAGTAGGTAACTGAAACCTCAGGAGGTCAGTCTCTCTCCCAAGGATGTATACCTGGTGAGTGTCAGGGCAGGGGTCGAAAACCTGGTCCTCTAAGCCCTAGACCAGCATTCTTCCATCTCACCAGCCTCAGCGGGGACCTCAATATGTGCACACATTCCCAAACCACCTACGGGCATAGGCTCCAGCCTCAGACCCTGGATTCAAATCCTGCCTCTCCACCCACTGGGCATGTGACCTGGGAGAACTGACTCCATCTTTCGGTGCCTCCATTTCTCATCAATGTCCTCAAGAGCTGTTGGGAGAACTGAGAGCAATGCTTAGCATATAATAAGCTTTCAGTAAAAAGGGACTTTTATGTAGGAGCCATCCTATATAATAAAGCAATAATATGCAAATTAACCCTCACACCCTCACAAGATGGCTGCTTACGACCACGCCGTCAGGGGGGTTAGTGAGGGACAACCAAACAAGTGAACAGCAGGACAACCAAACAAGTGAACAACCAAACAAGTGAACAGCAGGGTGGCCAGGCCAGCGGGAGGGGGGGGTGTGAGGGGTGACCAGGCTGGCAAGGGGGAGGCAGTTAGGGGTAACCAGGCCAGCGGGGGTGGGGGCAGTTAGGGGCAACCAGGCTGGCAGAGGGGGGAGTAAGGGGTGACCAGGCTGGAGGAGGGGGCAGTTAGGAGTGACTAGGCTGGCAAGGAGGGGGCAGTTGGGGGCGACCTGGCCAGAGCCTGATACCTGGGATTGGGCCTAAACCAGCAGTCAGACATCCCCCAAGAGGTCCCGGATTGGAGAGGGTGCAGGCTGAGCTGAGGGGACCCCCCCCTCCCTGCACAAATTTCGTGCACCGGACCTCTAGTTATTCAATAAAGAGCAAAGGGCAGAAAGGAAAGGACCACCATGTGTTGAATGTTCTATGCCAAGTACCGCGCCAGGCACTTTACAAACATCACCTTATTTAATCCTTAACAGCCCTGCACAATAGGTATTGCTCTCCCCATTTTAGAGAGAAGGAAATGACAACCCAGAAAAGCTCAACACCGTGCCATGACTGCACGGCTGGTGAAGAAGCAGGAGAGAGTTCAGATCCAGCTCTCCTGAACTCAAAGTCCATGCTTGCTACCATCACATGCTTTGGCGTTTAAGTCTCTATGGGCTCCAAAATAAGTTTTCCTACTTTTTTTTTTTTTAGCTCCACATTCCATAGAGTTAAAGTGTGGTTTGCTTTAACAAATTCCAACCTGGGGAGTAGATGCAATTTCCAGCCAATGCATGCGATACCAAGATTCCATTTCCCCAATGCAGATGCCAACAAAACCAGCGGCATGTTAAGAGCTGCCCAAAGAGCTCTAGAACCTTCCCCTGAATTGATAAAGGGTCTGCCTAGCTACTGTACTTTGGGCTCTAGGTTCCACTAATTTTTTCTAATAGGCATTAAAGCCATGGCATCATTTTTCTCTCAGACAAAATGTTAAAGAAGTGGGCAAAGCGGCGAAGAATTCCCTATCACACGACCCTCAGCTCTGCTAAGCACTGGCTCCCTCTTGCTCTTTTTATTGTTGCTGGTTTGTTTAAGGGTCACTGGGAGTTCTAACCAAAGTCCTTGCTTTGCTGGCTGGTTAACCATTAAAGCAACGAGGAGGCATTGTGAAACGTGGTTGTTTATTAAGTGAATGAAACAGATGTCCCGCAGGCCTCAAAACGAGTCACTGCGCCTACATCTCCGCCATGAGTGTGGCAGCTTTCCAGTGGGGCTCAAAATTCTTTGGCACGACTGCCATCGAGAGATGGAGACTCTGTCCCCTCCTCTTGAACTTGGGTGAGCTCAGGATGCTTGGACCAAGAGCCTATGACAGAGGTGCTACTATGGGACTTCCAAGGCTCAGACAGAAAAGGCCAAGATGTGTCCACCTGGTCATCTCGGGATGCTCACAGTGGGGGAAGCTGGACCCCATGTGGAGGTCAGAGTGCCTGAGACCACCTGCTGGAATGGTCAGATGTAAGCACTCGGGTTGACAACCCCAGCTGAGCTCCCAGCCAAGAGCCAGCATCCACAGCCAGGCACAGACATGGGCCTCCTCGGACGTCCAGTCAAGCCTTCAGATGACCACAGCCCCAGCTGACATCTGACCCAACTGCATCCGAGACCCTCGTAAGCAAGAGCCGCCCAGCTGAGCCCTCTCCAAATTCCGGCCCCACAAATCACGGACAAAATAAAGCAGCGGCTGGAAGCTGTGATGTTTTGGTGTAACCTATTAGGTAGAAATAGTAACCAGAGCAATAAAAAGGATAGCATCCATTTCATCTCTTCTTCCAATAAAACCAAAAAGTGGGGAAGAAAAGAGGACATCACATCTGCAGACTCCAAATCTATCCGGATGAAGCCAGACCCTTTTGCAATGCTGGCGACAAAAGGGCAGGGTGGGTGAAGACAACCAAACGCCACCCGTCACGCTGCGGTTGAGTCTGATGCCAAATGGCGAAAGAGTGTCTCCTGAGTGGGCTTGGCTGCGGTTATAACAGCGGATGTTTCTCTCATTGTCTCCCCGCTAGCAGCTTCTTTCTGTCACAGCAAACATTCAAAATATCTCTCAGATAATCCAGCAAAACACAGCAAAGGAAAAATCAGGCAAGAAGAGAACAAAACGTTTTCCCCCTTCCCTTAAGGAAATGAAAGAGCTCTCTAAGAGCTGCTCTGCAAGGGATCATGAAACCCTTGGTTAAGATGCTTTGCACAAAAGCGACAGTCTTTACTGTTGAAACATCTATGTGGCCACAGGCAGATGAAGCAACTCTCCGAGAGGAGGGCTGGGCGAGGTAACTGGGATGCCTGCCAAAGGATGAGGTTCAATGGGTGTTTAACTGAGCCGGCCGAACACACACACGCACACACTGCTACGGGAGAGGTCTCCACAATCAACGCTCAGAAGGCAAAACAACAGCTCAAGCTGCCCAAGTGCCCGTCAGTAGAAGAGCGGGTAAAAAAGCTGGGGCACATTTACCCAATGGAATGCTACTTGGCCGTGAAAAGAAGGAACTCTTACCTTCTGTGACAGCATGGAGGGACCTGGAGAGCATTGTGCTAGGTGAAATACGCCAGTCAGAGAAAGACAAGTACCATATGATTTCACTTACATGTGGAATCTAATGAACAAACAAAGAAAATAGACACAGACTCACAGATATAGAAAACAGACTGATAGCTGTTAGAGGGGAGGCGGCTGGAGGAAAAAGGTGAAGGGATTAAGCAAAACAAACAAACAACAAAAAACACAGACAACAGTACGGTGACTACCAGAGGGAAATCGGGGTGGGGAGAGGTAGAAAGGGTAAAGGGGGTAAATGGTGATGGAAGGAGACTGGAGTTGGGGGGTGAACACACAATACAACATACAGATGATGTATGATAGAACTGTACACCTCAAACCTGTACAATTTTATTAACCAATGTCACTCCAATAAATTCTATTAAAAAAATTTTTTTAAATAAAGAAAAAGAACAGCTCAATACTAAAGGCTACAATCCACAGGAACCACAGCTCCCTACTGCCCAGGGGCTTTGAAGATTCCATCACCCCCAGGACAGCAACAAGTCCATCGACCCCACAGCCAATCTCCTTTTGATGTGAGGACACCCGAGGACACCCCGGTAGGAGGGGAGGCATCTTTGGAAAACGTGGGGCACAGTCAGGTCACTGTACAAAAGTTTGCTTTACTACAACAGCAAGCGCCTATGTTCCTATGATGGGCTCCGGCTGAGGGGCCGGGAAAGTCGGTGTATTATCTCATTGGCCTTTAGAGCTTAAAAGGAAGACACACTGATTTTTTTTAAGGCAATAGGGTCAATATTAGACACCAGATAGCTATTTCTATGGTCTACTCAACAGCCCATACTAATAACGTTTTGCTAATGTGGCTACAAGTGAATGAGAGTGTGCAAGAGAGCCTGTATGTGCCCACAGGTCTATCCATTAGAAATGATACAAGTACTCAAACTCACGCATTCTTAATATTTGAAATGCTTTCCACTGTTATATCTTGGTGATGGTTTGTGTGTGCGTATTTCATAAATGAGGGTTTCCTGGCGGCCGACAATCCTAAAATGCCTTTAAGGCACTTTTCATCCCTCCATGAATGACCACAAGGAGAGCTTAACAACAGAGTCATTCACTACGCAAGCCCACCAACCTCAGGATTTATCTTCAATTAAAGCAGGGACTACCCATCGGAAAAATGTTTCCCACCAGCCTTCATAGTTCCCAAAATTCCTTTCATAGAAATTTATTTCTTTGGCTCATAAAGACATCTTTTTACAATAATGCTTCATTCTCTCCACCCCCATTCCCTGCCTATGAAAATGATAAAATATGGTCATTGTAAATAATTGAGAAAACATCAAGAAATGAAAAATTACAACCACCAGCATTCTTAGCAACTAGCAATCACCACTTGTAACATCTGAGGGTGCATTTTTCCAGAGCCACGCTTCTCAAAACTGTGTGGGAATACGGCCCCCACCCCCGCCCATTGTGAATCAACGCTTCTGTAGGATACAATAAAAATCAACTAGAAAAGTGAAATGTCACTGGGAAAGCCCGGCAATGTCACTTTTTTTTTTTTAATTTTTAAACTGTTACTCTCAATTTCTGTATTTACTTCACCTTAATTGGTAACAAGCAGTTCACTCTCTGTGGACCGCACTATAAATCCCTGTGTCCTAGACCTTTTCTCGCTCATATGCACATATTCTCTCACTGGACACATGGTTTTATACATACACTACATAGAACTTTACATACACTTTACAGTTTTATTACCTAATCTTTCCTCCACTAAGTCGACCATGACCATTTGTCCCTATTCACACCTGCCATCCTTTTTCAATGAGAAAGGCCACGATTACAATGCCAACATCTCCAAGCAGGGCAGACTCTTAGACCTCCATGAGCTAGGACCTCCATAAGTGAGGGACTTTGGGCAGGGGAAGGACACAGGTGGCACTTTCCAAATGTCACAACTGCTGTGCCCAGGGGTGGCCCTGCCTAACAACAGCCCGGGGACTAATGCGATTTCAGAGCCGGCCCTGGGGAAGAGGGACCCGTCTGTTTTCCAGGACACTGTGTAGGACGAAGCCAAGAGTCCACAAGGGCTCTTGATTCTAAACAAAAACTAACATCCGTTCATTCCGACATTCATCGTACCCCTGTGTGCAGACACTGAAGGAGATGCTGTGGACAAAAGATGGGGAGGCAAGCCCCTCCCTCCAGAGGCCAGATCCTGCGGGGTAGCCAGACAAGTAAACAAATGACCATACTACAGCCTGATGAGCACACACCAGAGGGAGGTAAGGGTGGTAGGAAGTGCATGAGACAGGGAGTGCTGGGTAAGACAGCCTTGGGGGCCCCACGCCCCAGAGATTCTGATTCTGGGTGGGGCCCAGGATGCTCTAATTCTAGCGAGTTCCTGTCCTGATAAGGCTGCTGGTACAGGACCACACACTTTGATGGCACTGCTCTAGAGTGGTAGTTCACAGCCAGGGGCAATTCTGCACCCCAGGAATACTTGCAAGACTGGGGACATGCTTGATTGTCACAACTGGGGAGGAGAGGTGCTGTTATTGGCATTTAGGGAGATGCTGCTACGATGCACAAGACAAGCCACATAAAACAAAGAATTATCCGGCCCACGTCTATAGAGCTCAAGTTGAGTAACTGCTCTACAGCAAGACACTTGAACTCTATGCCTCAGTTTTGTTACCAGCAAAATGGGGATGATAAACATCTATCTCATAAAGGTGTTCTGAAGTGTGTAGGAAAGGGCCTGGAACACAGTAGGCACTCATTATTACCATTAGCCGTCATTACTGTTGAAGGGCAGTTAGGAGACAAAAACAGGCAGGAATGACATTCCAGGATGGACACAAAACCCTTCCTGCAAGCACCCACCACACTTCAGCCCTCACCACTCTGCTCCAGTAACAGCAATAATGTTTGGTAGCTTTCTATGCACCATCATGGGGAAGAAGAAATAGGCCCAGAGACATGAAGCAATCTGCCCAAAGTCACACAGCCATGAAGGGGCAATCTGTTGCTATTCATCCACTCAAATATCTACTGAGCACCTATTAAGTGCCAGGCAACTCCCAGGAGAAGACAGGCCCTAACAAAGCAGGGGTCACGGGAGACGAACCGATTTGCAGAGCCCAACAGACCAGCCACAGGGCAAAGCCCTGCTGCTCCACTGAATGCAAAGTCCATGCCCCCGTCACCCTGGCCTGCACAAGCCCTCTCTCGGCCCCTTGCCCAGTGCCAGTCACTAACAACAAAAAACAACATCACAGCAGGGCCTGGGAAGGAGAGCAGGGCCATCGCCAGCCCCCGTGGCCGGCCTGGCTCCAATGGACATCTCGCCGGAGCCTGTTCTGCATCTGCACCCAGCGGGCCTCGGCGCTCCCTGCCAGCCCCACCCCCAGGAGACCTCTCCTTCACCAGGCTGCGCAACCATCCCAGCGCCCTTCACACAGCCCCTCCTCTGGTCCTCCAGCCACCCAGGGATGTGGACAAGAGTCACAACCCCCCATTTCATAGATGACAAGACTCACACCAAGGGGCCACACGCCCATAAAAGTCAGCCGACCTCGGATTCTAACCCAACGCCACCTTATGTCATCTGATGCCAAGACCCTACACCCACCCCTTCCCCGTGGTTTTGGCTTTTGTTTTTTGTTTTTCCCTTTTGACTATAAAGTAGTACAAATTCTATGCAATGATTCAGAAAATAGTGAAAAGTAAAGAAACATAAATGTCACTCATGTCCCCTCCCAGGAATACGTGGTGTGTAATCTTTCCCAGGCACTGTCATGCATATAGACATACTTTAAAGAAGAGCACCATCCTACTGCTCTTCTGCAATCTGCTCTTTCCCATTCAGACGTCTTTCTCTGTTAATAACAGCCTGTGTCATCATTTTAAGGCCTAGATTCTATCAACCATTGCGTGTGCATTGTATTCGTTTATTTAACCAAACCCCTACTGAGAGTCATTCGGATTTATACTTTCCCAACATGTTTAAACAATGCTGCAATGAACATTATCAGACCTATATCCTTGCCCAGTTATTCCCTTAGGATACATTCTTACAAGTGCAATTGCTGGGTCAAAAGTTACCGTCCCTTGCCCTGGCTGGCGTTGCTCAGTGGTTAGAGTGTTGGCCCGAACACCGAAGTGTCATGGGTTCATCCCTGGTCAAGGGCATGTGCCTGGATTGTAGGTTCAGTCCTGGCTCTGGTTGGGACACATGTGGGAGGCAACCAATCGATGTGTCTCTCTCACATCGATGTTTCTCTTTCTCTCTCTCTCTCTCTCTCTCTTTCTCTCTCACCTCCCTCCCTAACTCCCACTCTCTCTAAAAATCAATGGAAAAATATCCTCGGGTGAGAATAAAGAGTTACTATCTTTTGACATCCCAGCAGTGGTGAGGGCGGGACTGTCCCTGAAGCAGGAAGCCCGAAGCCCTACCTTGCTGATGGCCAAACTTGAGGTCAGGGCTGTGGGGAAGGCAGCAGCCCCAGCCCAGATCACAGAGGCGCCCAGTAAAGACCTCAGGTGTGTCTGTCTCTACCACCGGCCAATGGCCAGAGTCATAGCAACACAGGTCAAGTTGCAGGTGATGTCTGTAGTGTCAGCTCTCTCCCGCCTCCACTTCGAGGCTACCTGGGATGTTAATGGACCTCCCAAAGGCTTGGGTCTCCAGGCCTCAACTCTGTGCCTCCTATTCCACAAGCCCCACCCTGGCTTCCCGAGGGGCCCTGCATGGCCCTCTCACTCCTAACCACATGCTCCATCCCAGAAGTTTACAAGCTCGGCCAGGGCACAGGTTGTGTCTGAGGTTCCCTTAAGAGACCCACACAGGGCTCAGCCCACAGGACGGGCTGTGTGTTTGTGACATGAAGGCCCCAGGCCACTGTTCACTTGAACCAGATCTCACCTGGGTACAAAGAGGTCGGGGCCCCTCCCAGCCCAGACTGGGCAGTTTCAAGGAACAGTTATTCCTCACTTCCCCTCATCCATGTATCACTTCACACGCTCTATAGCGGTTCTCAACCTGTGGGTTGCGACCCCTTTGGCGGTTGAACGACCCTTTCCCAGGGGTCGCCTAAGACCATCCTGCATATCAGATATTTACATCACGATTCATAA
This sequence comes from Myotis brandtii, assembly GCF_000412655.1. Taxonomy (NCBI): domain Eukaryota; kingdom Metazoa; phylum Chordata; class Mammalia; order Chiroptera; family Vespertilionidae; genus Myotis; species Myotis brandtii. Next base: position 7,470,032 of record NW_005356674.1, read on the forward strand.
CAGTAGCAACATTACAGTTATGAAGTAGCAACGAAAATAATTTTATGGTTGGGTCACAACATGAGGAACTGTATTTAAAGGGCCAGAAGGTTGAGAACCACTGCTCTAGTACTTTCTCCAAAACACAAGTCTTATAAGGCCTTCCCCCAGCACACATCTAGTCATTCACACTACACACACACACACACACACACACACACACACACACCACATACTATACATACCACACTATACACCACACACTACACACACCACACACACAATACACACACTGCAAACAATATATACCACACACATACCACACACACACCACCCACACGACCCACAAACCACATATACACACACAATACATGCACCCCACACCTCTCGGGCCTTAAAGGCCAAGGTGCTAAGATGTGACAACATTATCTTTTCAGGAAAGAATTTCTCTCTTCCCCTGACTTGTGTTAATATTCATTGGAGAGAGGCCCTCCCAATCCACCCCTCCCTTTGCTCTCCCACCCCCGAGTTTCCAAGCTCAAAACTGTATTTTTAAGCCCTGACCGGTTTGGCTCAGTGGATAGAGCGTCGGCCTGCGGACTCAAGGGTCCTGGGTTCGATTCCGGTCAAGGGCATGTACTTTGGTTGCGAGTACACCCACCGTGGGGAGTGTGCAGGAGGCAGCTGATCGATGTTTCTCTCTCATCGATGTTTCT
>NW_005356674.1:7470811-7472130 GCF_000412655.1 Myotis brandtii
GGTTGCGGGCACATCCCCAGTAGGAGATGTGCAGCAGGCAGCTGATCGATGTTTCTCTCTCATCGATGTTTCTAACTCTCTATCCCTCTCCCTTCCTCTCTGTAAAAAATCAATAATTTTTTTTTTAAAAACTGTATTTTTAAGAGAAAATGTCTGCTGGTGTCTGGAAGGGGGAAAGGCAGATTCTGGGCACAGGCCTTATGAAAGTTTGGGGAACACAGAAGTCCAGCATCCGAGGGGCAGAGCACGAACATTCACCACTAGCAACTCTCCTCCCAGGGAAGGGCAGGCTGGGAAAGGCCGCTTGTGATCACTGGGAGCCAGAGAAGCTGGATGTGGGTCACCAGGCCTGTGTCCTTCCTCTTCCTCCTCCTCCTTGTCTTCCTCGTCCTCCTCTCCCTCCTCACCTGAATGACCCATTTCTCTCTCTGAATCTCTCCTCCTCTTCTATCCATCGCTCCCCCACCCCCAGCACACCAGTTAGTTCCCCCTTGCTTGGTCCTCAACCAGGTCACACCTTCAGCTTAGCACTGGCCAATCCCTCTGGCTGGAATGTTCTTCCCCACATGGCCCGGAGGCTCACTCTCTCCAGACGTGCTTTCAGGGAAGTCTTTCCCACCCCCTACATAGAACACTGAGCCCCTCCTCCCTGCCCTCTCCCCCCAACGCCCACACGGCCCAGGCCCCTCCTGACTTTTCCTCCTTAGCACATATCACCATGTGACTACTGTGGGGTTCACTGTTAACTGCATCTCCTCCCTCCACAATGTAAGACAGTTCTGTCCATTCTCTTCATTGCTCTCTCCCGTCACCTAAAACTGTCCTTAGCGCATAGTAGGTGCTCAATAAATACTCAAGGATGTGTTTGTGGGAAAATGCGCTTACTTTCTTAATTTGAAACATCAGGCTTATATCCAAGGGCCTCTCCGGTTAAAAGGTTATTCCCTTCAACAGTTTGAAAGGCTGGCCCTCCCGATAGCAATCAGAGTGCAAAGGGGACACAGCTCTGTTCAAACAAGGTCAGAGGCAAAGTGAGGTTGCAGGAAGAGGCAGCCGTCCAACTGGCGACATGCAGGTGGCCAGCATCCAGAGGCCTCCTGGTAACCTCCGATTTAAAGAGGGAGAGGATGAGGAGGAGGAAGAGGAGAGGAGAAGGAGGAGGAGGAGGAGGGGGAGAAAAAGGATGGGACCCTGAAGGTGAACCCAGGCCTGCACCTCGGCCTATGGCTGCCCAGAGACAACCAAGCCACGCTCTGTGAGCAAAGCAGCAGCCACCACAAACCTGGTCACCAAGTCACTTTAATCAGAGTCAGACAAAG
>NW_005356674.1:7472319-7473161 GCF_000412655.1 Myotis brandtii
CCTCTCCCTTCCTCTCTGTAAAAAAATCCATAAAATATATATTTTTTAAAAAGTAATGGCAAAGGAAATGTGGCCAGAGTAAGACCTCCTCCAGGGGCTTCGGAATCATTTCAGGCCAATCCTCATTCTTACAGATTCCACACTCATTACGATTTACTCATGATTCCACATCAACATTCGTGTGCTTCTGCACTCATCCGTGGACGTGCACGGAGCAGACATGCACAGTCACCCAATGCACATGCTCCCAGCCGAGGTCAAGCAAAGACCCTCTGCTTCTGGTTCCAGCTCTCACACCGTGAACAGTATCCTTCCCACGGTCCTTTTAGTGCCACAGTTTCTGTGTTTTTTGTTGGTGATTCTGCTGTTTAAACCGGCCTGCAAGTCTAGTGTTAACGTGCTGTCCGGTGCCCCGCAGCCCAAGGAGGCTGTGACGGGTCACAGAGAACTCGGTGTTAAACAGGCTTCATGCAGGCATGAGTCTGTGGTCTTGCCCATGAGTTCAATTAATGAATCAAGAACATACATTATATACGGCGCTTTAAACGGAAACACACATAAAACAAGGTTATGTGTCGATCTGTTGACAAAAACGTGACCAAAGACTCAGGAACCGAAGGTGGGGTCCGGCGAGTGCCTGGTCACGTTTCCCCTCTGGGAGCAATGGTTCAGGATTCACTGAGTCAATGTTCACAGCTACTTTACAGAAAACAACCACCACGACTGGGGGTGGGGGTGGCTGGGAGAGGTCAATGGGGGAAAAGAAGACATATGTAATACCATATGTAATACTTTAAACAATAAAGAACTTTTCCTCTCCCTTCCTCTCTGTAAAAAAATCA
>NW_005356674.1:7473186-7477881 GCF_000412655.1 Myotis brandtii
GAATTTAAAAAATAAATAAAAATTAAAAACTGGGGCACATTAAAAAAAGAAAACAACTACCACGAATAACGAGAATCCACTGTGCATCTAAACGCTCTGCTTCCTGTCCCACATCCTCTGGCACACGCCCCTGCGCCACCCCCGCCGCTCCTGCCATCTGCTCCTCTTTGCACAGGGACTCGGCTGCTGCCGGCTTCTGCTCAGCTATCTAGAGGTGCCTCCTCTCTCACAGCCAGTCACCTCCCTCTTCTATTGTAGTTCCTACAATCAGGAATTATCAGCCACCTCTCCTCTCGCCCCATCCCCGACAGAAATGTAAACTCCCTGAGGGCAAGACCTTTGTCTGGCTCGCCCACGTGTCTGCAGTGGCCAAAAAAGTGTGTGACACAGGGCTGGGGCCCAGGGCTTGACTGAAGGAGGGCAGCCCACCACAGACACAGGGCGACACCCAGCTCCCCGAGGGCTCTGGGAGCATGACCAGCGTCCACACAGCCGCACTGGGGCCCAATCCCTCTGCTCCTTTGGGAGACTCACAGGAAACACCTATTAGCCGTGGGCTGCCCGGGCCACACGGAGCTACTGAGTGGCCGGTCCAAACCGAGATGTGCTGTAGGTGCAAAATATGCACAAGATTATGAAGTTCATACCAAAATATCTGTAAAATACCTCACTGACTTTTACTACTTTTTAAAATATATTTCTTTATTGATTTCAGAGAGGAAGGGAGAAGGAGAGATAGAAACATCAATGATGAGAGAGAATCATTGATTGACTGCCTCCTGCACACCCCCCACTGGGGATCGAGCCCTCAACCCAGGCATGTGCCCTTGGCCAGAATCGAACCCGGGACCCTTCAGTCTGCAGGCCGACACTCTGTCCACTGAGCCAAGCCGGCTAGGGCTGGCTTTTACTATTGATGCCATGTTAAAAGTATGCTATCCGGAACATTCTCGGTTAAATGGAATAAAGTCCATTCCAGCTGTTTCTTTTTACTTTTTGATGTGTTTCCTAGGGACGTGTTCCTTGCTTACAGAGCTGGCGTTATATTTCTGGGTCCATCTTGGTTCTAATAATACCATGAAAAGGTCAGCCAGCGACACAGGCCAGCTCTGGCCACCTCTCCTCGCTGCTGCCAAGTGCCCTCCAGAGCAAGGCAGGAAACACCTGCCCCGAGCTTCCCTAACACACACACCTGAGTACGTTCAGAGAAAGGATGCGGAAATCGGGGCTAAAAGGAGTTCAACATATGGAACCATTTTACCCCCAGAAGGTAAGCGTGCGCAAGCAGAACAGTGGCCGGCATCGAGCAGGCATCCAAATACAAACACTATTTCCAACTCGTCTATTCACACTTGGGACCGGAGGATATGAGAGCTGGAGGGATACGTACAATGGCCTGGCTCCCTAATGTCATTGAACCGAGAGGGCACTGTGCCTCCGTGTCCCCATCTGAAGAGCCAGTCGCCGCCTCCCCTACCTTCCAACGCCCTGCTGTCCACTAGAACTTTCTATGATGGTGGAGGTGCTCTCTGCTCTGTCCAACACAGGGGCTACTGAGCTCTTAAACTATGGCTACCGTGCCTGAGGAACTGCATTTTTAATCTCATTTCAACTCATTTAATTTCAATTCAAATAGCCACATGTGGTGGTATTGGACAGCACAACATTAGCCTATTGTAACAGGACAGAAAGAGAAAAAGCTTGTAAAAACACTTTGTAAAAAAAAAAACCACTATAGAAGTGGTAGGGCTTTGGGTGTTGTTTCATGAACTACAAATCTGAGATTCTGAGAGATTTCAACTGCCCAACGAAGAGACTCGATTCATCCTAAGTGCAAAGAATTTAAATAAACACTCAGATTTTACTCCACTTGGGGGAGAAGCGCAGCCAGTGTTCATAGCCACCTACCGTCGTGCTAGAGGGGTTAACCCTTCACACACAGCTCAGAAGACAGGCTTTAATCCCCACTCCCACATCCAGGGCCTCAGCACGGCAGGCAGGCTGAAGTCGAGGTTGCCAGTGTATTGCTGGTTGATTACCTTCCTACCGCCTGCACCCTCACTTTTAGGGACCAGATGCTTCCTGCTCTCTCCACTGACCTTCCCTGCTATTTCTCCTGCTACAGGAACAGCCAGCAGCTCTCCGCGCTCCTTCAGCTCTGACACCATTCACAGGCTCCCAGATACATGCAGGGTTGTTCAGATCTGCTGATGGATGGTAAAACCAACCACTACTGAAAAGGCAGGGGGACCAATCGGTAACTGTAAAGAATGCTAACCTGGCCCTAGCTGATCTGGCTCAGTGGATAGAGTGTCAGCCTGCGGACCAAGGGTCCCTCGGTTCAATCCCAGCCAAGGGCACGTATCTGGGTTGCAGGCTCTTCCCCGCTGCCCGGGCCCCGGTCAGGGCTCCTGCAGGAGGCAACCAATCGAGGTGAGATGATGTCTCTCTGTCTTTCCCTCTCTCTTCCACTCTCTTTTTAAAAGTGGTTCTCAACCTTCCTAATGCCGCGACCCTTTAATACAGTTCCTCATGTTGTGGTGACCCCTAATTTCATTGTTACAAATTGAACATAATTAAAGCATAGTGATTAATCACAAAAACAATATGTAATTATATATGTGTTTTCCGATGGTCTTAGGCGACCCCTTGTGAAAGGGTCGTTCGACCCCCAAAGGGGTCACGACCCACAGGTTGAGAACCGCTGCTTTAAAAGATCAATGGAAAAATATCCTCGGGTGAGGATTAACAACAGCAACAAAAAAGAATGCTAATCTGTTTACACTCAGGTTGGGAGATGTTCGTGAAATTCAAATGAGTTCTAGTCTCTCAAGCTACTTCCCAGCAGGAAAGCCCTTCCCAGTCTAAACAGCTTTTCCTCACCATTAAGACGATTATATTCTACACACAAGCCGACAATCAAGAGGTGAGCAGGAATGTTGAAGGGGGTGAATTCTTAGAGCAGGAAAGTAAAAAAAAAGGTTTAAATCTGAGGAAACACGTTTCCAAGTACAGTGTAAGAACCGCCCGAAAGCACTGCAGAGACTTGGTGAGCTCCTTTATGCTGCTCCACTAAAGGGTCAGCTCATTTTCCCCTCAGGTCTGTAGCTCTTCCCCAGACACATTAACTTTAGGGCTTACGCCTGTGTAAAGCCCTTGGTTTGGGCCCCACGGAGCTTCCATGATGAAAAACAACATGTGAAATTAGATCCATGTGTGTTCCACCCACAAGCTGGGCTCAGTGGTGTAGTTGATTCTGTCAGACAGCAGGCTATTGCTCAACTCCGAGGAGGGCACGCCAGCAACCACCCTCCAGCCACTAAAACAAAATTAACCATTCGGGTGTCACTTCAGCAAGGGACAGGGGCCGCTTTCTGTACCTCAAGTTCAGTCTCCCGTCGGTTGATGTCATCCGTGGACTGATTTAACTTCTCCAATTCTCCCTAAGGAAGGACAGAGGGAGAAAAAAGATTTAAGGGATTGTCTTTTGTTTCCAGTATGACTCAGCCCATTGCCTGCAAAATTACTCCAGCACCATTTGTGGGAAGAGGGACGAGTCAGTATTAACTCTCAAGGAAAATAGTTGAGCCTTGGCCGGAAGAGCAAATGCATGTCAGCAATTCTGAAAACTTTATCTTGATCTGCAATGTCAGAAAGTCCCAGAAATTTGTCTTTTCTTAGAAGGTCAAATAGTTACTCCAGGTTTGTGCCTTCAGGTAAATCCACCTGTTACAATGGTTTTGGAGCCGAATCAAAACAGTACCTTCTGCTTTGCAGCAAGAACTTTGCAGAAAAGACAATAAAAGAAAATAAACAAGGCCAAGCCACAAGTATAAACCCAGTGAAATGTTTTCAAAATCAAGGGCACCATTCTGACGTTAACTCATCGGCGGTTGAGTATTTTTCTATAGAGATGAAAATCTTTTCTTTTCAAACTGCCAATTATTCAATCTCCCTACGTATTTAACTACCTTTTTAAAAAATACCTTTAAATAAACATTTACAAAATGAAATTCTGTAAAAAGTAGCCAGCATGAAGTTAACTCATTTTACTCTGCAAACAAAGGATCTTGTTAACAGAATTCCCCTACCAAGAAAACATGGTACGTAGTAGTTCACACTGATGATTTTAATAAGATTTCTAATGCAAACATTTCCCACCTGATCTTTACCTGGCTAATCTGCCAAAACAATTCATTTACATAGAGACAGCTGAGTTAAATGAGCTTTTAATTGATCTGCGCACTGAAAAACCAATAAGGGCTTCAGGAATCGAAAGATATACTTAAAAGCAATGTATTTTTAAGAACGACTTAGGCAAAGGGCAGAAAAACGGTCCTGGGAACGGGATTTGCTGTGCGTTTTGCCTGGCGGGTGAAGAGGTTACGCTGTCACTCCTAGATCGAGGCTTGGAAATTGGTTTTTAATCATCCCCCTTAGAAATGGAGGTGCGGAGGGCCAGGCCTTCTCCCCGCGTCTGCTTTGCGCATCAGTTGTTTCCGATTCCTGTTCACACTCAACCTCACAACAAGGAAAAGCCGGGTTTTAAACCTTCGAGGCCAAGTGCAAGGCTGAGTCCGCGGGGACAATCCACCCTTCAGTTTGGGAACAATGAGCCAAAGGAGGAAGATGGCTCGGGCCGGGCACCTGCGCCAGGTGAAGGCAGACTCGGAACGCGGGGCGCCGTGCCAGCCC
>NW_005356674.1:7478628-7497691 GCF_000412655.1 Myotis brandtii
CCGCGCGGCTCTGACTGTTCCCCCTCCAGCCCCGGGACCCAGGTCGCCGTCACAAAAACCCCAGCTCCCTGGACGCCTCCAGCGTGGGAAACCGGGGGCCCTCGCCCCGCTTGACTTAGCAGCCCGAATGCATCACAGGCCACCCTACGTTGGACGCCTAATTTCGGGGCAGCTTTCTCCCCCGCCGTCTAAGGAAATGGACTGTGGGAGGAAAGTTTGGGGTATTTCCACTCCCTGAAGTCACCTTCAGAAACCTGTACCCAGTGGCCATGGACTAGTTTCAAGACTCACTCAAACCCCTGTCTGGAGGCTCCCAAAGCACGTTTCTCCTCTTGGGTGAACCTTGGTGATTGTATCTGCTTGGAGATTTCACCAGAAAGGGGAACAGAAACATAGGCTCCCATCCACACAGAAGTACAAGGGGTCAGCCCCCGCCCCATGCATGCATTCCTGTCCCAAAGCTGTGGCCCCCGCGGGCAGCGCCACACCCAGACACCTGTGCTTTCACGGGTGTGGGATGGTCCTACCTGAGTAGCCAGGAAGCATGGAAAATCATGGACCAGGGATGTGGGTGGGTGGGTACAGCCTTTGCAGGGAGGTGGTAAGTGTAACCAACCCCTGTCAACGGGCGCACTCTAGCCAAGGATTTATGAACTGGCCAGGTTCCCTGCCCACCCAGAGCAAGCAGGCAGCCCCAGCTTCCCTGGCCAACTCAACATCACAAAAGGCCAAAGATCGAAAGGCCATGTCTGTGCTGTTATAAAATGTCAGGACCTCTGTGATGTCAGGGGGGCACAGGATGAGATGAGCTTAGCCAAGCAGGAAGGGCATTGCCAACTGGCCCCTGCTAATGCGTCCTCCGCTACCTAAATGCAGAACGTGCCCACGTTTCACACAGCGGCTTGTGGCCCATCGGCTCTGTGAGTTTGGAGGCCGAGCTTGCGTGAGAAAGGACTTCTTTCTGAGCGCCTAGCACTAACGCCACCTTGGAAAACCTGCTTCTGACGTTCTATCAGAAGCTAAGATGGGGGGGTTATTCCCTGGGCAGGGTACCACCCTCCAGAGGCTGGCACTGTGGTCTGCTGGCAAAGGTTCGTCCTAGCTCCCGGAGGTAAGGCAGGTGCATGCCATAGGTTTGCTTCTGAAAAGGCCACACCTATTCATTGTTCTTTAAATCAGTGGAGAGTTAGTGAAGGATGTTCTGAAGTTCCTTGTTGGTCCGGTGCTGGATGAAGGCAGGGACCGGATGACCATTACAGGTTCCTTTGGAACGAGAGCCACCAATGTCACTCTGGTGGCTTGGACTTGAGCCTATAACTGAGCAGGGGCATCCTAGCTGTGAATAACCTAAGAGAGGAGGAAAACCATTCGTCCCAATAATGTTCTGAAGTTAAGATATGAAAAATAAATAAATATATTTTCTGTTGGTACATACATATGCACATGAATGGATAGAAAAAGGTCTGGAAGGAAGGATTCATATCCAACAAAGGCGGTTTCATACCATACCCCTAGGAAAAAAGGGATATGGAGGGGCTCAAGATAGGCTAGGATGGGGGACAGTCAAAAGGAACTTTTAATCTCTCAATATTGTTTTCATTTTTTACAAGGAAGATGTATTTATGATTATTTGTGTGATTTAAAAATAAATTTAAAACAGTACATATTGTATTAGTTTTCCACTGTTGTATAACAGTACCACAAACTTAGCAGATCAAAACAATACTCATTCATTATCTCACCGTTCTGTAGGTCTGAAGTTCATGTGCAGGGTGACTAGGTTCTCTGCTCAGGGTATCCCAGGTTGAATCAGGGTGTTGTCCAGGCTGCAATCCTTTCTGGAGGCTCAGAGGAAAATATCCTTTTCAGCTCATTCAGGTTATTGGCTGAATTCAGTTCCTTGTGGTTGTAGGACCGAGGTTCCCGTTTCCTTGCTGACTATCAGCCAGGGGTCAATCTCCGCTGTGAAGGCTGCCTGCATTCCTTGACATATGGCTCCCTTCACCTTCAAAGCCAGCAATAGAGAATCTCACTTGTGTTCAATTGAATGAAATTGCACTCTTCAATCTATTCTTCAGGAGAAGCCCTTTTAAGGGTTCACTTGATTAGCTCAGATACCCCCAGAAGATTCTCCCCTTCTTAAAGCCAACTATGCAATATACATAACCTAATCATGGGAGTGATTATCCCATCGTATTCACAAGTTCCCCAAATTATACAGGAATATGCACCAGAGAGCAGGAAATGGGTCACTCATAATTCTGCCTACTGCACATACTAAGAAGGGAAGCCATGTAAGTGGCTTGTAAGCCCAGCAAAGGCTTGGTATTTATTTTAGCTGGTGCACTGAGCTGGAGTAGTGGTTCCAAAGGTATGGGCTGGAGGCCCCTGAATGTCCCTGAGACCTTGCAGTAGGCCCATGAGATCAAAATGACTTTCACACTAATACTAGGGTATTTGCTCTTTTCACTGTCATTCTCTCATGAATGCACATTAGAGTTTTCCAGAAGCAGACAACCTGATATCACAACAAACTGAATGCAAAATATATACAAAAATCCAGCTGTCTTCTATTTGGGGAACCATTTCATTTTTCATTTTGAAAGCTATTTTTCATAAACATATAACATTTATGTTAACATCAAACAATACATAAATGTATTGCTGTTATTTTAGATACATTATTAAAATTTTTTTTTTAATTCTGTTTTAATGTCTATATAGTATCCACTGGTAGATATAACCACATAAACTAAACAACAGCTCCTGGAGATCTCCAATCATTTAAAAAAATATGAAGGGGTCCTGGCACCAAAAATTTTGAGAGCCACCGATTGAGAGGAAATGGTTCTCTAGGTTAGGTCCCTATCCTTTTTTATTTGTGTTTAAAGTTCCACTCCTTCATTCAAAAGATGCATCCCCCCACCCAAGACCCCTGTTGGCCACTGGTAGAATATTATAGGCACCATACATTTTTGCCCATTTTAAAAGACTTCAAGTATAATTTAACAGTTTGTATTGATTTTAGAGGAAGGGAGAGATAAACCTCGATTTGTCGTTCCACTCATTTATTCATTCATTGGTTGATTCCTGCCTATGTCCTGACCAGAGATCGAACCCACAACCTTGGCCGGGATGATGCTCTAACCAACCGAGCTACCTGGCCAGGGACTAACAATTTTAAATGAATGAGATGGCGGCTAAATAAGGTGCTGCTCCTGTGGCATCACTTTGGCTATTTCCTCGAATCTCTGTTTTGTCAATTCCTATGAAGAAGGCGCCACCCAGTTATGATGTTGCTCCTTTGGAGAAGATGGGTGGCTTTATGAGGCTCTGTCTGTGATGTGGTTTCCAGGCTCCCCCTCCCCTGTGCCAGGCTTTGAGTGGCTCCCAGGGGCTCAGGACACACCTGCTTCAAAGCTGCAATGTCTTGGCAGGGGCCTGACCACAGGGTGCCCGGTGTGGGCAAGGTGTGGCTGACACCTTCACAAAAACCTTGAGGCCTGCTTTGCTTGGAACCCACACGCCCTGTTCAGTTTATTTTTACTACCTCCTTACAGTTTGTTGACGCCCTGACACTGGCGGGAAATAGACTGCGTGCTTCTTCTCTGCCCACCACTTCCTCAAAGCTGAAAGTGAATCTTCTCAGGTGGAAATCACAGCCTCCGGGCTTCCCCCTCGCCATGTAAACAGTGGGCTGCAAGCTGGAAGCAGGAGGCAAAGGCCATCTGCAGGAGGGGCCTAGGTTTACATATTCCTCTGTCACGGCCCTTGCTTGACATGTTCTGGTTTCTCTCGTGGGATTAAAATCAGCCTCTCCTTTGCACTGATGTCACACACCTACAGTCCAAGCCTCCTCCTCCCTGACTTACACAGCAAGCAGGTCGCCAGCAAAGAGACACCCTGTCCTTGTGTGGTCCACCCATCCCCGTGGTGAGTGTCGGGGAGGTTTCTATTTCTGTATGTGTGGGGGGAAACCTGGATTTGTTTAAAAAACACAGAAAATCCTGCCCTGCCCAAGTCCTCATGTGAACAGAGGCCTCACATGCTCCCCAGTCTTTTTTGTGAGAAGAGAAACCAAAGAGGTGAAAACCCAGGAGCGGAAGCCTGAGAGGAAGTGAGCGGATCTGCTGACCTCAGAGCGCTGGGGTTGCGTTTAGGGCAGGAAGAGGGGTAGTGCCAGCCAGACCTGGGTGAGGGACCCTCGGTAAGAGCACAGAAGTCATCCCACTTTCCGCCTGCAAGGGCCGGATGGTTTGCCAGAGACATTGATACTGAGCCTTGAATAATAAACAGAATTTTCTCAAACAAGGAAGGAAGATTTTGCCGAAGAAAGGAAGAAAGGGCTTCCCAGATAGGAAACAACATGAGGAAATCATGGAGGCGATAGACAGGTCGGGAAGGAGGAGGGAGATCATTTGGACTCGGGGCCCAGGAAGGGACTGAGGAAAGTGGAAGGAGCAGGGATGAAGCCCAACGTTTGGGGCAGGTCCTCCAGGGCTAAAAACTCTGGACTATAGACCAGAGAAAGCGAGGCGCCATTCATTCATTCATCTGTTCCTCACTCATCTAACAAATATTGACTCAGCACTTAGCATGTTTTAGGCATTGTACCAGATGTCAGGGGTGCCATTATGAACAAAAGACACAGACTCCCTGCTGTCAGGGAGCTTACATTCTAGTAGGAGGAGACAATAAAGGAATAAATGTATAATATGTCAGGGCGATCAGTGCTAAGGGCAAAAACGAAGCAGGAAATGAACAGAGTGAGGAGGTGTGGAGGCGCTATTGTGGCTACAGCGAAGGCCTGTCTGGAAGGGCACTTTCAGCCAAGACTGGAAAGAAATGAGAGAGCAAACCACACATACCTTTGGGGGAAGAGCACTCCGGCCATGGAAGCAGCATGTGCAAAGGTCCTGAGGTGGGAATGTGCGCCAAGTGTTGGCGAGAAAGCAAGCCCAGTGTGGGTAGGGCAAAGTCAGCTAGGGAGAGAGCAAGGGAGATGAAATCAGAGGCCTGCAGGCGGGTAGGCCAGGGAGGACCTCCAGGCCATGGTAAGGAGTTTGGGTTTTATCTGATGAGTGATCATGTAATCACTCTGGCTAGAGGGTGGGAACTTGACCAGAGGGACACTGAGGAGCTGGGGCAGGGAGACACAGGAGATCAGTCAGGCTGGTGGTCTAGTGGGGGGAGTATGAGGAACGCCTCTTCTGGATGCTTCTCCTTTCTCAGGGAAACCATGAGCAAGGTCATCAGCTGAGAGTAACGAGGCACGGAGGGCACTGGAGCAACACTGGAGGCCAGAGGAGAGAGATGTTGCCCAATAGCTACCCAGGCTGCACTGGGGACCTACTTGTGGTTTGAGCTCCTCAGTGAGACCAGTACGAGTGGTTTTTCCGACCCAAGTTCAGCTGCTGGATAAATGCGAGATTTAACTGGAGTTGGGAAAATGCCAAGGTCTCGCAAGGGTGAGGGAGAGGCGTGAGGGCATTGAGGGTGACTGCCGGTGCCACAATTTTAACAATGGACCACGCAATCTAAAGTGGATCAAGTGAGAAGTGCAGGCATGAGTGGGTAAGGAGGGAGGGCTTGTTGAAATAGTTCCAGGAAGCGAGGATGAATCCCTGAATCAAGGGATAGAGAGATGGGAATGAATCTGAGATTCTGTGGATGCTGGTGATTAGTCTGGAGCAGGGGTCCTCAAACTATGGCCCGCGGGCCACATGCAAATACAAATATTGTATTTGTTCCCGTTTTGTTTTTTTACTTCAAAATAAGATATGTGCAGTGTGCATAGGAATTTGTTCATAGTTTTTTTTTAAACTATCCAGCCCTCCAACGGTCTGAGGGACAGGGAACTGGCCCCCTGTTTAAAAAGTCTGAGGACCCCTGGTCTGGAGGGAGGCAGGGGAGGAGCAAAGCCGATCCCGGGGCTTCTAGTTTGAGTGACTGGACACACCAGTAATTGGGGTCTACGCTATAGACGTTTTGGTTGGAAAGATAATAAATTCGGCTTTAGAACACACTGATTTTAAATGAAAACCCTAAAAGCTCAACTGCCTGTTGTATTTGGAAATAGTGATCAAGGTTATCCAAGGGTCAAACAAAACTCTTTGGGAGACCACAATACAGGCCTCAGCAAGTGTGTGACAGTTCATCTGATCTCTGAGGACCACTTAGTTTTCATTTTGACATTTGGTGGCCTCTAGGGAACCAAGATCCAGTGGCAATCTCTTCTTGTGGTGGGGCCCCCGGAGCGTCACAGTGACAAGGATTACTCCTGAACTGGGGTCAAATCCCAGCCGTATTATTTATGAGCTGGCTTTGGACAAACTATTTTTCTCTCTGAACCTCACCTGCAAAATAAGGACAATAACACCAGCATCTCCCTGTCAGAGACATTATGAAGGTTAAATAAAGTGATATTTATAGGATGACTAGGCCATAACAAAAGTCTCATTCATGGTGGTTCCCTGTTTTTGTCCTTCTCTGCCCCATGTCTTAAACCTAAGGGACTCAGGTATCTATAATAATAAAAGCGTAATATGCTAATTAGACCAGCCATCTTTCCAGATGTCCTTCTGTATGACCTTCGGGACGAAGCCGGGGCTGCAAGGGAAACCAAGGTCCCGGATGCCAGATGGAAGGCGGTGCCAGCAGCGGGGGGAAGGAAGGCCTACTCTTGCACAAATTTTGTGCACCGGGCCTCTAGTTTTACATAAGAGTTTTGGGTTTGGTTTTGTTTTTTACTGTCTCTTAAGGTGAAATTTGCAAGCTGAAAGTGGCCAGCAACATTAATACATTTTTGAGCACCTACTACATGCAATATCCCAGGTGCCAATTTGAGGGCCCAAAACATGGGACAAATTCATTGTGTCTTCCTGCTTGGGGAGACATACTTCCACCAAAACTGTGCCCCAAGACCACAGCCACATAAATTAAGGCTCTTTCTATCAAACATCAATGACATTTAAATGAGGATTTCCTGCAACACCAATGTAAGAGAAAAAAAAAACAAACCTGCATCTGTTTGTTAACACCTGTAAGAATAGAAACTGATCTTGTGGACGAAGAAGGAAATGAAGCTGTGTTCACACCACATCCTGGTGCAGTGACTGAAATTGACCATCAGCATCTTCTCGGGGCCCACCTGTCATCTTTACATGGTGCCTTCGGCCAGAGGCGGCACCCTACCAACTACTGGCTGGATCAGACCCGGGGGCCTGTGTTGCCTGGTTAGACATTTGAGCCAGCAGTTAAAACTCGGGCTTTACAACAAGAAAATTCACGCTTCTCCGCTTGGCAAGAGTCCAGAGGAGCTGCGGGGAGCAGCTGACCCCTGGAGGAAGTGCATGCTCCCTCAAGCGAGCCTCAGAGCCCTGTTGTCAAAACCACTTACACAGCGAATTCCCTCCTTGCCTCAGCACGCTGTGAGAAGGGGACGTGGGAAGCTGGTTCCCTCTGCCTTCTTCTCACTTTCCCTCTCTTCCCACCGGCTCCAAAAATCGTGGCGTTTGACAAGATGGAAGAGAATTGTAGAGCAGACCTCAAACCCTTCAACAATACTTCTTGACCCCAGATGACCGGTTCTCAGAACTGAAGGACCCACAGAAGTCAGTTCTTTGAAAGGGATCAGAGCCTCCACATTAACGAGGCGTCTGTTTAATTCTATGATCCAGTGACATCAGTGTGTTGCCCAATTGTCGCGCACTATGGCCGCTCCCCTCTAATGAGAGCCTTTATTTGTCTCTTAAATTGAATTAAACTCAACTCTCTGGACTCAGATGAATGACAGGCCAGAGTACTTAGAGAACCCAGGAGAGAGACTTCCGATGTTCATCTGTGGTCTTAGAGGACCTGCAGGATTTTAAATGGCGCCGGAACCCTAGCGACACAAAAAAGGGTTCCCTTCAAAAGAGGAAGGAGGGTTCCATACACCACAAACCTGTGAGCATAGCAGACTGTAGACATGCTTCTAGAATGGACTTTAAAGGGGAAAGGGCATTTCTGTCCCTGGAAGAAAAATGATTCATCATTGTGTAACCAAGGCTGGGTTAACCAAGAACAAATCATGTCAGCCTTGCCCTCACTTATTTATTCCACAGATTTATTAGTCTAGCCAGGGAAGGAAATACACAACACAGGAGATCTGCATTGTTCAAAGATCACTGGCAGAGAAAAAGGCCACATAAATCAATCCACTTATAAAGGAAACCAAAATTTCACATGAAATAATGAAAAAAAGGCTTTTCCTGAGACTTTACCCTGAAAAACAAAACTTAAAATTGGGGAAATAAGCAACTTTTGTTGTATTTTAAAAACTGTTTAGTTGGCAAATATTGACTGAGCAAATATTATGGGAGAGCCACTGGCGAGGAAGATACAGCAGTGAACAAATGAGACAAAATCCCTGCCCTCGTTGGGGGTTATCGTCTAAGGAAGGACAGGGGAAAAAAATGTAAATACATAAACAAGCAAAGTAGTTGTAGCTAGTGATACCAATAGTTGCTTTGAAGAAAAAAAAAAGTAAGATAGCCAAACACAGAAGGCTGAGGCAGGGAGGGTCCTTCCTTAGATGGAGGTGGAGAAGGCCTCTAGGAATGTGACATTGGAGCTGAGGTTTGGTGACGAGAAGGAATCAGGCAGCCACACTTTACAGGAAAGTGTGATCTGGATAGCAGAGGCCCTGAAGACACGACCAGCGAGTGAGCAAGGGGGACAGAGTGTTGAAACGAGGTACGAGACTTCGGCACAAACCAGATTCTGTGGTGCCACGGGAAAGAGTTTGGATTTTTATGAATGGGCTGAGAAGCCAATGGAAGGATTGAAGCTGAGGGATGACACAATCTGACCCAAATGTTTACAAGATGAACATGGCTGCTCTGTAGAAATGGGACGGCCATGAAGGCAGAGTGGGAGCAGGAACCCCAGGGAGGAGGCTGTCCCAGGGCCCCAGCCAGCCATGCAGCCACCCGGGCTAAGTGGTGGGGAGGAGATAGAGTGGAGTCGATTCGGGATGTATTTGGAAGATAGAGCCAACAAAACCTGCTATTCCATTAGAGGTGGGAGTGGGTGGAGTCAGAGGCATCACACGTGACTACAGATTTTGACTTGAGAATGATACCGCCATTTACTGAGTGACGTCGGGAAGACTTGAGAAACAGGTGTGGAATCAAGAGGTGTGACTTTGGACACTTAAGCCTATGAAACACTCAAGTGGACATGTCAAGTACAAAAATATACACCTGCCTAGCCAGGTGGCTTGGTCAGTTGGAGCACCATCCCATGTACTGAAAGGCGGGTTCCATTCCTGGTCAGGGCACATAATCTAGGTTTCCGGTTCAATCCTCAGTCAGGGCACATATGGGAGGCATCGGATGGATGTTTCTCTCTCATATAGATACTTCTCTCTCTTTCCCTTCTTCTCTCTCTAAAATCAATTAGCATATCCTAAGGTGAGGATTTTAGAAAGTACACCCGCAGGCCAAGTCTACCGATATACATTTGAGCGTCAACTGCATGTAGATGGTGTTTCAAGCCAAGGGACTGGATGGGATCACTTAGGAAAGGGCAAATGCTGAAGGGAAGAGAACCAGGACCAAGCTCCGGGCAACCAACATTCAGAGGCTGGGCCTTAGACAAGAAGCCAGGTAAGAGTAGTGCCACCAGCTCACTCTAAGAGTAGGAACAACCACCACAAATATGATCAATCCACGATCACATTGGAGGGTTTGGGGGCATATTCTTTCTGATAAAATTATAGGATCATATAATAGGAAATTATTCAGTTATGACTTGACTTTCACAGCAAAAATCATAAACAGTATAACTTTGGCAAAAATATTTGAGGCATTAGTTATTTTCCCCTCTGAGGTTAACACCATTCTTCTATGCAGTATCTTTCTGGGCTTCATCCTCACAGGTTTTCTCAGGTCTAACACTGCCATTTCCTCATTTGTCAATGGCTTTGCCAATAATGAGGGCCGTTCCCCAAAACTGCTTTCCTCATCTTGAAATCTTGCCTGTTTCGCAAGACCAACCATTTCACTTTGCCATCAATTTTTGTGACTTGTGTTGTACTTGCATTATGTTGTTGCAGCCTGACAACTCTAGAGAGAATAATGAACAAAGACTTTGGCCCAAAAGACAGGTAGAAACTTGGTTGGTTGGTTTTTTAAATATGTTTTTATTGATGTCAGAGAGGAAGGGAGAGAGAGAGAGAGAGAGACAGAAGCGTCAATGATGAGAGAGAATCATTGATTGGCTGCCTTCTGCAAACCCCTCACTGGGGATGGAGCCTGAAATCTGGGCATGTGCCCTGACTGGGAATTGAATCGTGACCTCCTGGCCCATAGGTCAACGCTCAACCAGTGGGCCACGCTGGCCGGGTGAAACATGGTTTTAAAAGGAAGGTGTGTGTGTGGTCAGTTTATTAGTGATTTGAATTTTGTGTCATGATTATGTTAGTTGCCCATAGTGGGCACATGGGTTGAAGTAAATAAAGGGTGGCTTTTCCTCTTACCCTCCCTCGCCCCCAAACAAGCAGAAAAACAACCAACCAAACAAACAGAAAACTGAGGGGCTCCAGGCCAACCTGAATGCTGAAAAGAGCCAGCCAAGTGACGACCTGGGGGACGTGTGTTCCTGGCAGAGACAGCAGCGAGGACTGAGAGAGGAAGGAGCTAGGTAGGGCGGTTTGAAGCCCCGTGTTTCAATTATCTAAGACCCGGAGGCCTAAGGTAACGGCCATTTTCTCTCTTACAATTCTCTGCAATGACTGCAGCAGGCAGCCCTCTGCTCCGTGTGACTCCAGCTGGCCGCTACAAGACGCAGTCAGCACCTCAGGCCGGGCTCTAGGACCAGAATTGCTCCTCTCCTCCCTCTCCGAGTGGCTTTTGCTTTCTCACAGCACGGGGCCTGGGTTCACAAAGTATAGGATACTTACTGCCTGGTCCTTTACAGACAGGTTTGCTGACCCCTGGGCTAAGTCATGAGGTACCTGATAAATCTTGTTGAGGGATTTAAATTTCATTCTTTTTTGTTTGTTTGTTTTTAATCCTCATGCCAGGATATTTTCCCATTGGTTTTTAAAGAGAGTGGAAGGGGGGAGGAGAGGCATTGAGAGAGAAACATGGATTGGTTGCCTCCTGAACGTGCCCTGAGCCTGCAACCAGGGCCTGTGCCCAGACCAGGAATGGAACTTTGACCTCCAGGTTCATAGGTCGATGCTCAACCACTGAGCCACGCCTGCCAGGCTAGATTACAGGATATTAAGATTAAGTGCTCCCTTAAGGGTGCTTCCCAGGGGTCTGAAAAGAGGCATTTCAAAAATGTGTTAACCTAGATACACACAAAAAATGGGCAGGACTTGCTTAAAGCAGAGATAACCTTTCACTGGGGAAGTCATAGGCCTGAGGCATGACTACCCACCAGGACTTGCCCAGTTAGAAAAGTATGATCAGACCACCCTGTGAGGTCACCTTCTGTGAGATTTACTATGGAGCCAACTTCAGAAAATAGACAGCATTGAAGCCAGAGGCCAGGAAGCGGTATCTCCAGGGAGATGGTGAGGAGAGAGCCCTCGGCTAGGCTAAAGCCAGGAGCAATAGAAGCAGGGAAGTCAGAAAAGAGCTTTAAGGAGTGGCTGGTAAGACAGATGGGAGCTGGGAATTGGTTTCAGAACCTGAAAAGAACATTTCAAGCTGGAAGGAGTGGTCCATGTGCTTAATGCCACACAGGTAAGTGACCAGAATTCAGTGATTACAAAATCTCTCTGAACACTTGACCAGAGCAATTTCAGTGAGTAGGGGACTCACCATAGGCCGGAGGGGTTTGAGGAAAGCATTGGATGTGGGCAAATGGAGACAGAAAATCTATCGAGACCTCTTTTGAGTAGTGTTGCTGCAAAATGAACGGGTGAAAACCACAGAAGTCCACTGCAGGCTCAAGGCCTTTAAAATCTCTTTCGATCCTGAGAAGCTTTGACTCCATGAAGCACCTACTATGTGCCAGCTCATTACTTGTCTGCAACGCTGATGAGAAATTTCTTCATGATGGTTCATTGGGAGGTTGGATGGGGCACAACAGAAATCCATATCAATAACTTTACACACACACACACACACACACACACACAACGAAAAAGGACGATCGCAGCCCCAGAGGCCAGTGTAGATGTCCAACTGGGTTCCCTCCATGTCGTAGGAAGACCTGCAAACCCACCAAGCCAGCAGTTTCGTTTCTGCTGGGTGTGCACAGAGCTCTTCCTTCCACACTTTCCCAAGGAAGCTTGTTCATGCAAACCTCTGAAATTTGCTGCCAAATATAAAAGCGCGACCCAAAGACTAAGCAGATTTCTGTAATCAGGACACAAATGCATCTTGTAGAAAGGCCACAAAGTAACATTTCTGTTTCACATACTTGTTATTTTTTTCTAGAAAACATTTAGTTTCTCCTGACAAACATCTAGGACAAAACATTCACACTCATGCATACATTGCTTATTGTTGATTTATACATTTTAAAAAATATTTTAACTGATTTTTTAATATATATATTTTTTATTGATTTCAGAGAGGAAGGGAGAGGGAGAGATGGAAACATCAATGATGAGAGAGAATCATTGATTGGCTGCCTCCTGCGTGCCCTCCATTGGGGCATGTGCCCTTAACTGAAATCGAACCCAGGACCCTTCAGTCCACAAGCTGACACTCTATCCACTGTGCCAAACCAGCTAGGGCTTAACTGATTTTTTAGAGAGAGAAAGGGAGAGGATAGAAAGATAGAAACATTGATGATCCATCAGCTGCCTCCTGTACACCCTTACAGGGGATAGAACCTGCAATAAAGGTACATGCACTTGACCGGAATGGAACCCGGGACCCTTCAGTCCACAGGCCGATGCTCTATCCACTGAGCCATACAAGTTAGAACTGTTTTGTAAATTTAATCACAGACTGTAAGGAAGACCTGGAGATCTTTTTTTTTTTTTTAATCTACTTCTACTCCCTGCTGATCTTCAAAGAGATGATCAGACTCCGAAGTCTGAGCTTTGAACCATTTGCAATCCTGTTTTGAGAGGTGCGGGCTGACCTGTTAGGTTGCCTGTCTTCCTGGATCTATAATATCATGTATAGAAAAATCATCACAGGAGCCAGATTTCTGTCTGCCCAGGAGCTGACTCAGAAGCCACCTGCTCCTTACCAAGCTGTGTGGCCCTGAGCGAGTCCTTAGCCCCTGGGAGCCACGGTTGTTCATTTCTCAACTGGTGACACTAGATCTAATTTGCTGTTATGTATTAAATGAGCTAATGTAAGTAAAGGTCTGTGTGTGTATTCTGAGTACAATAAATGGTAGCTTAGTGGCCTTGGCCGGGTAGCTCCGTTAGTTAGAGCATCATCCCAATATCCAAGGTTGGGGGCTCAATCCCTGGTCAGGGCACATATGAGAATCAACCAATGAATGCATAAATGAGTGGAACAACAGATCAACAAATCAATGTTCCTCTCTCTCTCTTTCTCTCTCTTCCTCTTTCTCCCTTCCTTTCTCTCTCTCAAATCAATAAACAAATTTTTTTTTTTAAAGTGATCTTGCTGCTTTGGAAATCCTATAGTTGGCAGTAATTGTAAGCAAATAACTTCATGAGTCAGAGGCTTTAGAAGGTCATCTGTTGACATGAAGTATCTCCTAAGTGGCACCCCGGGGCTCCTTGCTAAGCCCCCAACCTTTCATCTCCCTGTAAGTTCTCAGCAGTCATCTAGACTTCTCTGGTTGCGCCAATGAGGAGAAACTTCTACCCTTGCCTTCTTTAGTTTTGACATCATCACCGTGGGAACAGCAGCAACTGCAGTCCTGGTTTGGACCAGTTTGAATGCTCCCCAAGCCCCATGCCTCTGGGTCTGCCTCCTGAAAGGCTGATGCAAAGTGAGATGGGGCTGGGATGGCCATCTTTGCGGCCTGCCCCCAGCCCGCTCCGTGCTCCGGGCTGCCTGTGTGAGGGCTAGTGGAGCACACCTCCAACAGGAACACACAGGAGCTAGAAGGTCAGGCTCCGGTGAAGGGGTTCCTGGCGTTGGCCCTGACCGCCGGGGTGTAAGCAGCTGAGTATTCCATCTTCCTGATGCAAAGGGACAGCTGCAGAAGTTATGTCAGGACTTGGGGATATTTCCGTTTAAACAGACGTTGTTTGTGTCTTTTGAGGAGAGTAAAGATGATAGCTTTTAATTACCATACATGAATAGTCACCAATGCTTTCTGTGTCCTACATCAGGTCTCCTCAGCTTGTCTGGGTTTTAATATTTTTTATTGATTGATTTTTAGAGAGAGAGGGAGAGAGGAAGGGGGAGAGAAAGAGATAAAGAGAGAGAGACATCAATTTGTTATTCCACTCACTCATGCATTCGCTGATTGCTTCTTGCTTGTTTCTGACCAGAGATCGAGCCCTCAGCCTTGGTGTATCAGGATGATGCTCCATCCACCTGAGCTATCCGGCCGGCTTGTCTGGGATTTTAGCCTAGGCCCGGTGAACCGTCTCCATGCACACTGGCAACACCCACCTTAAGCCTGTGGAGTCCCTCAAGTTTTCCACATCAGGGTTTTGTTGAAGCTTTGGTAGTTCACTCAGCCCTCACCAGGCAGCCCGGAGCACGGAGAGGGCTGGGGAGCTAACACCCCCAGGACAACCCCCAGCCTCTGGGTCTTCACAGGTACAATTCAGGGGGGCATTTGACCAGTCCTCAGAGGGGCTCCAGCAAGAGTGAGCCCAATAGGCAACGGACCTAAATAGATACTTTTGGAAAGAAGACAGAAGGAAGGCCAAGAGACATATGAAAACATGCTCGAAGTCACTAATTATCCGAGGGATGCAAATCAAAACAACAATACAGTACCACCTCACACCTGTCAGAATGGCTATCATCAACAAATCAACAAACGACAAGTGCTGGCAAGGATGCAGAGAAAAAGGAACCCTCCTTCCCTGCTGGTAGGAATGCAGACTGGTGCAGCCACTGTGGAGAACAGTATGGCATTTCCTCAAAAATTTAAAAATGGAACTGCCATTTGACCCAGTGATCCCACTTCTAGGCATATATCCCAAGAAACTAGAAACACCAATCAGAAAGGATATATGCACCCCTATGTTCATAGCAGCACAATTTACCATAGCTAAGATTTGGAAACAGCTTAAGTGCCCATTAGCAGATGAGTGGATTAAAAAACCGTGGTACATCTACACAATGGAATACTATGCTGTGGTCAAAAAGAAGGAATTCTTACCACTTGCAACAGCATGGATGGAACTGGAGAGCATTATGCTAAGTGAAATAAGCCAGTCAGAGAAAGATAAATATCACATGATCTCACTCCTTTGTGGAATATAATGAACAACATAAACTAATGAACAAAAACAGATTCAGAGACAGAGAAGCATCGATCAGACCGTCAAACCTCAGAGGGAAGGTAGGGGAGGATGGGGGTAAGGGGGGAAGATCAACCAAAGGACTTGTATGCAAGCATATAAGCCTAACCAATGGACACGGACAACAGGGGGGTCAGGACATGAGTGAGGAGGGTTGGGGGAGTAATGGGGGGGATGAGGACACATATTAATTAATAAAGAAATTTAAAAACAAACAAACAAACAAAAAAAGAGTGAGCCCAATTGCCCACAACAATAACCAGTGAATTAACACACCTTTTACTGGCTTCTCCCCCTTCCTCTCCCCACTCCCCACTTCTGCATTCCAGGTTCTCCTCCCAAAAAGGCGACTGTGCCTGGCCTGTGTGGCTCAATGGTTGAGTGTCGACCTATGAACCAGGAGGTCAAGGTTCAATACCCGGTCAGGGCACATGCCCAGGTTGTGGGCTTGATCTCCAGTGTGGGGAGTGCAGGAGGCAGCCGATCAATGATTCTCTCTCATCATCGATGTTTCTCTCTCTCTCTCTCTCCCCCTCTCTCTCTCCCTCTCCCTTCTTCTCTGAAATCAACAAAAATATATTTTTTTAAAAAATAAAAAATGATTTTAAAAAAAGGCGATCTGTGCCCAAGACCCGAGTCTCTGCCTGAGGTTTTGTTCTGGGGAAAGCCTAAACTGAGACATGCATCAGCAAGCATGAGGGGAGGCTTCATGTGTTTTGTTTTGTTTTGCTTTGTTGTTGGACATTCAGAAATAAAGCTGCTCCTTAGCTAAACAAGAACAAATAGGGAACCTGCCCCTGTTGGGAAGGAGAGCTGTCCCCGAAGCTGAGCAGTGGGAACTCCGTCCTGGTCATCATCGCACACCTGAGCCCTGAAGCTGACCGTGGAGACGGCTGGGGTCGGAATGGCCGAGCGACCCTGGGTGTGGACGCATTTCTTATTCCCAGACCCAGTGCTGTGAGCTGGAGGCGGCATGTGTGAATAGGAAAAGGATGTGTTGAGACAAAGGCACAGGTTCAAAGCAAATCACGATGGCCTGGGACGCCGACTGAGCTTACAGAGCCCGAGAACCAGGTGGGCAAGGCAGATGCAAACAAGGGGAATGCATTCACTGCAGGAGCTGGGTGAAGGCCAAGACAAAAGCTTCCTGCCCTTCCAGACTTGGTGTGAGGGGCCTGCCACCTGCCGTGGAACAATGCCCCACATCCCAGCAGGTCTGACGATACCTGGCCTGGCTGTGGGTCTCCTTGGATGGGAGGAAAAGAAAAGGAAGAGAAGGAGACAGGGGTACACAGCAATGGGGCCCAGTAAGGACACCTGCATCCCAAGGCACAGTTTTAACCCCTAGAAAGGAAGAGCAGAACAAAAGACCACCCTCAGCCAAGGGGGATTTCCAACATCAACAATCACCTTCCTTCCTGTTGATTTTCCGAGGCTGCATGTTCTTATTGGGATGTGTGGGCGTACAGGCAAAACGCTGGTGTAGTATTTCTGGGGAAAGAAATACTTCTCCAGGTGCTGCAGCGGCAGAACCATTGTAATTCCACAAGGAACCCGGGTGGCCAGCTACCGTTGCCAAAGTTACACAGTGAATACTGTAGAATAAATCAGTGGAGAGGGCAGATTAGAACCCGCCAATGAATTGGTAAATAAGACTATATCCTAAGAAACCCAAAACACCAATCAGAAAGAATATATTCACCCCTATGTTCATAGCAGCACAATTTACAATAGCTAAGATCTGGAAACAGCCCAAGTGCCCATCAGCAGATGAGTGGATAACAAAGCTGTGGTACATCTACACAATGGAATACTACATGGCAGTGAAAAAGAAGGAACTCTTACCATTTGCAACAGCATGGATAGACCTGGAGAGTATTATGCTAAGTGAAATAAGCCAGTCAGAGAAAGATAAATATCACATGATCTCACTCATCGTGGAATATAATGAACAACATAAACTGATGAACAAAATAAATCCAGAGACATAGAACCATGGAACAGACTGATGCATTTCAGAGGGAAGATGAGGGTGGCGGTAGGGTGGGGGTGAATAGGGGGGAGAGATTAACCAGGGAACTTATATGCATAGCCCATGGACACAGACAATAGTGTGGTTGAGGGTTTGGGAGGGGTGGGTGCAAGGTGGAGGGCGTCAATGGAAAAACAACGAAAGAACAAACAAAGGGGACGTCTGTAATACTTTCAACAATAAAGATAAACTTAAAAAAATAATCTTGACAATACTTCAAATGATTGTACTATCCAAACCTGGAGAAATTCTATCCTAGTCCCCATGAAACCAAACCAGAAAGCCCACCTGAGGCCTCTCAAACTGTAGGTTTTAATCTGTGACGCTGTCATTTCTAGATGAGTGTTGGTAGCTTTGGGTCAATAATTGTAATGATCAGATGGACCTATTACTGTTGATCATCAAGCTGTTCTTTTGCCAGGACAGGATGCAGTTTCTTGATAAAGGACATACCCTTTCATCTTGGCTAAAATCCTAGCCTCGTAATTCCTAGTCTCAGAGTGGCTCCTTTGCAATGTTAATTCCAATCACTGCTAGATGTGCTGACCTCAGGGGTTTAACTGCCAAGACCAAAGAGTGAAACTCACCGAGTACATTGCAAACCTCCTCAGCGCCATGTGAACATTTAATTTTTTTAGAAAGTGAGGATCACAGCCCTGACCAGTGTTCTCGGTGGTTAGAGTGTCAGCCCCTGCAACCGAACGCTCACCGGTTCGATTCCTGTCAAGGGCACGTACCTGGGTTGCAGGTTCAATAGGGGCACGTGCGGGGGAGGAGGGGGGAGGGGGGATAATTGACATATCTCTCTCACATCGATGTTTCTCTCTCCACCCTCCCTTCCACTCTCTAAAAATCAAGGGAAAACATATCCTCAGGTGAGGATTAACGTTAAAAAAAGTGAGAATCACAGAGGTGACTGCTTTTATAGAACAATTCAACATATACCTTTCCATGTTTGTTTCAATCAGCAGTAGATGTTTGCATGAAAACCATTTTCTTTGGATTATCACTGAGCAGGAAACCGCTAGGCCTGCGTTATCCAATACAATAGCCACCTGTGGTTTCTGAGCCAGTCTGAAAATGTAGCCAGTCTGACTTGGGGTGCGCCGTGAGCATACGACATCAGGTTTTGAGGATTTAGCATAAACAAAGGATGTAAAACATCTCATTAGTAATTTTTTAGATTGACTGCATGCTGAAATTATAATACTTTGAACATATTGGGTTAAAGAAAATATATTACTAAAATTTTTTGTCACCTGTTTCTTTTCTTTCTTTCTTTTTGAGAGAGAGAGAGAGAGAGAAAGAGAGAGAGAGATTGGTTGGTTGCCTCCCATATATGCCCCAACCAGGTATCCATTCTGCCACCCTTGGGGGTACAGGACGAGGCTCCAACCAACTGAGCCACACCAGCCGGGGTTCCTTTTATGCTTTAATATGTCTACTAGAAAACTGGGAAGCACAGACGTGTGGCTCCCACTGAATTTCTATTGAACAGCACAGCTGTAGCTGGTCCACTCAGCAGAGGTCTGGGCAAGCTGTTGGAAGGGGCTCAGGAGGCCTGTCTTGCAGTTCCAGCAAAGCAAGTGCAGCTCTCCCCCCCCCCACCCCCG
>NW_005356674.1:7497746-7503837 GCF_000412655.1 Myotis brandtii
CGGAGCGTATGCTTGGGGAGGTTCATTTGTGGAGGCTGCTGGGGGTAACTTGGGAGAGAGGCGCTACAACCCTTCCAGCCTCAGTGAGCTTTTCTGCCCCACAGTAACTGGAAATTGTTTGCTGACATTTCCTTGCATTTCAGAAATGGTGTGGAGCATACAACTCCCAGTGCCTCTCCTCCCAGTGCCTCTCCGTTGCCCCGTCAAACAGCCTTGTTGTGTACTTCACATATCATAAGATTCATAGTTCAGTGAGTTTTCCTACATTTACATAATTGTGCAACCATCACCGTAATCCAGTGCCAGGACAATTTCATCACCCCGAACACTTCCCTCATGCTTGTTCAGACTCACTCTCTGTTCCCAGCAGCCACTAGGAAACCTCTGATCTGCTTCCTAGGTCTATGGTTTTGCCTTTTTTTTAAGAAAGAATTTCAAGTCAATGGGTTCATACATGTGGCCTTTGTGCCTGGCTTCTTTCACTTGGCACTCATCCATGGTCATTGCGTTTCGCCTGCCGGTCCCAATTGCTCGCCTACTTTTAGAGGAAACAAAACTGGGTGGAAGGAAATTTGGGAAATTCCTCAGTAACTCGGTCTGAGCTCAGAAAAGGTGCCAAGGGCAACTAAACGCACACTGACAGGTCATGCCCTTGCTTCTAGGAGGCTGCTGATCTCTTTCCTCCCGTTTTACAAAGAAAATGGACCGTGTTGGCAAAACAGTATTCATTTTCCCATTTTACCTTCCTGTTCTTGTCTACAAACTTACATACTTGATACACTATTGTCCTCACAGTGTAGATTAAAATGTGCTATTCCGTGCCCTGGCTGGTTTGGCTCAGTGGATAAAATGTCAGCCTGTAGACTGAAGGGTCCCGGGTTCAATTCTGGTCAAGGACGCATTCCCCGGATTGCGGGCTTGATCCCTAGTACGGGGCGTGCAGGAGGCAGCCAACCGATAATTCTCTCTCATTATTGATGTTTCTTCCTCTCTAAAAACAATAAAAATCTGTTTTAAAATAAATAAATAAAATGTGCTATTCCATATTTCCCTTCCTTTACTATTTTTTTGTTTCATGTAGTCAGTGGCATTTATTTTAATTTTTAATGTATTTTTTATTGTTGATAGTATTACAGATATCTTCTGTCCCCTCCCCCCGTCTTTCCCTCCTCATCCCATCCCCTACTCACCCCCCAGGTCTTCACTACTCTATTGCCCATGTCCATGGGCTATGCATATATCCCTTTCTTTACTATTTAGTACTTTTAAAAATAATGATGATACATTTCTCTCTGACATCCATACTCTCTCACCTGAAAACTGAGTAGATATAACTGCTTTTCATGGAATTTAACACTGACAGTCATTCATTCATCCAACAAAGTGCAAGCTGTTATGGCTCTACTTACATTGAAATCTAACCAGATGAATCTAACATCCCACAGTCTTAAGATTTTGCATTGCAAGTCATGGTGTTGGTTTAATTAACAGACAATAGCAAAAGAAAAACACTCCAGCAACTACATTTTTTTTTTTTTTTTTTTTTTTTAAAAAGTAAGCAGATACTGAAATAATGAAGATCTTCTGACACACCCCTCCCCAAATCACTGAGTTTACCCATAATAACATGTGGACTTTGAAGAGTGGGTGGTTAGCATTTCTGATAAACACACTCGGAAAGACTAAATCACACACAAGTTACTACAGGAACCACCCGTGAAAATCACAGAGGGGGTGGGTGTGGAGGGGGAAGTTGAAAGATTCAGGCTGGTCAGACCTCTTCTAGTCACATTTTTAATCAAATAAAGTCAAAACTAATGTTTCATGTCTCTCTTGCTTTTTATGGACAGAGGTATTGTACTTTCCCATCCTCGCTGAGGCAGACACTGCCAGGGCCCCACCTATGGTCACCTGTGGCTTTAGAAGACAATTCCTGTGCACATTGGCCTCCCTCAGGCACCTGTGTCTCGCTGCCTGGGAGTTTTTTCTGTCACAGCAGCAAGCTGAGCCCACAAACAAGACCAGCCCCCAAACAAGACCAGGGTGTCATTCAAGAGATGAGGGCTAGGTGCTGGTGGATCAGTCTGATAGGGGCAGAAGTAGAATATTGGGAGCCAGCTAGAATTGCAGGAAATATTAATCATGCTCTGTTAACCATGATTGTTTTATTCTCATTAAAGAAGGTGCATTCTAAAGGGGACCTGGGAGCTCACCTGGAAATGTAGCCCACCCTCCCCATCAGGGAGCTAACTATTATCATGGGAAGATTAACAACCTTGTTGCAGAAACCAGAATCACCAGCCCTTTGAAGACCCCAGCCCTTTGCATGCCTGTCAACTGCCCATTTGCCCTTTTTGCCTACTTCCCATGTAATCTTTGTCCTTCTACCCAATATAAGCAGCTGGCTTACGTGGGGTGCAGAACAGATTTCTGTGGATGACCTGCTGCTCGCCCATGCTGCCGGCAGTATTGGAATAAACGCTCGTGTATGATTCAACCCTGTCTCTGCTGAATTGGCTCAAGTAGTGACAGGCAGCCCGAACCCCTTCATTGACTGGTTACAAGTCCACCAGCCCCCGCACCCCAGGAGGGACAGTGGAGGTGTGTCTGCACAGCCTCTGGGGGAGGGGGGGGTCCCCAGCAGGCCTGAGGCCCAGTTGTCCTCAGAGGGAGTCTCTCATTAACTTACCCCTTGTGGCTTTTCTCTCTTCCCTATCTCACTTCCCCACTTTGCTTCCTGGGATCGCTTCCCAAATATATATTCCTTGCTCCAACATCTACCAAAATTTTAGGTAAGTATAGACTTTGAAGGGATTTTATTACTACTTTTTGGCAGAAATTTCTGGGTCATTCTTTTTTTTTTTTTTTTTTTTTAGCCTTGTCAAAACAAGGCCACCAAAACTTTGGTTGCCTCCCCCCCCCCCCCCCCCCCCCCAAAATGGGAGATGATCTGGGTTATTCTTAAGAAGGCCTAGAGAAAAGAAACAAAAAATATGAGAATTATACCAAATGGTGGGTCTGCACTCAAGTGGTCTCACCGGGGTTACTGTGGCTCAGGAATTATGTTGCAAACACACTGCGGCTGGACTGTGGGCCAGAAAGCCAGACTCTGTGCTAACGCTTCACACACACGAGAACTGATTTAGTCCTCACAAGACCCCCAGGAGGTGAATAGTCTGATTGCCCTCGGTTTACAGAGGAGGAGACGGGGAGGTTAAAGCAATGTGGCCCAAGTCAGCTGGAAAAGGCAGATTCCAGCCCAGGCAGCTGGTTCTGGATTCTCAGAGCAGAGCCTCTGACAGCCCTGAGCGTGTGAGGGGCCAGTGATGAATGCTGGCTGGATTTGGCAGTTACTACATGCAGAGAAAGGAAAGATGGTCTGCATAATGTTTGAAGACTTTGAGCCATGAACCTCTGTGGGGTCTGCTGAAGTCCATAGATTCTTTCCCAGAATAATGTGTTTTTTAAAAGTATATGTTTTTATTGACTTTTTAGAGAGAGAGAGGGAGAGAGAGAAAAAGAGAAAGGGAGGGGAGAGAGAGACAGAAACATCAAAATCAACTGTTTTGGGGATTGAGCCTGCAACCCAGGCATGCACCCGCCCTGACCAGGAATCGAACCAGTGACCTCTTGGTGCGTGGGTTGATGTTCAAACAACGGAGCCACACTGGCCAGGCCCAGAATATTGTTTCTAAGTGCATAAAAGAAAACACATGGGAAGACAAAGGGAAATAATCACACTGAAATGCATTTATAAACATACTACCAAAAATTGTGATATATTTATCATTCATCTATGGGGTCAGCTACACATTGGAATGGGCTTCCTAATGCATCGATTTCACTGGACAGGCGTGGGCTGAGCTGCCCACGTGGCTGGATGGTTTCCGGAGGGACACCAGGGGTTGGCTTCAGAAAACTGAACTCAAGCCCTCTCCCCTCCAAGTCACCCTTTTCCCGCATTACCTTTCTCAAACACAGGTTTGATTGAATTTCTCACCAGTTCTAAACCTTTCAGTGCCCACCCTCTGTTGTCCCCAGAGTAAAGTCCAGGATGCCCTGGAGGACATTCAAGGCCTGTGTGAGCTGACAACAATCTGTGGGTGCAGGTGCTCAGCTGAGGCACTGAGGGCTCCATTTGGTTGACTTTGATTCCAAGTCCCAGGAGAACCCTCCTCCCACCTCCCCCGGGCAGCTGGATGCTAAATACAGGGCACTGGGCAGGACTCTGCCTCCCAGTAAACAGTTCAGATGAGTAATTATTCCACAGCCTATCCATTTTCTAATCTTTCTCCAAAGTTTTTTCAGGGATGATTCATTCTGTGAAGTGAAACAGCTGGTTGGGCTTTTCCACAATGTCCTTTTGTGTTTGTTATTGTTTCCATGATTCTTTTGTTGCTGCTGACACTTTATCATCCCTGACATGTGACTTCCTTCTTGTCCCAGCAGTCTTTTGTCTTTTGTCTCCTTTGACTAAGGGGGCGCCTCAGCCTGGGCCCCAGTCCTCTCTTTTATTTCAGTTTGATCTACTTTTTAAAACAATATTTTTAATTGATTTTGAGAGAGAGGAAGGAAGAGGAAGAGAGACAGAGAAACATCGATGTGAGAGCGAAACATCAATTAGCTGGCTCCTGCGTGCCCTTTACCAGGGATAGAGCCTGCAACCCAGGCACGTTCTCTGACTGGGAATTGAACCGGCACCCTTGCGGTACATGGGACCACACCCAACCAACTGAGCCACACCGGCCAGGGCTGATCTCCTTTTTTAAAGTTTTTACTGTGGTGGGTGGAAAGAGCATGGGTCTCTGAGTCCAGCAGAGCTGATTGCTCGGCTACTCAATGCTATACAATCGTGTGGCTCTCCTAGCCTCAATGTACTCATCAGTAAAAATGGGAACAAACATATTCATTTTCCAGGATTTTGTGAGAACTAAATGAGGATAGGTCTGTGGAAGGACGTTGCATAGTATCTGGCTCGGGGTGGATACTCAATCTCTGTGAATTTTCGTTTCCTTCTTTCTACTAGAGAGAGAGTACCTAGTTCTGCGGCCTGAAAACCTGGGTTGGTGTTGGTGTCTAATGGAGAGCCAGTCACAACGAAATTTGCAGAGGACCACTCCCCCCAGAGGGTAGGATCTGGGCCTTTTGCCTCAGTCTCAATAGCTCCTACCCAGAAAGGGGTGTGGCTTCTAGTAGGGATTCCACAAATGTCTGTTGAATGAAAGAATGAATAAATGCCCAAAGGAACGAGTGAATACATTCTTCCAGAATGATAAAGGATTTGAGAAGAATAAGTAATGTCAAATTAAATAATTTATAATACGTGAAGCATCTTCACAAATCTCTGACCCCCACACCTCTGACACTGTTGAGTAGCAAGCTGGTCATGGAAGTCTGCACACTGCGGTGCAGGCAGTGCCGAAGGTGGCGAGGCCTTGAGGAAGTTAAGCATCCCATAATGCGAGAGCAGGTGGGTGAATCAAGTCACTCACTGCGAGAGTTGTTAGGCTAATCGGGTGACAGCGACAAAGGCGTGACGAGGAGTTGCCTGGTAATTACTATTGTTTCAGCATAAATACATGTGTGTGTGTTTCTGGCAAGTAATTGCTGCTTCTGGGTTGCAGCAGCAGGTCTGACTGTGGAGCTGTCTCGGAGGAATGACTTCAGATGACTAAGCTTGGCTTCGCACCACCAGATGGCCTGCCCTGTCACTGTCTCTGGCCTCAGCAGCAGCCTCCCAGCCTGCCTCCGGCTTCCCTGGTTGCTCCATCACAGTCCCTTCTCCACACCACCGCCACCGGGACCGGGACCTTTCCAAACCATGACTCAGACCTTATGAGCCTCGCTACTTAACACTTTCCATTCCTATTTCCATTAGGATAGAAAATCAATGCCTCACCCTGGCCCGTGTGGCTCAGTTGGTTGGGCATGGTGCCGTGCACTGCAAGGTTGCCAGTTCAATCTCTGGTCCCAGAACATGCCTGGGTTGCAGGCTCTATCCCTGGTGAGGGGTGTGCAGGAGACAGCCAATTGATATTTTGCTCTCACATTGATGTTTCTCTCTCTCCTTTCTTTCTCTCTCTCTTCCCTC
>NW_005356674.1:7503915-7530282 GCF_000412655.1 Myotis brandtii
TAAAAATGCAATGCTTCTGTGCTTGGTACCCAGCCGCTGCCCTTGTCTGCCTCTCCATCGCCTCTCCCCACTGTGCTCCAGCCGCCCCAGCCCTCTCACCTGGCTCCTCAGACACACCAAGCCGATTCCCATTGCACAGTCACACCCCTCCCCCCACCCAAGTCTGGCTCTTCCTTCTCACTCAGCTGTCAGAGACTTTCTGAGCTGCACTAGCTCTCTCCCTTCCTCTCTGCTTCTCTCCACTCTTACTGCTTCATGTTACTTAGGACTCCCTAAAATCACCTTATTCATTCATTTACTTAGGGCTGTTTTTGTCAAATTGTCCTCCCCCTGATGGAATATAGGGCTCAAGGGTTTATAGCCATGGTTCACCACTCTATCCTTAGCACAAAGTAGCCATAATAGGTGCTCAATGACTATCTGTTAGGTGAATAAGTAAATCAAGTCTGTCGCACTAAGAATAAACAAGCTCATGGAGCAGAATCTGTCAACTTCCCAGCATCCTTTGCTAGAAGATGGGGGTGGCATCGTTCCTGCAAGGTGGAGAGAGTGTCGGGAGGAGGCGCCCACAGGCTGCCACAGTCTCCCAGGAACATCACCTCACACACGCAATTGTGCCCAGCAGCCCTTTGGGAATTCCGAAGCCACCTGATAACCCTGAAGCTGCCGACGAACCCACGGCTCCAGAATCCTAGGCCAAGGCCCAGAAAATGAATTTGTGTGGTACTTGTCATCATAGCTGACATGAACACCGATCCGGATTCCCGTACTCATCAGTCCTCTTTGTTAAGAGTAATGGTGGGTTCAGGAACAGTTCAGTCGCAGTGAACGTGGACTCTGGATGGCTAAACAAAATGGGAATTGGCTGGAAAGCTATCGGAGCTCACAGTTCCGAGAAGGAGGGACTGGCATGATTAAGCCAAGGAAGTAAGGAAATGCAGGGCAGAGCAGGTGAACGATGGGGATGCAGAGGCAAGCCAAGAACGTCATGGGGGCAGGAAACCCAGCCTGTTTCCAGGCACCTGAGGTGGGCCCCTGCCTTCTCTCTTCCGTTCCTTTCAGGACTGAGAAAGGGCAAACTTGTCTGAAGCAGGATATGCACAGATTAAGGAAGCAGCACCCCTGCCAGCTCTGCCGGTTGAAAAATGAAGAGGTGACGGTAATGTCTTCGTCATCCGCCTGCAAAGGACCTGGTCAGACCGAGGCCAACGCCAAAGGGCAACGTGGCCCCAGCAAGTCTGGGCCGGGCCGGGCCTGGCAGCAAGGCCGGTGTCACCGATGCCTTCAGGGACCAGCAGGGCAGGAAAATGTGTGAAGCCAGCTGGGGCAGGACGGCCTGGAGGGACGCTTCCTGTGCCAAAGTGGAGATCTTAGGTGCCCCACCCTAATGTATTTGTGATATGATAATATGGTTTCTCGGCTCTGGCTGGGTAGCTCAGTTTGTTAGAGCACCATTCCGATACACCAAGGTTGCAGGTTCAATCCCCAGTCAGGGCACATATAAGAAGTAACCAATGAATGCATAAATAAGTGGAAAAACAAGTCAATGCTTCTCTCTCTCTCTCTCTCAAAATCAATCAATACATTTTTTTAAAAAAAGATAATGTGGCCCTAACCGGTTTGGCTCAGTGGATAGAGCATCGGCTTGTGGACTGAAGGGTCCCAAGTTTGATTCCAGTCAAGGGCATGTTCCTTTGTTGCGGGCACTTTCCGGTGGGGGGTGTTCAGGAGGCAGCTGATCGATGTTTCTCTCTCATCGATGTTTCTAACTCTCTATCCCTCTCCCTTCCTCTCTGTAAGAAATCAATAAAATATATTTTTCAAAAAAGATAATGTGGTTTCTCTTCAATGTATTGAGGGAATGGATTCCTTGGTGCCTTGCCTAACTTTATATATATATATATATATTATTGATTTTTTACAGAGAGGAAGGGAGAGAGATAGAGAGTTATAAACATCGATGATAGAGAAACATCGATCAGCTGCCTCCTGCACACCCCCTACTGGGGATGTGCCCACAACTAAGGTACATGCCCTTGACCGGAATCGAACCTGGGACCCTTCAGTCCGCAGGCCGATGCTCTATCCACCGAGCCAAACCGGCCAGGGCCCTTGCCTAACTTTTAATCAACCTCTAGTAGAATGAGGCAACCAGCTCTTACCAGCTTCTGAGAGCCAATTGGTTGGATTCAAGAATGTTCAAGCTGGTTGAGATCATTCATGCTGGTAGCTTACAATTAGCACCATCCTTTGCTAGAAGCAAAATTAGCTTCAAATTAACTATGTTTAAAATTAGTCACGGTGGGAGTATTTACACCACAGGAATTGACAAATGTGACCCATCAGGTCTTTTTTGTTAAACCAGCAGCACACTACTGCGTGTTCCTGAAATTAACTGTGCTTGGTCTTATTATATTATTTTTTTATCATTACTGGAATGTATTTATTTATTTATTTATTTATTTATTTATTTATTTTTAGAGAGAAAGAAATAGGAGAGAGAAACATTGATGTAGGAGAGAAATGTCAACCAGTTGCCTCCTGTACGCACGCACCTGAATGGGGATCAAACCACAACGTTTTGATGTATGGGATGATGCTCCAACTAACTGAGCCACCTGGCCAGGGCACTGGATTTTATTTTTAATCATAAATGAGATTAGTCTGTGGTATGTTTTTATTATACTCTTGAAGGGTACATTCTTTGCCAGCTCTATTTCTTAAAGCTTTCCATATTTTTTGATGGCCTAGTTTAAATCTTTGATTCTCAATCATCTGGAGAGTCTTTTTCATTGAAGTGCCCATGCCATGCACCTGATCAATCCTCAGAATCTCAGGGTGGGATTCTCATGCCAGTATTTTTTTAAAACCCTGTAGATAATTCCAAAGTCCAGCCATGGTTGAGAATCACTGCCCTAGTCTAGTACTTCTTAAACGTTCACGCATACACAAATCACTTCGGGAGCTGTTGAAAATTCAAGGTCTGATTTAGTAGGTCTGGGCGGGGACCTGAGCTTCTGCATTTCCAGCAAACTCCCAGTGATGCTGTGCCGGTCCATGGACCACACTTTGAGTAGCAAGGATTTGAATAACATTGCAATTATCTGTATCTAAAAAGTTAGAGAGAATTCAGTTATGCAGCCATTTTACTTTGATGCCTTTTCAACATCAAATCTCTATCTTTCTAACAATCTCGTCTATAGCAATTAGTTTATCTAAATTTTCTATTTTCTCCTATGCCAATTTTGGTATTTTGCATTTTGAGAGAAGTCTAGGTTTTTTTCCTAAGTTTTCAAATTTATTGATATTTAGTAGTCTCATACTATTACTTTAAACACTCCTGTATCTATAACAATTCAAATCCAAAAATGTAAAAAATAGTAAGCCAATCAACCAATTATCTGTGGGCTCAGACTGATCCTTGGGCTTCCAATTTGCAACCCAACCCTGTTCCCCACGCCCCCCCCTCCCAATTACTCCAGTAATTTCTCTGGCTTTTGAGTTGTCACTGACTCCAAAAAATTTTGTGATGTTGTATTACTGATGAGGTCATCTCAGAAACAGTGTCAGAGCTGAACTATGCTTAACAATCATGTAATTCAATCACTTTATTTTACAGATGGGTAAGCTGAGGCCCAGAGAGGCGGATGACTTACCCATGAGTAGTAAAAAGGTTAAGATTAGAACCAGGGACATCCAGGAACCCAATCAGGACAGAGATATGTCACCTCTATATCCCTAATATAGTTCCCACAATTTAACAGTTCAAGAGCAGTCCCCAATATGGATGATGCATAAGGCACAGTGTTCATCTGGCACCCAAGGCCTTTTATAGTCAGACCACTTTTGTGATGTTCATAGCTTTTCCCCATGATCCCAAGAGGAAAGTGATGCTATTAAGGAACCAATGATTGGAACCCTTGTGTTTGTTTGTTTGTTTGTTTGTTTGGTGTTTACATCCACACTGTTGGTACAGCCTTTGTAGAAGACAGTATGATGGTTCCTCAAAAAATTTAAAATAGAATTATCACATGATCCAGCAATTCCACTTCTGGGTATGTACTCCCAAATTAAAAGCTGTTGCAAAGAGATATTTGCAGACCTCTGTTCATAGCAGCATTGTTCACAATAGCTAGCACATGAAAGCAACCCAAGTTCCTTCAACAGATGAATGGATGAGCAAAAAAGGTCTACACATGCAATGGAATATTATTCAGCCTTAAAAAGGAAGGGAATTCAGACATGCTCCGACATGGAGGCAGGATGGGGAGAGTAGTTTACCCAGGGCCCATGAGCACGCACTCATTTACCACCAAGGCACTGGAGGGTTTCGGTTGCTGCCACCACCATTAAATTCACTGCCTCTCACTGAACAGAGAGCCAAAGCCCACCTGATCCTGCTATGACATCTGCCATCCAAACTGCTGGAGCCCAGTTACCCTAGCCCAGTGATGGCGAACCTTTTGAGCTCGGCGTGTCAGCATTTTGAAAAATCCTAACTTAACTCTGGTGCCGTGTCACATATAGAAATTTTTTGATATTTGCAACCATAGTAAAACAAAGACTTATATTTTTGATATTTATTTTATATATTTAAATGCCATTTAACAAAGAAAAATCAACCGAAAAAATGAGTTCGCATGTCACCTCTGACACGCGTGTCATAGGTTCGCCATCACTGCCCTAGCCACACTGCTGCCCCCACCTCAGTACCCCACAAGGCAGAGCCCACAACCTACCACAGCTGCTGCTAATATCACAAACAGAAAAAACAAAAGCGGCTTTTCCTTCCTTCTGCCTTCCAACAACCTCACACAGTGCTTTGCACTACCCGAACCTAACCGGCAAGGGAGTTTGGGAAATGCCGTTTCCAGGCTGCAGCCCCTGAGATGCAGAGGAGAATGAGGCTGAGCAGCCACAGACAATATCCAGGTACAGCTGCCAAGAGGAAGCAGTGAGGCCAGAACCCGAACCTGAAAGTCAAGTCTTGGAATTCAAACACATCTTACCCAGTGACAAGCAGCAGCCCTGAGGAATCACGAATTCCACCTGGCTCGGCCCTTTGTCTCTGGTCTCCCATAAAACTGCCTCAGGCAGAGGTGATGCTCCCCTCAAGGCCTGGAGCGGGGGGGGGGGGGGGGGGAAGGTACTGAGCCCCCCAAAGGGAGATCTCTGAGCACTGAGTCTTCCATTAAAGCAGAGACAGCCTAGAAACGTGGTCCCCTTCCATTCCCAGGTTAGGAGCTGTGTTAATCTGCTCAGGCTGCCATAACAAAGTACCACAGATTGGGCAGCTTAAACAACAGACGTTTATTTTCTCACAGTTGACGTCCAAGATCAAGGTGCCAGCAGTCTGGTTTCTCTTGCGGCCTCTCTCCCTGATGTACAGACAGCCACCTTCTTGCTGTGTCCTCAACACGGGCTTTTCTCTGCATGCACATCCACGCTGCTTCTTTCTGTAAGGACACTGGTCCTATTGGACTAAGGCCCACCTTTATGACGTCATGTAAACTTAATTACCTCCTTAAAGGCCCCGTCTTCAACACCCCCATCCCCTTAACTCCATAAGTATGTGAGTTAGGTCCCTACACTAAATCTGTGTGTGTGTGTGTGTGTGTGTGTGTGTGTGTGCACATGCGTGCGTGTGTCTCCTATTAGTTCTGTTTCCCTGGAGAACACAAACTAATACACAGATACTGTGCAGGGAGATGAAAGCCTAAATCACACCTCTAAGGAGAAACATTAAAATTAAATCTTATTTTTACCTAATGAGAGAAAATTAAATATTAAAGAATATGATTTTTGTCAGAAAGGGTTGAGTTTTGGAGGGCCATAAAGCACTGTAATATTTAATAATTTTTGCTAAACCCCAAAGAATCAATTTTGCCCCTTCGGGAGACAATACTGATCCCATGGAGAATGCATGCCTTTTAGAGAGATAATCCATTGCATTCACAAAACAAGAGTAAATTGCAATTTATAAAATGAGCACTGAAAAAATAAGAGTTCTAGGAATTGAAAAATCTGAAAACAGAAATTAAAAACTCAGTGAAAGGGCCCTAGTTGGTTTGGCTCAGTGGATAGAGCGTCGGCCTGTGGACTGAAGGTCCCAGGTTCGATTCCAGTCAAGGGCATGTACCTTGGTTGCGGGCACATCCCCAGTAGTGGGTGTGCAGGAGGCAGCTGATGGATGTTTCTCTTTCATCGATGTTTCTAACTCTCTCTCTCTTCCTCTCTGTAAAAAATCAATAAAAAAAATATTTAAAAAAACCTCAGTGAAAGGATTGTGAATTAAATCTCCCAGAGAGCCAAATACTAAGAAAAGATGGCAGAAAAGGAGAGAACAGATTGCAAAATTAGAGCATCAGCTCAGGAAGTTCAACATTTTAATAATAATCAGAGTCCCAGGGTCTGGCTGGGTAGCTCAGTTGGTT
Organism: Myotis brandtii; assembly: GCF_000412655.1. NCBI lineage: Eukaryota > Metazoa > Chordata > Mammalia > Chiroptera > Vespertilionidae > Myotis > Myotis brandtii. The sequence goes on from NW_005356674.1 coordinate 7,510,350, forward strand.
AGACTGTCATCCTGTACCCCAAGGTTGCAATTCGATCCTCAGTCAGGGCACAAACAAGAAGCAACCGAAGAATGCAGGAATAAGTGGAACAAATCGATGTTTCTCTTTCTTAAAAAAAAAAAGAGTTCCAGAAAGAGAGAAAATATACGTGTGATGGTAGTGGTGGGGAATCATTAAATAATTTGAGCCAATTTCTCCAACTGAAGGATATGCATTTTCAAACTCATTGCAGCCATGGAGGGCCCAGCTCAGATGACAGTACCCCATCTAAGGCACCTCACCACAGTGCCAGAGCACTGGAACCGGAAGAATCATCTAAGACAACCGCCCTCTTACTCCTGGGAGGTGTCATCTAGCTCCTGGGGCTAGAATCTCAAAAGTTGAAATAACATTTTTAGATTTGTCACGAGGATTTTTGGAAAGAAGTTCTGAAGATACTAGCATACCTTTTATTTATTTATTTATTTTTGTAAAAGTAATATATGCTCATTTTAGAAAATAGAATTTTCAGAAAAGTTTAAAGAAGAAAAAGTCTCAGCTGTAATTGAACAACCCTGAACTAAATACTGTAACCATTTTGGATTGGTTCCTTCCTGTGTGGGTACTTTTAAGAATATATCAGCCTATCTATTCTTTTATAATATTTATTATTAAACATAATTGAAACCATTCCTATGTATAATTTTAAATTCCTGCTTACTTATATAAAGAGCATTTTTTTATTAAGTTTTCAAAAGTTTCAATGACTGTGCAAATATCCTAATTTATACTATAATTTATATAATCAACCTGTTTTTAGACATCTGAGTTGTAGCCACCTTTTCTGCATTTTTGTTGTTGTAGTTAATCCTCACCTGAGGATATTTTTCCATTGATTTTTAATTAATTAATTAATTTATTTATTTATTAAAATATATTTTTTATTGATTTCAGAGAGGAAAGGAAGAGGGAGAGATAGATAGAAATATCAATGATGAGAACCATTGGTCAGCTGCCTCCAATGGGGATCGAGCCTGAAACCCGGGCACGTGCCCTTGACCAGAATGGAACCCTTCAGTCTGCAGTGCAGACACTCTATCCACTGAGCCAAACTGGCTAGAGCTCCATTGGTTTTTAGAATGGAAGGGATAGGGAGAGACAGAGAAACATCGAGAGAGACACGGTGATTGGCTGCCTCCTGCAGGAGCCCCAACCAGGGCCAGGGATTGAGGCTGCAACCGAGGTATGTGCCCTTGATCAGAATCAAACCCAGGACCCTTCAGTCTGTGGGCCAATGCTCTAACCACTGAGAAAAACCAGCTAGGGCTTTATCCACCTTTTCATTGTTCTAAATAGCACTGTGATAAAATCTTTGTAAAATACCTCTGGCTATTTCCTTAAATTGGATTCCTAAACATGGGATTACTGATTAAAGATTATGTATAGATTTATGGAATTTGCTTCACAATGCCTACTTGAATTCTGGTCCTGTGCTATTTAATATAGTAGCCACTTAGCCACATGTAGCTATAGCTAAATTTAAATGCAATTTAAAAACCAGCTATTTGTTGCACTGACCACTAGACTTAGTCCACAATAGCCATGTGGACTATTGGACAATGGCTACATATTGGACAATGCAGACAGAACATCTCCATCATTTCAGAAAGTTCTAGAGGACAGCACTGTTTTAGAGAAACCATACTTTTTGTTCCTCCATATCAGTCTCTCTATTCCTTTATCAGCTTTAAATATTACCATTTCAAGCCTTATTTGACAAGCCAAAAAGGGAGTCTCCATTTAATTCATAATTGTTTCTAGTTAGAGCTGACCATTTTGTTAGCAATTGTATTTACCTGTGAATTCTCATTTACTAGTTGTGATGTTTTTCTTGTAGATCTAGATACCCTAGGACAGCGGTTCTCAACCTGTGGGTCGCGACCCCTTTGGCGGTCGAACGACCCTTTCACACAGTCGCCTAAGACCATCCTGCGTATCAGATATTTACATTACGATTCATAACAGTAGCAACATTACGGTTATGAAGTAGCAACGAAAATAATTTTATGGTTGGGTCACAACATGAGGAACTGTATTTAAAGGGCCAGAAGGTTGAGAACCACTGCCTTTATATAAAGAGCATTTTTTTATTAAGTTTTCAAAAGTTTCAATGACTGTGCAAATATCCTAATTTATACTATAATTTATATAATCAACCTGTTTTTAGACATCTGAGTTGTAGCCACCTTTTCTGCATTTTTGTTGTTGTAGTTAATCCTCACCTGAGGATATTTTTCCATTGATTTTTAATTAATTAATTAATTTATTTATTTATTAAAATATATTTTTTATTGATTTCAGAGAGGAAAGGAAGAGGGAGAGATAGATAGAAATATCAATGATGAGAACCATTGGTCAGCTGCCTCCAATGGGGATCGAGCCTGAAACCCGGGCACGTGCCCTTGACCAGAATGGAACCCTTCAGTCTGCAGTGCAGACACTCTATCCACTGAGCCAAACTGGCTAGAGCTCCATTGGTTTTTAGAATGGAAGGGATAGGGAGAGACAGAGAAACATCGAGAGAGACACGGTGATTGGCTGCCTCCTGCAGGAGCCCCAACCAGGGCCAGGGATTGAGGCTGCAACCGAGGTATGTGCCCTTGATCAGAATCAAACCCAGGACCCTTCAGTCTGTGGGCCAATGCTCTAACCACTGAGAAAAACCAGCTAGGGCTTTATCCACCTTTTCATTGTTCTAAATAGCACTGTGATAAAATCTTTGTAAAATACCTCTGGCTATTTCCTTAAATTGGATTCCTAAACATGGGATTACTGATTAAAGATTATGTATAGATTTATGGAATTTGCTTCACAATGCCTACTTGAATTCTGGTCCTGTGCTATTTAATATAGTAGCCACTTAGCCACATGTAGCTATAGCTAAATTTAAATGCAATTTAAAAACCAGCTATTTGTTGCACTGACCACTAGACTTAGTCCACAATAGCCATGTGGACTATTGGACAATGGCTACATATTGGACAATGCAGACAGAACATCTCCATCATTTCAGAAAGTTCTAGAGGACAGCACTGTTTTAGAGAAACCATACTTTTTGTTCCTCCATATCAGTCTCTCTATTCCTTTATCAGCTTTAAATATTACCATTTCAAGCCTTATTTGACAAGCCAAAAAGGGAGTCTCCATTTAATTCATAATTGTTTCTAGTTAGAGCTGACCATTTTGTTAGCAATTGTATTTACCTGTGAATTCTCATTTACTAGTTGTGATGTTTTTCTTGTAGATCTAGATACCCTAGGACAGCGGTTCTCAACCTGTGGGTCGCGACCCCTTTGGCGGTCGAACGACCCTTTCACACAGTCGCCTAAGACCATCCTGCGTATCAGATATTTACATTACGATTCATAACAGTAGCAACATTACGGTTATGAAGTAGCAACGAAAATAATTTTATGGTTGGGTCACAACATGAGGAACTGTATTTAAAGGGCCAGAAGGTTGAGAACCACTGCCCTAGGAGCTGTGCGTCATGGTCTCACCTCCGTGGCCATGCCCCACACTGGAGCATGACACCTCTACTGGAAAAATGTGGAAATATCCTTTCCAAATGACAGTGACAGTTGTCCCGCTGTGGTTTTCTGTAGTCTTCCTTCCTCTTTTTCATTCCTCTGGGGTTCTGGGGGTTTCTGTTTGGTCTCCTAGCTATTTACTTTGTTATAGTGGCTGGGGCCGCTTCCCTACATCTTAGTATGTGCCCATGCTAACCTGCCTCTTCCCCTCTTTCCCCCAGCCTGTACTCCTGCCAGTGACCCCACAGTACCCTGTGCCTAGTACCTTTCGAACACTGTTTAATGAAATACTACACATTTGAGAAGGGCAGAAAGAAAAAGTAAAAAAAAAAAAAAAAAAGCTAATTTTTTTTTTAATGGAACTTTTGGTTTTAGCAGAGCCTAGTGAAGTTTAAATATTTGCTCCCCAACATGGTTCTGCAAGGTATTCATGATTTATTTCACAATTTTCCCTTCCTTGGTTGACAACTGTGAAATAGGGAATCAAGCGCTATCAAATGTGACTGTGAATAATGTGTGAGGCAAGCAAGTATCCATGCTGCATTCCCTTCTCTTGCTCTGCCTTAATCCTGAGCAATAATAAAAACAATTGCACAGAAACATTTAGGGATGTGGGAGGTGCCAAGGGATGCTTTATTTACCCTCAAGAAAGGGTCCTTGATTGGTGCTCCCCTATGTGCCTCGGGTGGGGGCCTTGCAGAAACCTTCAGAGCCCATGGCCTTACAATGTTGCCCAAATTTAGTTGAGAGCAAACTACCTTCAGTAGGCAAAGTAGGTTGAATGCTGGATAAAATATCCCTTGCTTTATCCTCAGTGAGGCCAACACTGATATTATGAGCTAAAGTTGACCTAGAAAACACATTTGTGAGCATTTCCCTTCCTCTTCAATGACAATAAAAATGGACATGTGTAACTAATTAAGATGGGTGTTGAGGCCAATGGGCATATTGGGCATCTAGTGCCACCTTGTGGTGACACATGCAAATCCTGGGCCCTTTCAAGGACGCCAAGATTTTCAAAAGGACAGCCCTCTTGGAGAGGAGTTTGGATTTAATGACAATCATGGGAGAGGTCATTTTCTTGGAGAACACAAACTGACAGAAATCACTAGCACTTCCTTGGCACTTTGTAGTAAATAAAGCACTCCCCCGTGATTTAATGTTGGCAGCAGCCCTGTGCTGTAGGTAGTAGGATCTCAGCCTCAGAGATGTGAAGACCGAGGCTCAGAGAAGTTGGAGACCTGAATTAGGCAAGTCCTAACCATACTCCCAATTCTATCATTTATTAATATTGTTGTACTATATCACACAGTACATATAAAAAACTCACAAGGAATGCATAGCACTATATAGTATAGGGTATATACTGTGTGGTATAATACATAGCCTAGACCACTGGTTCTCAACCTTCCTGATGCCACGACGCTTTAATACAGTTCCTCATGTTGTGGTGACCCCCAATTTCATTGTTACAAATTGAACATAATTAAACCATAGTGATTAATCACAAAAACAATATGTAATTATATATGTGTTTTCTGATAGTCTTAGGCGACCCCTGTGAAAGGGTCATTCGACCCCCAAAGGGGTTTCGACCCACAGGTTGAGAACCGCTGGCCTAGACTATATGGAGTATATACTACATGATATATATCAGTGATGGCGAACCTTTTGAGCTCGGTGTGTCAGCATTTTGAAAAACCCTAACTTAACTCTGGTGCCGTGTCACATATAGAAATTTTTTGATATTTGCAACCATAGTAAAACAAAGATTTATATTTTTTTTTATTTTATATATTTAAACGCCATTTAACAAAGAAAAATCAACCAAAAAAATGAGTTCGCGTGTCACCTCTGACACGTGCCATAGGTTCGCCATCACTGATATATATGGTACTCGAGTACTTATGCTATTTTCTTTTTTTTTGTTTGTTTGTTTGTTTTTAATCCTCACCTGAGGATATTTTACCATTGATTTTTAGAGAGAGTGGGAGAGGGGAAGAGAAATATCGATGTGAGAGAAACACATCGATTGGTTGCCTCCTGCACGAGCCCTGACCAGGGCGTAGGCCGGGGAAGAGCCTACAACCGAGGTGCATGCCCTTGACCGGAATCAAACCCAGGACCCTTCTGTCTGCAGGCCGACGCTCTATCCACTGAGCCAACCCAGCTAGGGCTTTGCTATTTTCTATAGTACTGCTAAGCAGCACTCACTTCCTTCCTGGGGCTGTTTTCTGTCTGTAAAGACTTTCACTCTGTAAGGACCATGAGCATCTATCCTATAGGCCCATCTTTACAAGTTGATTTCAAAGAAAAAAACACTGCAAAGGACAGACTCTGTACTATGATCAGTTTTGCTCTCACCTAGTGTAGCCATCTTCCAGCCTTCAAAAGAAGGGGAGAGAATATATAAAGCAACAGGCCAGCCAGAGAATATAGGAGTTCCTCTTGCTTCCCCCACTCCTAGGCCCCTCCTAGAAAGTCAAGGACAGGTGGCAGTTACGATGTCCAGCAAGCTTCCTGCCTGAGACCCACTGCCAGGAGGACTTATTCCAATTGTGCAGGAAGCTATGACTATTACCCAGCCCCTCCCACTGAGACCCCTCCTCTTCAGATGTGGTTGGGGTTTAAGGCCCTGGATTGCCGCATGTATAGTCCAGTCAATATGCCCAAGACAAATGCTCTCATAAACAGCTTCCTCCAAAAAGTGAAACACAAGGGCTTACAGGATCACCTTTAGTTAGCAGGCCAAAAGAACTTGGATTATTTTTCATACAGTAAAAGTCATTATATGAGAATGCTTGGGAACAGGTCAGCAGACCAATTTCAGGATTTTCCGCTATTCTACCAAATACTAGCTATGTGATTCTGGCCATGTCAGTCATTTACTTCCTAACCACTATGTCCTCATTTCCCACAGGGAGGTGGGACAGATCATCCACCATATTTCTGGAGAAACTGCGTTGGGCAGATGAGGGGAGGAGGAGGGCCAAGGTGGTGGCCTTCCCTTCTCTCCCTTGGGGTAGTGTGGCAAAGACTGGCCCAATTATAGAGGTCTTAAGACCTGGCCAGATAGCTCCAGTTGGTCAGAGTGTTGTCCTGATACCCCAAGGTTGTGAGTTTGATTCCTAGTCAGGCACATACAAGAATCAACCAATGAATGCATAATTAAGTGGAACATCAAATCGATGTCTCTCTCTCTCTCAAATCAATAAATTAAATTTTTAAAAATTAGGCCGGGAGCCACAGTGGGTTCTTGAGACACAGCAAAGTAGCATTTGTGGAACACTGGTCTTGAAGAGACACATGAGTGAACTGAAGCGGAGAAAAATGAGCAAATATGAGACACTAGAAAAAGAGAAGAACAAACCTTCAGGCTAAAAATACACATGGATGTGTTATTTTGCTCTGTTTGGCCTAATTTGTTCTATGGGGTTGTCGGACACGCTGCGCGTGTCAGACTCACGTGAGTAACATAAGAATAATAAAGATCTCTAAGTGCAAGAGGGCCCTTAAGCTTTTCTACAGGGACTTTTACAGTCGGACAACATGGCTCAATTACACCATAAGACTTCCTTTACTTTTTAGACCTTGCAATTTTATTTGCTTTCGCATTTCTATAATACACACACACACACACACACACACACACACACACACACACACACACTCTTTTTATGCGTTTTTTTTACACGCTACTTTTTAATACAAAAGGTATATATACTCATTGAAGAAGTTAAGATATAAAAATATAGAAAATAAAAAGAATGACATTAAACATTCCTCTTCAAGAGGAGGCATAAAAGTCAACCTTGTGAAAGAAAGGTCAGGACCTGTGCCCCGGGCCCAGGGTCACAGGAGTTGGGCTCTTTGGAGACTTTCGGAATTTGCTCTGAAGGAAAACTCTTGGCACACACAGACCTTCTTTTTTGTTCACCGTCTCACGAAACACATACTCATTCACCACTTCTTCATAACCCGAGTCCGTAAAGAGCTGAGCCAGGAACTCTGTAAGACAGCAGATCAACAATGCTCGGTGCTGGTGTCACTACCTGTGCTTTGCGGTGGGGTAAGGACTCCCTAAGGGCTGTAGGGCTGAGACAGGTTTTTAAAATGTAATGAAAACTTCAACATGAAAATGTAAGGTTTTGTTTTGGGAAATAACACATTCCTACTTTTCTTCATCTTACACCCAAATAGAAACCCCCCCAATAAAAATGTAATCAGGGAAAAAAGTTTAAGGACAACCTGGACTATGCCCACCTTGCTCTATTATGAGTCCCCAAATGCAAAAGTCTGAGTAAAAAGCAGCAAAATTCCAAACTGGCTGTATTAATACAAAGTGTGCATGTGTTCAATTTGTTTAGATCGAGCACCTCATTGATCCTAATATGAAGGAGGAAAATCTGTGACCAGTGTGGGGGAAAGAAATTACCTGGTGGTGATATACCCCACAGAAAAGAAAATTTAACCCAAATAACATGTCACTACATGTTAAATGAAACAAATAACATTACAACAAATTTTTAATTTTCAACTGACATTTTCTATGTTTCTGCAGCTTGAATGGTAATCATTCATTTTTTGTTTGGAATCCTAAAGAATATTTTATTTCAAGAAATACAAATGTTTGTAAAAAACAGAGCTTAAGAAGGCAATTTATCTTATGGTCCATTATGAAATAGGTTTAAAACTCATGTTCAAAATGCCCAAAAGACTAAAATAACATTAAGTGTTCGGATGTTTTTAATTTAAATATGACTTTTTAAGGAGCCCTCTATAGCAAAATTGTGCATTTAAATACAGATCTAATCACTTTTATAGAAAAATGTTTTTTCGTGACCTGGGAGAGCAATCACAAGGCAATATACTGTCCTATTTCCTTTATTTTTGACTGAACAAAGTGAAGAAGACCCTGAGTTGGCCCCCCCTTCCCAGCACAGTTCTGGTAGGGTATCCACATGGCACGCCAGCCTGTCCGTTAACCCAGGTCACTAGACACCATCACCAGAGGAGGTGAGCTCACCGCAGCCACGGGCTGTGTCTATGTCATCCTAGGTTCTAGGTAAGGGGCACGTGTCAGAGAGCTTGGCATGTGTGCTAAGTACAGCCATCACCATCCCAACCAGTAACACAGTGATAACGCAATCAATTAAACACAAATAAAGACAGAGTCCAGTAATCTTACCGTCAGTAAAAAAATACGATCTGGTTCCATCTTGTCTAACATAAAAGTTTTCTCCAAGTTTGCTTCCAGCTTTAAACCTAAGCATGGCGTGATCATATAGTCCATAGTCACGAAACAGGACACTTTTGCCTGGTTTCAATACCTACAAATCAAAAGCAGGCTGGATATAATTCTGGGGAACCCAGTCAAATAAAGCTTTATAGAGATGGATTCAAGCTAAAATAAAACCTGATTAATTTAGAGACTAAATTTACATTTATGATAATTAGGAAAGGGGTGAGACTGAAATCCCCATAATATGGAGGGAAAAGGGCCTGCTAATCTAAGCTGCAGCCAGGCCTGGCAGTGTGCCCACTGAGGGACACTTCCTGAGCACTTACAAAAGCATTCCGGAAGGTCCAGTGTCACACAATTAAAATGTTAAAGATATTAAACGAAATAGTCATATCCTCATGAAGGCATGTTCTTCCAACGTTTTATTAGCCATTTCCTAGCACAGTGGTCGGCAAACTGCAGCTCGCGAGCCACATGAGGCTCTTTGGCCCCTTGAGTGTGGCTCTTCCACAAAATACTGACTTCTGCGCATGGACCACGAAGTTTCAATCGCACTGTACATATGCGCCTGCACGTGGTATTTTGAAACAACAAATCAATATATCTGTTCCTCTCTAAAATCAATTTAAAAAATTTATATGTGGCTCGCGAGCCGCAGTTTGCCAACCACTGTCCTAGCACATGACCCAGTAGTCAAACTATCTCTTTTAAAAAAATATGTCATTTTGGCTTTTACTGATTCTGGCTGGCTTTCCTCATTCTGAGTCTCAGCTCTGGTTTCACTGTGCTACAACTATGGACGGCTTCCCCACCATGCTAACACCTGACATATGCCCAGCCCTGTACAGCTTACCCGACATTGTCTCATTGGATCTTCACCCAATTCTGAGAGGAAGGAAGGAGTGTGATTATTATCCTCACGTGAGATGAGGAAACGGACATCAGCAGAGGTAAGTGATTTGCCTACGATCACACATCAGCTACTAAGTGGGGGAGTCAGGACTCACACTTGGGTCAAAAGGCATGTTAGCCCTTGGATGTGTGTGTGTGTGTGTGTGTGTGTGTGTGTGTGTGTGTGTGTGGCGGGGTGGGGGGGGGTCATTCCAATGGGCGGTCATTCCAATGCCACTGACACTACTGACAAGAAAAGAGGGGCTACGAGGGGAGGAGTATTCTTCCCACGCTGTGAGGAGTGGATCAGGCAAGTGCAGGAGTGTAGGGAAGGGGTTCAATGTCAGGCCCAGTGGGAACCCTCACTACAGCCTTTCAGAGATAGGCATCACAGGGTGGGTGTCTCAAAAACTGGAAGGTAAGATCAGCAGGGAGTGGGTATAACTGCTCCTATCTTACAAAGCAAGTAACCATATGCTTTCAGGATGAAGAGAAAGTGGTACACACTGTAACACTTTTATGTGAAAATTCTTTCAAACTGCGTTAATATTACCAAATTAGAGTGGACTTCAAAGGGGGCACTGATTTTATTAACTCCTACTCTGACCCATGACATCAACAAGGTAATTAAGACATGACATATACTACCTATTATAATAGATATTTGACATAGTTTGATGTATTTCTTCTTTCTGAATAGAATATAAAGTATTGTCCATAATACTTTCAAGTGTGCTAGCAGATTCCCTCATTTAGCAATTTCTTATCAATACTAGCATGCATTTTAACTATTATCAGTAAAGAGGCTCTTGGATAAAAACATTCTTACCTTGGTCAAAAATGCTAAGTTTTAAAATGTGAATAATTAAGAGGGAAAAATTCTGAAAAAATTAGCTCATATGAGAAAGACTTATTCTCCATTTCAGAAGAAAAGAATGCTATACGGGACTGTGGAAAAAGCACTCACTCAGGAATTTGAAAATCTTGATTCATATCATAGTTCTTCCATTAACTAGTTGAAGGACCTTGAGCAAGTAATTTCATGCCTCTGTGTATGTTTTCTCGTCTGTAAAATAATAATTATGATACTCATGCCTCCTTTAGTCACGGCACTGTATAGTTAAACCAGGCATTTCCCAATGTTAGGTTCTTTTACTCCCCCAATAACTCCAAGAAGTGGGTAGGTTAGGTCTATTATACCCACTTTACAGTAACTTAGACTCAGAATAAAATGATTTGCCTGAGTTTTCAAGGCAAGTTGGTGGCACAGGTAGAACAAAATCCAAATCTTCCAATGACAAATTTGGTCTACTTTTACTTCACCATTATATTCCAAAAATGAGGTAATTCAACTTAAAGGTTTTCTTTCAGTTTAAAATTATGTGGTTTTTAAAATTTCTCTGGTGTTAACATCCTGGAGTAATTATATCTACCTTACAATAGCTTTTGTAATTCTTTTAATATATATTTTTTAAATTTTATTTTAATATATTCTTAATTAGATGATTATATTATCAGAAAGTAGTAAGTTTTGTTTCTTTCTCATCCTCAAATCTTGTCTTTTTGCGCTGACTAGGACCTCTGCATAATGATGAGAAGTATTGGTAGTGGGCACCCTCAGCCCCATAAAGTTCCTGATATTCCATATTCTGCCCTAACTGCTACTTAACACCTGAAGCCTTCATCAGTGAAATCACCAGTATCCGTAACCCCTTCTGAACGTTCTGTTCATTCTTGTGCTCAAAGAAACCTCAGTCCCGATGACACTTTTCCCTGCAACCTCTCAAGTCATGGCTGTGTTTTCTCCCACTATCCTGTACCACTGGGCTGGGAGACCTAGCTGGTTTCCTCCCTTGCTCCTCATTGCTATTTTCTGTGCATTCTCCTTCCTCCTCCCTGAAACCCCCAGCTCTGAATCTCTTGTTATCAGATTGTATCACCCATATCCCTTACTGATACCAATGTCTATTAGTTCCATGGCCATATCCCTTCATTTCATGACAAATATATCTTTGGGTTTACTCTCTTATTCTCAATACTATTCCATTCTTAATTCTGGTCAATTCAATACACATGTGCATTATCCTTCCAAATATGCTGGCTTCTCTTTCAAAGATCGTGTCCTCCACCCTGCTTAACCCACTCACTCCCATGATAATGTCCTAAAGTTTTGTCAGCACTAAAGTGTATAACCTCCCCATATTCTCAAAGTCATCCAGGTCATTCACTGACCATCCCCACCATCTTATTCTCTCTCTAGTTCCCCATCTTTAATAATCCTTCACCCTCATCTGGACCTTCAAATCAGGTGGTCCCACTATCTCTTCCCTAATGTCCTCTCCTCCCTGTTTACCTAGCTTAAGTTCCATGCCCATTTATTGGTATGTGCTAGGTTCCCATCTGCTCAGATACCAGGAACGGGGAAAGGAAAGGTTAAGGAGAAAAAAAAAAAAAAAAAACCTTACAAAACCTCAGAGGGCTAAAACCAAGGTGGCAATATCTGAATATTTTTTTTAAATATTGTTTTAAGTGCAAATAATTATTCCCTAACAGGTTTCAAGTTTCTTAAAATTTCTACCTCACTACTCTTTTAAAACAACTAAAATCAGGGTAAAATTTTAATGTATAACTAGCTCTAAATACACAAATGCTGTCATACCTAGCATCTACCTTTCAACTTGCTGAATGCTCTCCTCTCCCTTTGTAGAGCAGATCGACTGAAGCCCAGGACTCACTGAATAGGTGAAGCTTACAGGCTTTAGATCATGCACACTTGTACTTTAGTGTCCCCAGGTGAGTTGGCTGCAGAATTACCACTGGTCACTTGTGTTTGTTCCCAAACTTGTTTGTGCTGATTGAACTTAGATTTATAATTATACTAGAGGCCTGGTGCACAATATTCATGCACAGGTAGGGTCCCTAGGCCTGGCCTGCAATCAGGGCCCATCTTCCCTGGCTGCTGGCAGCTGGCCTCGCCCCTCACCCTGTGTGTAGGGCAACTGGTGGGGCGATCGGGGCCCCGGCGCCGCCCGAGTTCGTTCGCTGCCACCCACCTCTGGCTCCCCGTTCCCCATCGGGCGATCCGGGCCTGCAGGCTGGGGGCAGCTCCTGCATTTGAGCATCTGCCCCCTGGTGGTCAGTACGCATCATAGCTGTGTGGTCGATTTGCATATTATGCTTTTATATATATAGATATGAGTATATAAACAATCTATATATATAAAAGCCTAAGCAGCCTTCCAACCGTCCGACCGGTAGCTATGATGTGCAGTGACCATCAGGGGGCAGATGCTCTGACCAGTAGCTATGACACGCACTGACTACCAGGGGGCGGACGCTCAACGCAGGAGCTGCAGAGCTGCGGTGACTTAGCAGCTGCGGTTCTCCAGTGACGCACCTGAAACCAGAGAGGAGGGAGCCCGATTCCGAGGTGCATCACCCGAGAACTGCCCTCTTGCAATCCGGGACCCCTCGGGGGATGTCAGAGAGCCAGTTTCGGCCCAATCCCCACAGGCCAGGTTGAGGGACCTCACCGGTGGATGAATCTGTGCACCGGGGCTCTACTGTAATATAAATGTGAATAGAAAGCATTTTTATTTTCTATGAAAAGTACATTGAATACTTTGGGAAGATTTGATAAAGAAGTACTGAACAAACTGCTATTTGATTAGGTGTGTGAGAGTCAACTGTGAAAGTCTGGGTAAGAATGTAAGAGACTCTGTTCCAGATTCCTTTCCAATTGCTTTTAAGTTCTTGATCCATTTTTAAAGAAACCAAACTCTATTTTATGTGTGGCTCATGTAAAAAAGATGACAAATGGTCCCAAACTCAAAGAAAAGGCCTTGGCTCTACATCTAAAGAGTGACAAATGAATATTAATATATTTTAAGTTACAATAACATGTTTAACCCTTTTCGGTCCATGACCAGGCGCTAGGAGCAGGTCCAACGTCGAGGCTGAGACACTGCAAACCGGTTCAACATTCAATCCCGTCAGTTAATTTGGACCAGACTGTTTGAATTCCAAAAATAAAATTGGATTGCAAAGGGTTAAAGTAAGAATTTACCATTTTTATATTAATATAAATATTGACAAATGAACCAATAAAACAGAATGGAGACTCAAACTCAGTTTTTGTATATGACAAGTTAAAGTTTGGAAAATCCACTGTAGTACTGAAAAAATTGTCAATAATATAGATTCAAAATGTATCACAGTTTCAAGTAATACATTAAAATATTTAGAATGTATTAAAGACTTATATTTGAAAAAAAAAAAAAGATTCCTAAACACATCTGGAAGAATACAACATTAGAATTAAAAAATAAGAACTCTTTAAAAAAAAAAAAAGAATTTACCATTTTTAGAATTTCTTGATTTTGTTGATTTTTTAAATTAATCAACATCATTACCAATTGATTGTATAGATTAGAGAGCCTTGTTTACAAAGTACCCTCACACATAATCTCACCTGCACCTCATGATAACTCTGTGAGTGAGACACCCTGTTTTACAGACAAGGAAACTGAGGCCTAGAGAAGGGAGATGAGATGGTTTACCTTCAGTTGTATGACTTACACGTGAAGCTTTACTTCCTGAGTACTGAGGCCTCCTGGTGGCCATAGGACTTTGGGTTCTCCCCATATGAATAGCAATGATGGCAGTAACAACAACAATGGCCGACTTTTAAAGAACACTTAATATGTTCTAGACATCATGCTAAGCACTTTATGCATATTTCATATATTCTCACCCAATCCCAATATCTAGGAAGTATTATCTCAACATTTCTACAGGTAATAAAATTGAGGCTCAGAGAAATAAAGGAACTTACCTAAATAGGGAAGCCATATTTTGACTCTAGACACTGTGACTCCTGACTGTGTGCTCCTGATCAATGAACCACATTTCCTCTCACTTTACAGCAGGACTCCCTAGATCCCAGGTAAAAATCATCCTTGCTCCAAGGCTGGCCAAGCTCTGAAGAGCAGTGATGGCCACCAGACAAATCGAAGTTTAGGGTGGATGTTTTTTCACGCAGAATCCCTTTCCATACACAGCCTACCTAATGAGAATGGGGGCTCTGCAATCTAGACGGTACATGAGCCTCAGAGAGAAGGTAAGCAAGAAGACTGGGATGTCCAACTCCTCAAGTGCAGACTCCAAATCACTAACCTTGTAAATGTTTTGTAAGACAAGGTGCATCTTATCAGGGTGAACAGCAGAGAGCACAAATATCAACAGGACAACATCCACAGACTCGGGGGGCACATGTTCCATAAGGTCATCTTTAGTTAGATCGCACTGGAATACCTTGCATCTTTCTGTGTCATATAAAGGATTTTGCTAAAGAGAGGAAAAACACAGAAGAATTTTAATGCCATATCCATGTTGATACATATAGAAAAATACAGCCTCAAAAGGAGATCCTGTTTCCACTTGTATACTACTGCACAGAGAGCACTGATCATTTTGTTATAGGTAAAACGAGTAATGAACCATTTGCACATTAAAGAATGGAATATGCAATATGAGGGGCAAGATTTCCTTTTAACAAATCATTTTTAATTGAGGAGAGAATACAGCCTATCACATATTCCAAATACTTCCAGAGGGATAATAATCCAAAACTGGTCTCTGCTTCCTTAATCCTCCTTTGAATGAATCATCAACTACAAAACTAAACTTACAAGAAGTCTTTCCAGCTCCCACAGTTCTCCTGGGTATATTAAACCTTGATGCAGCAAGCTAAATAAACCTAAGTTCTTTTACTATAAGTGTGTTCCTGGTGCACTTTGGTTGGTGGGTTTAACGCTTTTATAAGCACATTATAAAGAAAAATATAAAACTTTGCTTTAATGTAAATAAGGGCCTGAATAAAGAGAAAGACATAGAAAGTTACTGAATGGGAAGATTCAATATTGAAAAGATGCCAACTCTACCTATCATTCCACTTACAAATCCAGTGCAATCTCTACTGAATCCTAGTAAGTTTCTAGAAACTTGACAAGGTAAATTTGATTAATCTGGAAGTGAAAATCTTTAGGAATAGCCAAGTCAACTTTTAAAAATGAAGAATAATGAAGGAGAAGTGTAGTACTAACATAATGTGGTTTGAGAATGGGAACAAATAGAGACTGGGAAAGAGGAATGAGTTAAACAATGATACAAAGAAACATTTTGGAATGTGGGACCTCATTACAGAAAATGGCTCATTTTCCAAAAGCTCAATGTTAGTGTGGAAAAGGGTCAATGGGAAGGGCAGGAATATTTTAGGCTAAGGAGACTGAAGGTACATAATGAAATATAAGATGTAGTCCTTGATGAAATATAGCTATAAAAAACACCTGGGACTATCTGGGGAAATCTGAATCTGGATTGGGTATTAATGACATTAGGGGATTAGAGTTATTTTTATTATATATGTGTTTTGTGGTCATATAGAGAAAATCCTTATTGAAGATGTATGCAAACATGTTTAACAGTGAAATATTTGTAATTTAAAACAGTTCACACACAAAAAAGTCTATGAAACAAATTCAACAAAATGCTGGCAATCATTAAACTTGGTATAAGCAGTCTGGCTCATGTTGCTCAGTGGTTGAGCGTCCACCTATGAACCAAGAGATCCCCAGTTCGATTCTTGGTCAGGGCACAGGGCCAGGTTGTGGGCTTCATCCCCAGTAGGAGGCAGCCAATCAATGTTTCTCTCTCATCAATGTTTCTCTCTATTCCTCTCCCTTTCTCTTTCTCTAAAATCAATAAAAAGATATTTTTAAAAAATTTGGTATAAGTATATGGGTGTCGTTATGGTATTTCTTTCTACTTTTCTGAATAAAGCTATCTTTCTATAAGTATTATATATGTATGTAAATGGAAAACTACATTTTTTATTATCATAGCTGTTCAACTTCAGGAAGAGAACAGAAATTGGGCAAATGGGTATAAACGGCAGGTTAAACAAATTTAAAAAACCAGAAACATAAGAGAATACATGGATGGTGCACCAACCTGGACATATTCAACTGCTCTTGGAGAAAAGTCACAGGCATAAGCAAAGATATTCAGATCTTCTAAAAGTGGGAATAGACAGTTCCCAACCCCACAGCCAGCTTCAAGTATAGTCAATTTTTGATCTTCAAACTGAGGAAAGAGAATCCAAAGTTAGAGTACACTACGTTTGCATAATGAAGAAATAAACCAAACTAAAAGGTCCAGAACATGTAAGACAAGGTCTCCGCCCTCAGAGGCAATAAATAACTGATAACCCAAAGCTAATACTGACATCTCAATTTGTCGTCCCACATTGGGCAGTTCGGTGTGGAGAAAACACAGCATTAACAGCTCAATCCAGACTTCTCCCCTCACGTCTGTTTTCTATCGTTGGACAAATCAGTTAAACGGCTTTGTCCCTAATGTCATCAGTAAGTGGGGTTAACACTAATGCCTGCTTCACAGTGCTATTACAAGGCTTAAATCACAGATGTGAAGTTCTAGAAAAGGGCATGGTCAAGTGAGCATCATCATTATGAATCTGTCACTGAAGTTCTTCAGTATGAATTTAACATTTACAACTTTCAGGTTAGCTTTAAAGAAACAAAAATGCCCACGAAAGCTCTCTCCTATGTATTATACAACCCAGGAGCTGCTAAAACTACTTGAAACCAGTCTACTTCTTTCTAAGGTATAAAGTATTCTGACAGGCTTCATAAATTATGTACCTCACTTCCATACAAATGCAACAAAGCACTCTTTTTCTTCACCTTTTAAATGAAGAACATTTAAAAATGTTCTAAGTGATGCATACTAACCACCAGGGGGCAGATGCTCAATGCAGCCACTCTGTCCTGGCTGGTGTGGCTTGGTTGGAACATCATCCCGTCCATGGAAAGATGGCCGGTTCAATTCCCAGTCAGGGCACATACCCAGGTAGTGGGGTTAGATTCCCAGTCAGGGCACATTCAGGAAGCAACGGATGGCCGTTTCTCTCTCTCTCTAAAATCAATTTTTAAAAAATTTTAAATAAAGAAACAACAGCTCAAATAAGGTGTAGCATTACCTCCCTACATGATCTGAGCTCCTCAAACTCTCTGGTGGTCCAGTGTCTGTCTTTGAAGAAATTAGTACTATTTCTTTTGTAAAAAAGATCCCAGTTCTTCTGAGCCTCTTTCTCCAGTTTTTGTTGTTTAAAATCAGACACTAAAGTTTGGTCCCTTTTCAGTTTCTCCTCTTCTTCAGAGCTGAGGATCCTTGCTGGCAGCCCCTTCCTTTGCAAAGATGCCATCTCATCAGCTGGTGGTAACACAGTTAATCCTGCCGAAGACTCTCCATCCCTGAATAACATGAGGAATCCAAGCTGACTCTGCAGACATAGGCAGGGTGTTCTCAGATGTGGTTCCTCAGGTTCAAGGCTCAGGGGACATTCCTATTTTGCAGGAAAAAGAATGAGATTCTGGTTAGGGGTTCCAGGACAGTTCTTTAAGAGGCCGAGTCTGCGGTTCTAGCACAGATCTTTCACCAAACTGTCCAGTTCACCACACATTTACCAGTGCTGACTCCACATGAAACCCTGCCTGCCATAGAGAGGTCACATAGAAGCTAAGACAAAGTCCCCACCATCAGAGGGCTTACATTTATGCCAGAGGCCGGTCTATCTTGTTGCTTGACACAGTTGCTGCAGGGAAGAAACATCTGCACAGCATATGTTTCAAGGGACCTGGAGTATACGGCATACTGTTCTTAATATGTTTGCTCCCCTTCTTAGCGCTATGTGTTCTAACCAAGGCCACCTCCCCGAGAAAGGTTGTTTCCCCAGGTGGGGATTTTTCCCTGGAGTTAGGGATTAACAGGACTAAGGAAGGGAAAAAATCAGTAAAACCCCTTAACTAAGTGCCAGGCTGGTAGTTAATCACCTTAACTACGAACAATCACGCTTAAACTACATAATCTTTACTTAGGATAATCTCCTTCAGTTACTTCTTTGTAGTTTAACAGAACAGTAGAGTAGTGACCTTGGAATGGAGATAACTAGCCCTAACCTTTGGAATAGAATGGATAGGATTAAACTCAACAGAACTAGATGGAGATGGGATTTTTGGCAAAGGTCAGATAAGAAACTATGGACATGAAACAAGGAACTGTAGAAGGTCAAGGGAGGACCCCAAACATACCATGATGTGATTATAGAGGCATGCTTATAGGATCAAATGGTAGAAATACAGATGTAACAGGAGAATAAAGAGAAAACCTGGCTATGCTGATCAACTGAAGGCTGTCTCTGAGTCATTCCTTCTTTATTGACTCCGTCCACACCTTTGGGAACCCCTGGACCTGATGGGGCTGGACCCCAACACATTTAGGGGCGCAGGGCTCGCACGCGCAGAACGCTAACTCAAACCAGAATAACTCCTCTATTAAAATAAATCGGTTTCGTTCAGAAAAAGGACACTCCCAAGAACTGACTGAGAAACACTGGAGAGAAAATACTCATTAATTTTTGGGGTGACTTAAGGAGTGACTTAACAACGACCGCACCAGCTCCCCGATTGGATGCGGGTGGTCAATTGCCGGACAGAAGTGGGATCATCGTTTCCCAAGGATCGGACACTCGGTGTTTTCGGGGAAGACAGAGCTACGCCCGGGGGGCCTGAGTCTCTCGTCGCACTCACAAGATCTCTCACAACCAGGGAAAGGCCCTCGCACCGCCAACACGGCACGAAGGGGAGGGAGAGAACGAGTGAGTCGCGGCATAGGATTCCGAGAACCCATCTGTCTCATGAGACTCGAGATCAACTAGGCGGACCCGGCCGCTAGGGCCTGCGGAGAGCCGGTCACACTGGCTGTCAGACCCGCGTGGATCTAGCCCGCGGCGCTCTGGGCTCACCGTCATCAGTTTCTAGCTTCACCTGGAGGGGCAGGGCCGGGCGCACTCAGCCCTCAGCCAGGCCCAGGCCTCGGAAACAGAGTTTGGGAGCCGCCGCGAAAAAACCCTGAGCCTGGACAAACCGGCGTCGAGGACCGCAGAATCCCGGCGGAATTCTATTGCCATGGCACCGCCTCCGCCACTTCCGCCACGAACCCGGAAGTACCTCCCCGACGCCGGAAGTCCATTGGCCTTGCTTCCGCAGAGGCTTCCCCCAACCCGACGCGGAGGAGACTTGCTTCCGGCCCCGGGTGGGCGCCGGTTGGAATCGCGGTACGCTGCGGAGCGGTGTCCCGGGAGCACCGCTCT
>NW_005356674.1:7530324-7535664 GCF_000412655.1 Myotis brandtii
GAACGGGACCGCGAACCCGCTGCTGGACCGCGAGGAACACTGCCTGCGGCTCGGGGAGAGCTTCGAAAAGCGACCGCGAGCCTCCTTCCACACCATTCGCTGTAAGTCGGCGCTCCTACGGCTCCTTTCGGCCGCCTCTCGCCAACCTTGGCTTCCAAAGTCCGGGGAATCCCCTGCCTACGTCAGCTCCCTCCTCTCTTACCCCGGAACCCCCGGGACCTCGATTTTCTCCCTTCTCCCTCCCGTCCCTCACCAGCTAAGCCTTCCCAAACCAAGCCCGTCGTCACTCCCAACCATTCTTGTCTCGTGGCCCCAAACGCTTCCTCCGAAGCGCACTAACCTCTTTCTCTTTTCATCGCTCCAGCCAGCCCTTCCTTTATGCCAGACCTTCCCCTCTTCACTGCCGAAAGGCTGTGGCCCCACATCAGACTCCAGTTCTTCCTCGAATCCACCCCCCTTTCTGATTACCCACCCGAGTTCTCCGCGTTTAAAGGACTCCTCTGTTTGCCCAGGAGCCTCCCACTCCCTCCTGTTTCATTCTCTTTTCCCCGGCTCTCCCCTCGTCCGTCTTTGCTCTGGGCGCCCTGAGACACTGCGCTTCATTCCCTCTTGCCTCCAAATAATGCGCATCCTCTCTGCGCCCTGTCAGTGTCTTCCTCCCCCGGCTCTCCGCACCTCCCTTGACATTGATGTCTTTTGAGGTCACTTATACTTTCCTGACTTCAACTCAGGATCAAGTCCCTTGTAGGTGCAGAATAAACTTAGAATGTGTGCGCCTGGAATAAGTTAAAACTTGATCTATGCTTGGAAGCACAAGACAGCAGGCCTAGAAAATGTCAAAATAGTCATTATGCTGGACCATCCTTTTCTACCAGATTACAGACTCTGTTGAGGGAGGGCACGCCCACTCCTTCCCATGTCCTGGGTAAAGATTTGGCTTTTAAGTAATTGGCTGACTGAGCATCCCTCTGTGATTCACAAGCCCCTGGTTTCCTGTCTCGGTGATGCTAATGCTGGTTAAGACTTGTTTTTGTCTAAGGAGCTAATAGACGTGACTCAACACATAGGAAAAGGGTGTGTCAGTTAATGAAGGTCTGTCTTTGTGTGGTCACTTGCAGGCCATTACTATGCTAACTACTGACAGCAGAGCAGCCCTCTCAGAGGGAGGATATTGGGGATGTGATAAGACCAGCATCTCTTGAGCAGTTTGCTAAGTTGTTTTAGTAGAGTGAAGGGCAATGTGAAATTTAAATGAGACACTTCTCATATGCACCTGGCCTGCAGTTTGAGGCGGGCGTGTGTTAACATGGAGTGAGATGGCTTCATGTTGTACTGCAGCTGCAATTCAGAAGTACGGGCAGGATTAGCCTTTAGAGATCAAGTTCAGCCGTCTACTCCGAACGTCTGCAGGAGTCTCTATGTTAAAGCTATGGAACTTGAGTGTGGCAAATCATAATTTTGACAGTTCCTATGCAAAATGAAATCAGCTTAGATGATGCAGCTTATAAAACCCTATTTCACATAGGGTTTTACAATCACAGAATCTTATTAATACGTTGTTGCTTTTGATCTTCACAACAACTTAACAAAGCACTTTATAATGATAATAAGCGTTCATTTTCATCTGTCACTGGGGAGAAGGGAATATCTCTGCTTAATAAAATGGTACATAAATTCTAGCTTTTTTTTTCTTCTCTTCAAAATAATCCAGTCGGGGTGGGAGGAAAAGTGTGTAGAGGAATAGATAAAACAAGATTGTCCTGAGTTGGTAATTACTGAGGCTGAATAATGATGGTACACAGAGGTTTATTGCACTGTTCTCTTTGCTTTTGTACATTAGAAGTTTTTCTCAAAGAAATAGTTTTTTTAATATTCTAAATTATTTGTATTTCCCATTTATCTGAATAATTCTTAAATGAGAATGCCTAGAAAACCCTTAGTATAAGTAACTTGATGGATAAGTGCTTTTTCCCCCCCTTTCCCTTTAGATGATTTTAAGCCAGCATCTATTGACACCTCCTGTGAAGGAGAGCTTCAGGTTGGCAAAGGAGATGAAGTCACAATTACACTGCCACATATCCCTGTAAGTTTATGCCGTTGTTGTTGTTGCTTTAAATGAATTCTCCTATTTTATGTTATTACAATTTGAATTCCCTACTGTTTAAAATGTCAGCATAAGGAAAAAAGAAATTTGGGATATGGGTTTGAGTAGAATGTATCCATGCCAGGTGCTTGATTAAAAATGATTTTTTGCCATTTAATCTAGGCTCCCATTTACTGCAGAGTAGACAAAGACCCTACCTGGATATCTAGCCCCTCTTTTAGTCATGCATAGCTTTTCCCCAAGCAACTCCACAGAGAAAAGCCGTAGGTTCCATGTTAATATACAGCAACAACAGTTTAGGAGTGTGGAGCTGCCAAGGCAGGAGTCAAGGTGGGCAGAAGCAGGACTTAATCTTTCATGTAATATATCTGGGGTGAAGTGTAGGCTGATAATTTCAGGCAAGAACCAGAGGTTCAGAGCATTCAGCTAATTGAGTGATGAGGAACTCAGTTAAAGGCTGACTTGAGAACCCTTGCAGAAAGAGACAGGCTTTTATGAAGCCTTGCCCAAGGCAGCATTCTGTTCACAAAGTCTGAAGGATTAGACAAAATACTCTTTGTGAACATGTGTCATTGCATGTCACAGCCCTGCCCTGGAACAAATTAATTCTTGCTCACCAGTGACAGAAGGAAAAGACTCTGGACAAGGAGACCTGGGAAAGTTTGTTTTTGAAAAACTACCTGTACCAGTTCAAACTGCTGTTTCATTACTTGTTGCCTTTGGCAGGTTACATCATCTCCCTCTTGAGCATACTTTTCCAAGTGTAAAATGAAGGGGTTAGATAAATGGTTCCTAAGGTCCCTTCCTACTGTATGAGTGAGGAGCCAAATAGTTTTTGATTCTGTACAAAGGATTAAGTTCTGGATTTGGCAAACATTAATTGAGCACCTACTGTGTGCTGGTCCATTACTAGACACTGAGAATACAGTCTTGAATAAAACAAGCACATTTTTTGGCCTGTGGAGTTTATGGCATGGAATTTAAATATAAGAAAACATGTTTATTTTAGAAAATCAGGGAAGGTTTGTCTAAGAAATACCTTTGAGTAGATCTGAAGGTTGAGTAATTGAAAAAGAGGGAGAGGCAGGAGTTACAGGCAGAAGCCTTGTTAAAGTCATAGAATAAAAAAGACTGAGGATCTCAGGGAATGCCAGCTGCCTTCTGCTCTGGAGTCAGCATAGCCCATGGGTGAGTGGTGCTGGTGAGGCTGAAGGGCTCGATGGTTTAAAGATTTAATTACTTGACCTCAGAGCAATGGTGTAGTCATCAAAGGGCCTAGGCAGGTGAGTGGCCTGATGTACTTACTCTGAGCTAACCAGAATAATGGGCTGCCCTTTGAGATGCTCTGTTGGTTACTTGACATGACAGGGAAGCCATGAACTCTCCAATTATGAGGCAATGTTAGAGATCTCTCACTAGCTCTTCTCAGTGTAATACAAGTAATGGTTATTTTTTTTCTCTCATTTCACACTTTACTATTATTTGTAACATTTCCCGAATCCCTAGAACAATGTACATACAGTAATTTAAAAAATTTATACTACCTTTCTTGATTACTTAGAACCAGTTGTACAGTCACAGGTTCTTGCTATATTATTTCCTTTTATTTTTACCTGGGAAACCAGGAGTTCTTTTTGAGTCTCTGATAAAAGATTTGATGAGGGGGACCCTTTTCCTCCTCCCCACGTGGGAGTCTGTACTTGTTCTTCAATAAATCTCCACCTTTGCTAAAAAAAAAAAAAAAAAGATTTGATGAGGTAGAGTCACCTGTAAATTTATTTTTTATATTCATAACTGGTGTGTTTAGTTTTGATCATATACATTTTGTGCCATATAGGGATCCACACCACCAATGACTGTGTTCAAGGGGAACAAACGGCCTTATCAGAAAGACTGTGTGCTTATTATTAATCATGACACTGGTGAATATGTGCTGGAAAAACTCAGTAGCAGCATTCAGGTCAAGAAAACAAGGTATGTGAATAACCAGATACAGAGTGATGTGAGTTTGCATTTGTATTATCTATTTGGTTATTTATAAGATTGTGAGTATCTGGGTATTCAGTATCCTATCAATAATCTCAATAACTCCACCTTTCTCTTCTCAAACAAATCCATAAAATATCTTTTCCTCAAATGTAGTAGAAAGAAATAATGCTTTCAAAACCTGAAAAGTGAAAGCCATTGGGTAAAGAGGTGTTCTTTATAAGTAAATTGATTTTATTAATCTCATGATTTTTGAAACAGTACCATTTAAGGGATAAAACTTAAATTTATATACTTATAATTATGAAAGGATAATTGAATAATAGATAGTCTTTATTAGTGTGAAAACATTCATTTTCTTAATGTTAAGGGGTTATTACATGCCAGGAACTGTGCTAGTTGCTTTATGGCAGTATCTTTTCTCATCTGTCAGTAATTCTTAGAAAGGTGTTGTTATTATCCTTAAAAACCACGTACACACAGACGAAGGGACCAAGGATAAGTGCAAGTGACTCACCTGAGGCTGGTGCCACTGCTGCAGAGCTGCTCAGTGTATTTGTACTCATTGCCTCCATGAACCAGGTGTCGCTGTGACTCCTCCAATGTGGTTGTGAGCATTTCTCTTAGTACTCAGTGTCATCTGGGGACTAGCAGCATTTGTCACTTGGATACTTGCTGAAAGTGCAGAATTTCAGGACCTGATAAGTAAGAATCAACGTTTCAATGAGACCCCTAGATGGTTGTGTGCACACTAAAGTTTGAAAAGTACTAGGCTAGTCCATTTACAAAAGAAATTGTTAATGGACAGAATTTTCTCAGTTTGGGGTGGAATACTTAGCTTATCTGCCAGCTAGAGCTGGTATGTGACAAAATGAGTAAGCAGTACATAGATACTGGAAAAATTTGCAAATATTTCAAGAGCTAGTTTAATTTAGTAACTCACACTTATGATTATTACTTTATAGTGTTTACAAGTCAAACAGTTGTGTTTTCTATTAAAACTAGGGGCCCAGTGCACGAATTCGTGCACCTTGAAAGGCACTGTGGGCCTCGAGGCTGCGGTGGGCGCAGGGGCAGGTCTCGGCCCATCCTCCATGCCACCGCCCGGCCCCTCCCACTGTGGCCCCCAGGCCCCCGTCTGCTGGCAGTCCCGCTCCCGCTGCCACCACTCCCAAGCGCTGATGGTGCATGCCCTTGCTCACACCCGCTAATGGCACGGAGCGATTGGGGCCGGTGCCAGCAGCGGGTGC
>NW_005356674.1:7535823-7546246 GCF_000412655.1 Myotis brandtii
CCATGTTCTGCACTCTGCCACCTGCTGCCAAGGCCTGCCATGTTTCGCGCGTGCCCCCTGGTGGTCAACGCACGTCATAGCGACCAGTTCAGTTGTTCCTCCGTTCGGTCTATTTGCATATTAGGGTTTTATATATATAGATGGGTTCTTGCCCTAGCCAGTTTGGCTCAGTGGATAGAGCATCGGCCTGCAGACTGAAGGGTCCTGGGTTTGATTCCGGTCAAGGGCACATGCCCAGGTTGTGGACTCGATCCCCAGGAGGGGGCATGCAGGATGCAGCCAATCAATGATTCTCTCTCATCATTGATGTTTCTATTTCTCTCCCCTTCTTCCTCTCTGAGATCAATAAAAAATATATTTTAAAAAATGGGTTCTTACAATCACATTGTAGTCTCATTTCTGTTTTATCTGCTTCTTGCTATAAAACGTGAACTCCTGAGGGCAGTGGGTCTATTGTATTCATCTCTGTATCTCTGGTGCATGATGCAGTACTAGAATATAATAGATCAGTGATGGCGAACCTATGACGCATTCAGAGGTGACACACGAACTCATTTTTTTGGTTGATTTTTCTTTGTTAAATGGCATTTAAATATATAAAATAAATATCAAAAATATAAGTCTTTGTTTTACTATGGCTGCAAATATCAAAAAATTTCTATATGTGACACAGCACCAGAGTTAAGTTAGGGTTTTTCAAAATGCTGACACACCGAGCTCAAAAGGTTCGCCATCACTGCAATAGATGGCTGTTGAATGATTAGTTCATGTGATAAAATTATAAACAGCAACATTTTGCAGCAATCTAAAAAGCATGGAATTCTGTAGAGACTTCTAGTGGTCAGCCACCTGGACCAATTTGAGAACCACTGGCTTTTTCCCTCTGGTTTAATGTCTGTATCTCATTTCAGGGCTGAGGGGAGCAGTAAAATTCAAGCCCGAATGGAACAGCAGCCCACTCGTCCCCCACAGCCAACACAGCCATCACAGCCACCTCCGCCCCCACCACCTATGCCATTCAGAGCTCCAACAAAGCCTCCAGTTGGACCCAAAACTTCGCCCTTGAAAGATAACCCTTCACCTGAACCTCAGCTGGATGACATCAAAAGAGGTAGAGGGCAGTTTTTGGAGGCACGATAGCAAGTTGTAGTATGGTGATGTTTCTGTGGAGAGCACAAGGCTGAATATTGACATGATGGTGTGGGCATTCTCTGCCATTGACAGTTTCTGCAGACTTCACTATTCCAGAGTGATGAGGGTGGGGGCTTTCTCACTTACCTCGTTTGACAGGGGGCATCCAGGCAGAGTGACTTGAGTTGTGGCTATCTTCGCAGCATTCTGCTGAGAGGCCCAGGATTTAAACAAGTGAAGGGCCTATGGCACACCTTCAAAGCTTTGGAAGAAGAAAATTTCCAAGGTGCTAAGGGTGAAAGCCAGGTGTGCCAGTGTTAGTATAGTATCTAGCTTAGAGGGACATTAAAGTTACCGTGACCAATACTTTCTACTAACATTAAGTTTACACATGAAAGCACCATGAGGACCAGTGGAAATGGACAGTGGCCTAAAAAGATTAGAGGTCTGGTGAGGCTCTCTCCATTACATACCTGAGAAAGAAGCTTGCTTACCTTGCTTTCTCTTCTGTGCAATGGATCTCATTAGTTGTTCAGACTCTTGGGAAGTTATGAGGGTAAGTGGCGTATTTTATGAAACAAAATTAAATAGATAACAGTAGAAAACAGGGAAAGAGAGAGTTGTCCTTGGGAGGCTTGCCTTTTCCACCTTAGAGAGGAGCTCTCTTAGCAAAACAAAGTCAGTCTTTGCATGGTGCACAAGTGGTTAAGCCACTTGATTTTTTTTTCCCCCTCATAATATTGGAATGTCATTTATGGGAGTTTTCACTTTAGTTGAACAGGAATTGTTCCCAGTTATTCTCAAAGGAACCATAGCTGTTTAAGGCCACATGGTATGTTTGGGCAGGAAAATCTATTCTATATCCTTAATGTATTCAGTGACATTGACATGTTGGGTAAAACATGTTTTTCCTTCCCTGCTTTATATCTGTAAAAAATGCAGTACCTGACAGGCAGGACTGCCAGTCAAATACAGAAAAAGGACAGAGGAGGAATGTTCCACCATGTGTCTTCAGTCACCGTGGTTCCTCCTGCAAGCTTCCATTTATTCGTGGGACATAAAAACTGGAAAGCACCCCAGATGCTGTCTGTCTGGCCCTGCATTTTTCTCGAGGGTCTTGGAAAATTCATTGGCTTCCACTGGGTCTCCCTGCTGGTTAGATCCAAAACAAGCACTCAGACCTTCCAGTTACTAGTTAAATATTTTTCAATCCCTTAGCATAAGGGGTGTGCAGGAGGCTCTTATTTGGTGTTTAAATATATAATTCACATTTTTTTTCTTAGTAAAGACAAAATAGAACAGTCATCATCCTGAAGCAGTTTGCTTTTTGGTTATTTGGGGTGAATTTAATGTTTTCATTGTCTCTCTGAAGACAGGTTAGGTATTTTTGTTTAGGTCATTTTGTTTGTACATTTTTAAGGAATTGAGAAGCAGGAGTTCATTTAAGTTATTCCTCATTGCTGTTGGTTTTGCAGATTTACTATTTACAGAAGTGCTGCCTTGAGAATGGTTGTTGTGTTGACACTTGTGCCGTTTTATTCCAGAGCTGAGGGCTGAAGTGGACATTATTGAGCAGATGAGCAGCAGCAGTGGGAGCAGTTCCTCAGACTCTGAGAGCTCCTCGGGAAGCGATGACGACAGCTCCAGCAGCGGAGGCGAGGACAACGGCCCTACCTCTCCTCCCCAGCCTGCACACCAGCAGCCCTACAACAGCAGGCCAGCCCTTGTCAATGGAACCGGCCGGCCACAGGGGAGCAACCAGCTCATGAACACCCTCAGTAAGTGTGCTTTCCCTTTTCTGGCCGGGACGGTGGCCTGTCAGGCCAGAGATGCAGCTTCTATTTATCTTAGGTCAGAATCTATAAGCCTGGAGATATTTAAAGTGTAAGAAAGGATCCTGACAAAGATAATTCTCAACAGAAAGGAATAAATTACCAAATAGTAAAAAAAGAAGCACTAAATAAAAAAATATTTAGTAAGAAGGTAACTGCTTTAAAATTTTGCAAATCTGCCCTAACCGGTTTTGCTCAGTGGATAGAGCGTCGGTTTGTGGACTGAAAGGTCCCAGGTTCGATTCCGGTCAAGGGCATGTACCTTGGTTGTGGGCACATCCCCAATAGGAGGTGTGTAGGAGGCAGCTGATCAATGTTTCTCTCTCATCGATGTTTCTAACTCTCTATCCCTCTCCCTTCCTCTCTGTAAAAAAAATAAATAAAATACATTTAAGAAAATAAAAATCATCATTCTCCCCTTTTGGTTCAGTCTCTGGCTCATTGAAGTCTACATACACGTGACCCTCCAAAAAAAAAACAAAAACAAAAAAACCCACCCCACAAAAACCAACAACCAATGTTGGCATCACTGGCTTAAAGACAAACACGCATCTCTCCCTCTCTGAAATCAATAAAAATATATTTTTTAAAAAATTTGCTAATCTCTTTAATGCGTGGCTTAGTAGAAAGATGGCTGCATCCACTCTGTTGCCATTAGTTGTGTAGGTTGAAGTATGTGAAAAAAATCTGACATTAGGTGTGTAGTTAGAAAAAGAAGGACCCCAGGGTCCTCAGAACAAACTTGGAGGAGAGGTGGCTTAGAGATTAGCAATCCAGAAACACAGAAGTTCACTTTTGTTGTAATCCAATCAGTATCAACTGGGCAGCTGTTATTCTTATTCTCAGATGGGAATGTTGAGTGCTTATATAAATCTAAATTCTGCACACCAAACACAAATGTGAGGCTTTACAACACTCATTAGTTACGGTTTCGGGTTTAAAGTAACATGAATATCCTGGACAGAGGTGTACCAGAGGGGAATTGGATTAGCATGTTGAAGGTATAAAAAGTGTTTCGCTTCCTTAGTGGGAAACCTAATTTGGTATTGGCTTTTATAAAGCAACTTAATGTGAAAAATTCTAGACAGTGAGTCAGTTATTTAGAAATACAGTATTTCCTTACTATTTATTAACACATTTAAAAGCTGTCTAGCCTACTCCTCCCCTGTTCTATCTCAGTAAGCAGAATTGTTTTGCAGATACCACAAATAACATTTCTTTCAAAATGTTGACTGCACCTGTTTTGTCACTGAGCTAAATCAAATTGGCTTGGTTTTGCTAGAGTGTGATAGCAAGGGCAATCAACCAGAGAAATGTGGGAAAGTCATTTTTAAATTGTGTACTTTTGGTTTGATTCTGTTTTCTTTTTATAGGAAATGACTTGCAGTTGAGTGAATCTGGGAGTGACAGTGATGACTAGAGCTGGATCTTTCTAAATCAACTTTTTGGTGCACAGATATACTGCAAGACCGGGCTACTTTTGCATGGAATCCATTGACAAGAGAAAATGCTGTGGATCAGTGACTGTAGTAGAAATTCGAGGCCCTAAAGCTCTCAGATATTCAAGTCTTTAACTTAATGGTGATGGGTGACTTTCTTGTGTAATTATTTGAACAATCTCATGTTTCAAGGTTTAAGTAGATCGATAGAAGAACTAACAATTATGTTTCTATCTGGTTAACATTGGCAATGAAAAACAGGCAAATGTGCCCTGGTCTAGGTTATTCAAAGGCCATATCTTCACCAGGCCAGTGATTCTGTTTTAAACCCTGGCAGCCACCAGTGTGGCCAAGTGGTCTGCACCAGTGAAATGAGAAACAGTCTTTGAGGGATAGGAGAGAGGGGGAAACCTCAGACTGCCACATAGAAGTATGTTAAAACCACTTGAAATGTGGAAACAAAGTGGTAAGGAAGTTTTGTGTGACAGCCTGGCAAGCCTGTGAAGAAACGGACTTCAAGGTGGAGTCCTCAAGTGTCAGCTGGGCGGGACCCTGGAGCCCTGGCAGTTCAACCCCCTCATTTACAAATAAGGAAAGGGAAGCACTCAGCTGGTTTAGCCTCCTGCCCCCAGTCCAGGCTTTTCCCACTGTTCCCTCCCTTGAGTCTCATTTGTTAGAACCAGAGGTTCTCATATGTGAGACTTACAGATGTACATAGGAATTTGTAGTGGATTCCAAAAGACAAGTGTTGTGTACTTCTAGCTCAAATTCAGATCCAGACAGTCCCTAAATGCAGGAGGCTGGGTTAGCAGATTAAACCAGCAGCCACTGTACTGACACATGACCCAGTTAATTTGGGGCTTTTACTTCTGAGTAGATCCATATTAAGTGTTCCTCATTCAGGGGATTGTAGTGGGGGAGGCAGGAGTAGAAGAGAGGTGTAGTGAGGAAACCTTTCTAAACAAATGAACCAGCAGCAGGTTTTTAGAAACCAGAATCTAAATAGGAGTTCTGCAATATGAAATGAGCACATTCTTTTGATAAGGTGTCTCTGTTCGTGCTTTTGTACCACTGTTTGTGCCTGATTGCCAGACTGATTTGTAGTTTTTATATACAGGTAGAAGAAAGTCACAAGGTTGCCTTCTGCAGTGTGCAGTTTCCAAGTGAATCTGTTGTTGAGGAAACTGGTCACTAGTAAATGTTTCATATTGAGTGAATGTGCGATAAATTGTCCCATAATTAGTTTGCAGTGTCCCATTTCTGTAATTTGAATGAATATGTCCGGAGAAATTTCCATCTACTTTGGTTTAGCAGGTTATCAGTAACATTAAATATGATTTTCCTTCCTGGGATCCCTCCACTCAGATGGCCTCTCCTTCCCCAGCTAGTGGAGGGATGCAATCTTGACCTAGAAGGGAATTAGATGATCCAAGGTGGTGACCATGGTTAGAGTTGAGCCTTATGGTGTCCCCTGTTTTAACTGCATAGTGATCCCAGTGAGCTGGAGATGTGGACCAGCAGTCACTGTCCAACAGCACGCTCATACCATTCTACCAAGTGTAGGTAATAGGTCCACACTTGTACCCTGTGGTGGGTTCTCAGCCCATCAGGAGGTGTCAGTGGGTTTAATGGCATGTAGGAACTTATTTATAATGAATTGGTAATTGTTTTATATGTCCTTAGTAATGACAGCTCAGGGAGGGCGAAGGTCATGATTGGGAGACATGAATTGTTACTGGATGTAGGAATGTTTCACTGCTCTTGACTTGCTCAAGCTGGTGCAGGTTTCAGGAACTTGAACTAAAAATATCTATTTAAGCCTCACCCCCCCCCCCCCCCCCCCCCGAAGTCTTCACATACATAGACAGAACTATGGTTTGGGCATGTCAGGTAAAGATATTTGTTCTATAGGAAATGCTTGCATGTGGCACTGGGTTGGCGAGTCAAGCTCTCTGAGCTTCAGGCTCTCCTGTCACCCATCGTCCCGACTCGCATGGTCAATCTCTAGCCTGGCTCCAGTTTGGTTCTCTGCACAAAGCCCTCGGTGATTCCCTCCCCCGCCCTCCAGCTTTACCCACCACAGTAAAGAATCTTTTGTTTTTGGAAATAAAAAAATTGGCCTTACAGACTACTCACGAGTACCCTCATGCCAGGCAAACTGGTCTTGTTCTTCCTGCCTCTGTGCCTTCTCAGTCTCTCCTCCTCCTCTTCCCCAAACCTGACTCCTGAGGTGCCATCTCCTACAGGTGCCATTTTCATGGACCTTTCCTCTGTTCTTTTCAACCAGCTGGAGTGCTGGGTCCATACTGACTTCCTTGCTCGAGCTCTGGTTAGTGTGAACTCCTTAAAGGCAGGGACTGTCATTCTCATCTCCATCCTCTGGGACGTCCACAGGCATAGACATTCAGAAGCTTATAGCTGGTGGGGAGGAGGCAGAGAGAACCAACAAGTACAGTAGAAAGGGTAGATATAGAGAAAACATTCCAGGCATTTGGAGAAAGCTGAAAAGTATCCATGCTGATTTTCATCATTTTGAAGTTTCTAACTAAATTGTGAAAATTACCTTCTCTTTGTTCTATGTCTACCGTACTGTGGGTCATTAGGTAAGGTGTAAAGACTTAAGTCCGAATTATCTGAGGAGCCACAGTAAAGACATGATTTGGAAAAACTTAATACAGAGAAACTAGATATTTGTAATGATGCCACTCATTAACCATTTTATTTCTGTAGCAGGATCATTCTTTCTATGTGTGGTATTATATGTATGTGCTTCAGTAGTGGGAAAACTTGAAATTCCAAAATCCTTCCCTATTCAAGAGGCTGGTTAAGTAGGAATTGCGTGGGTGTGTGTATGTGTGATGTATTTATTACATTATTTTGAAAGAGTAATACTATGGTATGTGGATATATATTAAGTACAGCCAAATTGGACATTTCCATTTGGCAAGGAAGGTAGGATTTCTGAAACTCAGGCCTTAACCAGTAGGTTGGAAGACAAGACCAATTGAAGCTTTATGAAATGTGTGTTTTTGTTGCTCCTGTTATTTCTGTCTTGGGTTTGTTGTCTCATTCTTTAATGTTTTTAAAATTTTGTGCTTAAAAGTTTATTTTGCTTAATTATGAAGTAGACGTGCATGTTTACATTTATGTAAAATATTTGCTGTGTAAAGTTTTGTTGTTGTTTATTCTCTTAAAAGATCACTATATTTAAGTAAAAATGAAGGTCAGCAATACGCTTCTTGTCCTTGTGGGTTTTATTTTCTTAATAGAAATTATGCAAAATGTACGGTTCTTTTAAGAATCCTTTGTGCTTAACCCTGATTATCTAAATTGATTCCTCAGTTTGGTGTTATGCTTATTAGGATGTACACCTCAGTTTTAAAAGGTAAGTTCAGAACTAAAGGATGACTTTAGTAAGCCACATGGCACTTGAGGCCATTTCAGTTGGTCTGGAAAGGCAGGCTTAGTTTTGGGTCTGAGAACCAAGTAAGGGTGCAACTGCAACTGAATCCCTAGGTGTATCCTAGTATTAGCTCACCAGAAGGGACCCTGCCTCCTGCTTGCATTCCACATTTGTTACCAACAGTGCCCACATCTGTCTTGCGGTCTTGGCTTCCCTGATAGACTGCAAACTCCTTGGTGGGCCATGGCCACATTCCTTTTTAATTCTGTGGTGTCTTGCACCTAATGGGTGCTCAATAAATTTAGATTAAATATAATTACATGTCAAGAGATCGAGGCCAGGAATCCTTTGCTGCTTATTCTGCAAATGGCTCCCATTTCCTCAGGTGGAAATAGGAGTTCGACTTGAGCCAGGTCTCAGTGGGGAAGTGGGGGGTGTACATTCATCACCTAAGAGTTTAATGCTCTTTTAACTGTTGTCACTATAATCATAAACCCCAAACTCCATGGCTTAAAATAATATGCATTTATTTTGCTCACGAGTCTTGATTGGCGATTTAAACTGGGTGGCTGGACAGTTTTGGTCTTGCTTGGGCGCCTTCTTGTGCCTGGCAGTTGACAGGTTCAGCTGATCTGAGATGGCCTTGGCGCAACTCGGGCAGGTTAGCTCCATGTGTCTTGTCCTCTAGCATCTTAGCCCGGGCATATTGTCATGGCAAAGGCAGAGCTGCTAGAGAGGAAACAACTGCCACTGTCACAGTTATTGACATGTCATTGGCCAAAGCAAGTGAAGTGACAGGGCCAAGTTCAGAATCAAGGGGTGGGGAGCACACTCCAGTTGGAGGAGTTGCAGAGTACACTGGAGGGGGGGGGGTGAACATTGGGGAAATTATTGCAGTCGATCTACTACCTTCACATACCCCACGTCTCCACCATGGTTGAGAACCCTGGGCCATATCATCACTAAGGAGGCCCCTCCTAGCTCTGGCTTTTCTCGCCAGATAAAAGTCCCAAATGGGAGGTAAAACATTTCTATTCATGGCTCCTGCAGAGGGCGCCAAACCGAAGTCAGAGGCTTCTCTAGGCTTGGCACTTCCTTGCATGTAGTTCTCTCCCCTTTTTAACCTAGAGCAGTACTGTGGTCATCTATGGCCTAGTAACAAACTATCCTAAAACTTAGTGGCTTAAAACAATCATTTTATCTCATGCAATCTGTTAGTTAGTAATACGGACAGAACTTGGCTGGGCAATTCTGCTCTGTGGCTTCAACTGAGGTCACTCAGTGGTATTCAGTTGGCAGGTGGGCAGGACTGGAGAGTCCAGACTGGTTTCACTCACATGTCTGGCACATGGTGGGCATGGCTGGAAGCAGGCTCATTTGAGACCGTCATCCAAAGGGGCTTGCACGGCTCTCTAGCAGGGCAGTCTCAGGATAGTCGACAGGATGCTGCCTTCCCCTAGAATGAGTGTTCTGAGAAGCTATATGGCCTTTTATGACCTAGCTTGGGAATTCACACAGCATCATCTCCACAGTATTCTATATGTCAAAGCAGTCAAAAGCCCACCTAGATTCAAGAGGAAGGGACATAGACACCCCTCCAGCCCGCTTTAATGGAAGAGTATTAAAAAGCCACCCACCCAAAGTCCTCACCTTTCCTCCCCGTGTTTTTGGCCTAGTCTTCTGCAGTTGTTCTCAGATGAGCCATATCCCTAGAGCAGTGGCTCTTAAAATGTGGTCCCTGGTCCATCAGCATCCTCTGGGACCTTGTTAGAAATGTAAATTCTCAGGCCCCACCCAGACCTGCTGAATCAGAAACTCTAGAGTAGGACCCCGTAATGTTTTAACACGCCCTTCAGGTCATTCTGACAGACCCTAATTGAGAACTGCTGATTCAGGACAATCCCTTGGTGAACCTCAGGCGATGACCCATTACCACCATGCCTGCATTTAACTTCCCATCTAGTGGTTGGATTGAGTATAACCTGGGCAGGGTATGCAGTAGATTGTGGTCCTGTTCGTGGGTTGGAACATCAAAGACAAGAAAATTCATCATTGACTTTGAAGAAACTACAGGGGCCCAAATAACCACAAATAAAATTCACTTGAGATACTAATGTTCCTGCAGCAGAATTTCAGTGTTACATGGGCCCCTTTTCATATCTATAAAGGGAGTGGGACAAGGGGGAAAGGGCAGGGAAATAGCTGATTTCTTTCTTAGGAAGGTTGTTTCTTGTAGACTTATCTGATTAAAAGTCAAGTGTATGGGACTGAAAACAAGCAGGTGAATCCCCAGAGAGAACCCCTCTGATAAAGCACTGTGAGTTCTTTTTCTGTATTTCAGGGGGGTTGGATGAGATGGTGGGGACTCTTCAACCCATTACTTTTGTGTGATTTGCAACCCTCTCAGAATGTTACAAATGAAGGTGAGGGAGAAGAAAGACACTCCTGGAGCTTGAGTGGTAACTCTGGGTTGCTCAAGTGTAACAATCTCCTCGAACTAGAGGCCTGGTGCACAAATTCGTGCACGGGTGGGGTCCCTCGGCCTGGCTAGTGATTGGGGCGATCTGCAGGGCAACTGGTGGGGCGATCGGGAGGCCCCTGCTGGCACCCACTTAGGC
>NW_005356674.1:7546464-7549902 GCF_000412655.1 Myotis brandtii
TGCTGGCCCCACCCCCTGCCACCAATGCTGGGGGCAGCTCCTGCGTTGAGGGTCTGCCCCCTGGTGGTCAGTATGCATCATAGCGACCAGTCGTTCTGCTGGTCAGTCGATTTGTATATTAGGCTTTTATTATATAAAGTAATTAAACATATTAGTGCCCTCCAAGGTGTGAGACCCAGGGCAGGGATCCTCTCAGCCAGGCCCAAGACAGTATTGGATCTCCATCTGAAACAAGGTCATAATACGAGGCTGGGGTGGGGCTGGGCTAGCAAGACAGCTTTGTGACCTCTGCACCCCAGTTTCCTCCCTTGTCCCTGAGGGAGCGGGACTGCTTCTAAGCTCTAGAACCTTCTGCAGTCTGGAAAGAAGAGTTGAACTCAGACCCCTCATTCCACCCGGCAATGCTGGACACTTTCCAAACTCCCAGGGAAGACAGAGCCACAGCAGGGAAAGGAACTGCCTTTCTTTCTTTTTCTTTTCTTTTTGCCTTTATTTCTTGATTTCCCACCAGAGATCCCAGTATGAAGGTGGTGGCTTTACATGGGAGCAACATCACCCCAGGACATGGGGTAGAGGCTAAGGAAACCAGGCTGACCGATGTGCCCACCACAAATGACACCTCCCTTGGGCCGACCCCATCTACTGTAGTATGATGGCCTGTTGGACCAGACGCTCCTGTCTGCTGAGTCACCAAGACTTAGCCACAGGAAATAGCTTTGTACAAAGCCTAGGATGTCCCTGCATCTGGTAACAAATGGGCAAATCCCATTTGAGGTCTGCCGTGCGGAGATGTCTTTCCAAAACAAAGCTGGGGCCCCACTCAGGAAAGCCAGTGATGAAAGGCAGCTCACAGACGTGCAGGCTGATGATCCTGCGGACACCTGTGGGGCTCGGGCACACAGACATGAGGACCGGGCTACGCACTATGACGACATGGGGGTCACAAGAGTCAGCAGGCAGCCAGCAGTCGGAGCTCAGGACAGAAACTGTTTTTGCCTAGAAGTGGTTGGGTCCCAGATGGGAAACCCCGGGCGGGGCTCTCCTCAGCCCTGCCTGGGCATGAACTTTGCTTGAGAATCTCCTGAGCCAGAAATGGACATGAGGGGCATTTGTGAGATGGAAGTCAAACTGCAGAGAGCCACGAGGTCGAGATGGAGCCTGGAGTGGTGAGACCATGAGAGCCGCCCTTGGGGAAACATGGAAAAGTGGAAGGCCACTACTCACTACTCTCTGCTCATAGGCACCCCAGCTGAGCCTCACCCTCTAACCAGACAGAGCATGGGTTTGAGGCTTTCTCAGTACTTCTTCATGGTTGGGTCTCTTGTTAGGGGAGCCGTGTCCACATGAGGCTGTTCTGGGCTGTGGGTAGTTGAGGAGTCCCTCAGTGGGTCTAGAGCTGGGAGCTACCCCGAGAGAAGGTCCCCTTTCCTGCTGTGTGGTTCACCGGCCTGGAGAGAGCTGGAGGCTGGCTTCCCTGGTGAGATGCCCAGGCTTCCAGAAGTCAGAGGGGCAGAGGCCTATATCCCAGGTGCCCCAGGTGCCCCCACCGGGATGCGAGCAAACAGCCTGCAGGTCTATGTGTGTCTAACAGTGCTAAGCCAGTCCAGGGCCTGGTCGGCCATACTCCAGAAGACAGTGGACACTGTCGGTCGGCTACCAGCCCAGTGGGAGCCTGGGCCTCCCCAGGCTGGGCATGTGGGAGGTCTTCCAATACTTTGGGTTAAGACAGGAACCCAGGTGCCCCCACCAGGATGCGAGCAAACAGCCTGCAGGTCTATGTGTGTCTAACAGTGCTAAGCCAGTCCAGGGCCTGGTCGGCCATACTCCAGAAGACAGTGGACACTGTTGGTCGGCTACCAGCCCAGTGGGAGCCTGGGCCTCCCCAGGCTGGGCATGTGGGAGGTCTTCCAATACTTTGGGTTAAGACAGGATGCAGTGGTCCTGAGTTCTTCCCGTCAGACTGAGTTAAAAGCACATCTTAGCAGCAAGAGTTTGACCTTGTTTTTGTTGAATGAAGGTGGTGGAATCTGGACCAGGACGGTACGAGGTCAGTTGAATGAGGGTGGAAATGCTGCTGCAGGTACGTGCGATGCAGCCACCTCCTGGCGTCCTCAGGTGAAGTAGCGGCAGGGTGTGGAGTCGATGTAGCAGTACGGGGTGCACTGCAGGTCCCCATATGACCTGAGGAGGCAGATACAGGTCAGGGTGGACACCGGGCAGTGGGCAGGAGAGGTCCTGCCAGCCCTAGGGGAAAAGCCATGTTCTAAAGGGCCACTCTGGTGACTTTGGTCAAACCTCATCCAACAGCAGCCACTGCTGCCCAGGGTTCTACAGAGACTGTTCTCATTCTCATGTGAGGCCAGGGATGTGGGGGAGTGGAGTCCAGGCCTGTGGTCTTTTCCCCTAGAGCCCAGCTGAGGGGTCTGGGAGAGAGGGTTAGTAGACTTGCCTTAACACAGCATCTCTGAGAGAATCTCCCCCTCTCGAGGCCTGAAACATGCCCGGCTCTGTCCATTAGACCATCCTGTGCTGATGCAAATGTTCTATGGCTGTGCAGTCCACTACACAGCCACGGGCCCTCTGTGGCTACTGAGCACTGGTAATAAGGTTAGTGTGACTGAAGAACTGGATTTTAAATATTATTTCACTTTAATTAATTTAAATTTAGATAGCCACGTGTGGCCGGAGGCTGCCACACTGGACAGCGCAGTGTATACCTGCGTAAGCCCAAGTCCTAATCCTGAGACAGCGTGCTGTGCATTATGCCTACGCTCACAAGCACCCCAGGCTTCTAGGGATTAGGAGAGAAACCCCAGCACGCCAGGCTCTACCAGTGGTTCTCAACCTGTGGGTCACGACCCCTGAAAATACATCCTGCATATCAGATATTTACATTACGATTCATAACAGTAGCAAAATTACAGTTATGAAGTAGCAACGAAAATAATTTGATGGTTGGGGGTCACCACAACATGAGGAACTGTATTAAAGGGTCGCGGCATTAGGAAGGTGGAGAATCGCTGCATGCAGTCCTCTTCTCCATGAGTGACTGTCCACTCAGCTGTTGCCGTGGAGCCATCCACCCACTTGGCCCTTTTGCCAACTTTCTGGCAGGTGCCTGTTAGGAGCCCTCCTTACCTCAAGGGGGCGCAGCACACACAGACATCAGATGCAGTGGAGGCCTGGCCAAGGCTAGAGTGCTTGGAACCTTGGGGTGACTATAGGTCTACAACAGTGATGGCGAACCTATGACACGTGTGTCAGAGGTGACACGCGAACTCATTTTTTTGGTTGATTTTTCTTTGTTAAATGGCATTTAAATATATAAAATAAATATCAAAAATATAAGTCTTTGTTTTACTATGGTTGCAAATATCAAAAAATTTCTATATGTGACACGGCACCAGAGTTAAGTTAGGGTTTTCCAAAATGCTGACA
>NW_005356674.1:7549955-7605287 GCF_000412655.1 Myotis brandtii
CTGATATGCTGATACAGGTTTGGGTGTGGGCATCGAAAAGATGCCCTTGAAAAGAGGAGAGAGGGGGCAATGGAGAGAGCGGCCTGGTGTTGGCTCCCCAGCTCTGGCGAGAGCCTGGTCCACGCCTTTCAGAGGAACAGGGCTGGAAGAGACTGGGCTCCTGAGGGACTAAGAGGGTTGACAGGCCAGGTATCCCCTGGAGCTAAGGGAGGAGCCTCCCTGTTTTCCCTAGAGAGTTAGACAACTCTGGTTCTATGAGGACCGGGGAACGTAGCACCATATCACACCTTGAAAGGAGCTCAGGCTGCCACGTTCTGGGCACGGAGTCAGTACCTCACAGGGCCAGAGCCTTCAGCTGGCCTGGGGATGTCAACGCAGAGGTCACAACACTAGAATACTCACCCTGAGCAACACAAACCCCATTGAAGAGGCTCAGAAATAATTAAAGGGGTCCTTGAAAGCAATACTAAGTTCCTGGGGTTTTCTTGAAGGAGCCACGAGTGAGCAAAGTTAGATGCTGGTGTGGTCTCCCCTGCACCCACAGGCCTGGTGGAAGCTTGTTACACAGATGCTTAGATGCCCTGATACCTCCGCCCTCCACTGGGCTCCCTCCCAGGCTCGTAGCCCCAAAGACTAATGTGGTCATGGCGGCCACTGGGGATGGAGTTGCTCACGTAGGGGTAACAGCTGAGCTTGGAGACTGCTGACACCGGAGCCCAGATGGAGCTGGTGGCTGTGTCTGTTCCACCCTGGCCTTGGCTGCTCTTAGAGGACACCCGGTGGCTGTGGGTCTATTGCCTGTCTCCCCCGGATGAGCAGGAATCCTGTACTGTGTTGTTACTATACCTCAGTGTCCAGAAAATACCAGGAACATAAGATGCACTCAAAGTTATTTGTGAAGGAAAGAGAGAAAGGAGGAGGGAGGGTGGAGGAGGGGGAGGGGGTGCCAGAACAGCATGTGAGGGCATCCCTACCCAGGGAGATAGGTCTCACACGTCAGGTGGCCAAAGTCAGAGCCGTCACAGTCTTCCACGCCCTTGTGCCGGTGGCCATCTCCACAGTAGGCCCGGTGACAGCCTGAGAGGACACAAGCAAGTGCAGCCCTGAGAAGGGGCAGGGGCAGGACAGCCTGGGCTGGGCCCACTCACTAAAAAGGGCTTTGCTACTAGGGCTCCATCTGGTAAAAATGAGTCCGGATTTAAATTCTTGGCTTCGCCCTTTTTCCTTTCACTCTTCATCACCCTTATCTTGCTTGTGGTTTCTTCTCTCTTTTTTGTTTGTTTTTCACCCTGATCTTTTGACAAAGAACATGGACTGGAATTTGGATTTTGCCAAGA
Organism: Myotis brandtii; assembly: GCF_000412655.1. Classification (NCBI taxonomy): domain Eukaryota; kingdom Metazoa; phylum Chordata; class Mammalia; order Chiroptera; family Vespertilionidae; genus Myotis; species Myotis brandtii. Next base: position 7,551,293 of record NW_005356674.1, read on the forward strand.
AGTAGGATTCAGAAAAAAAGCAGGCCCTGGTGGCTTCTCTGGGGGCAAGGGCCTTGACCCCAACCCCCAGTGACCTGCCTGGATAATGAAGGAGTTAACATTTGGCCTCAGAGGCAGATCATCCCCACAACAGCTCAGGTACATCCCGCAGGCTCTAAAATGATCCCAAACCACCACAGGTGTCCAGGGCTTGCCCTGACCCCCACCCTGATGGCAGGGCCCCACTCACTGATGCAGTCGTCACCCACATCGTCGTTCCCGTCGTCACACTCCTCCCCGGGCTGCAGGACCCCGTCCCCACAGGAGCCGCGGTGGTCTACAGAGTAGTCCACAGGATAGAAGGGGGTCAGCTGGCCAAAGAAACACACCAAGTTACCAAGGACAGTGCGCCAGGCAGGGCAGGCCATTGGCACTGGGGACAGAAGCTCTGGGCCCAGGGGCTCTGCCGAGGAGCGCCCCCCACTCCTGGGTGGGAAAGGCACTGCTTTTTTGTCTCCCAGAGCTCTGTAGGGGCAGGAAGGCTGGGCCTGATCAACTCAGTGCCCTTGCAGTACAGGAACGTGAGACTGTTGGGAACCTTGGCTCAGAAGAAAAGGTTCTATTTGGGGAGCCGGGACATAAAGAGCTGCTCAAAGACAGCGAGGGAGGATGCGCAGCCCTTCCATGGAAACAGAACTCTGCACCAGCCTCCCTGTTGGCCTTCTCTACCTTGAAAGGTATGTGCCTTTCCTGGTGGGGGGTGTCCCCAGCGCCTGCCTTGGGTACCTGGATGGGGAGCCAGCCAAGGCTGTCCTTGAAGTACAGGGATCTCTGGTCTTTGCGGAAGGCGATGGCATGTTTGGTGTTCAGCCTCTCAAGCTCCTCCTGGTTGTTGACCACGAAAATCTGCCAGAGGACACACTGGTGAGGCTTCGAGAAAACACTTCCAGTGGGGGCAGGGGAGGGCTGAAGGAGGACACGTCGCTGTCCTTGGACTGGTTATCAGTGGGAAGGGCGTTTGCATGTTACCCTCTAGCGTTCCTCCTGATTCCCATAGCTTTTCAATCCAGTTCCTAATGTCTCCATTTGAAGTAAAAATATCCAAATTTTTAAAAACATTTAAAATGTGCCCAAGACTTAAATAGGAAGGTGAGGTCATCTAAGCAAGTAATTCAACATTTACAAATGAGTCTTAACAAAATTCGCAAAGGTGTTCATTACAGTGTTATGTACGTTCGTGAAAAGCTTGGGCATACCCCATAAACACTGACAATAGGACACTGGTTAAATAAATCACAGCACAACTGCATGGTGGACGGGTGATTATGCATCAATTCAAATGATGTTTATGATGAACTGGTGTCCAGCCTTTACTACAAAATAAACCAAGGAAGGGTGGGCATTAGTGGGCTGGCATAAAGAGGAAGCAAGATTGGCCATGAGTTGATAAATACTGAATTTGGGTAAAGGGCACATGGAGTTTTATTACACTACTTGTTTTGCTTTTGTATTTCTTTGAAATTTTCTGTAATTTTTTGTTTAAAAAAGACAAAGAAAATACATCAAAATGGACTCACAACAAAATAGTTTTCTTTTGATTTTTCCTTATGTTCCAATTTCTTATGAGTGTGTACCCAGTATAAGTTTTGCTAAACAAATACATACATACATAAAAAATAAGTTTTATTATTACAAAGTCCCGAGGACCCGATGAGAGGTCCTGCTGGGTAACACCCCAGATTTCTCCCACAAGAACCTTACCGCAGGGACTCTCGGGGAGCTGGGCCCATACATGGATTCCCCATAAGAAGGGTTATTCACATTCACGGGGGTTCCACAAAGACATCTTCCTGGAGGCCCTGGAAATCCTCTTTCGCCTTTGGGTCCCATTATAAGTTGTCCTAGGGAGCAACAGACAACTGTGTTACTAGAGCCAAGGAAGAGAAAACTAAACAGCCCAGGCTGATGTGAGCAACCTTCACAACAGAAAGAAGGCTGAAGTCCACAGTATTTCAGGGCAGAGGTTCAAAGAGATGCTTTTGATCCACGATGTGGAGGAGGTGATGTTCTCTGGGACAGGATTCCTTAACCACGCTGGGTGTGGTAACACCCTTCTCCACCCTTATTCTCCCTTCCCTCTCTTTATACTTTGCAGAGGTTCTCAACCTGTGGGTCGCGAACCTTTCACAGGGGTCGCCTAAGACCATCGGAAAACACATATAATTACATACTGTTTTTGTGATTAATCACTATGCTTTAATTATGTTCAATTTGTAACAATGAAATTGGGGGTCACCACAACATGAGGAACTGTATTAAAGGGTCGCGGCATTAGGAAGGTTGAGAACCACTGCTAGAGACTAGACAGATAGGCCTTCTACTTCCCAGACTCCCTTGCACCTGGAGGTGACCATGTGCCACAGTGTTGGTCAATGCAAGGTCTGTGGTGGAAGAAGGGTGGGCATCTGGGAAAGCCTGTCCTGATAAGGGAGAATCATCGCTGGGGAAAGACATAGCTTCCCACTTCTTCCTGCCTAGAAGACAGATAAGATGGCTGGTGCTGCAGCAGCCATACTGCTAACATGAAGTAACAAGGATGAGGAGAGAAGCCACCATAAGGGACAAGCCAGGGGCTTATGGGGTCTGGAGCCCTGATAGTATTGACCCTTAGAGGCTGAACCAAAGTGGGCCACTGTCCATCTCTTGACTTTCTTATTGTATGAAAAAAACAATCCTGTCTTCTTAGACCACTATCAACAGGGGACTCCTTGCAGATAAATTGCTCACTAATAAACATTTATTGTTTTTTTAAAAATTCATTTTATATTGTTTTTATATATAGGGTCTTTACAAAGGAACTTCTGAGTATGCATTTTTAAAATTTCTTCTGGAAGAAAATGGAAGTTCAAAAATGCTCAGCCCACGTACTCTCCCTGGTACTGAGAAGAGTGTCCTGAAAAGATGTGATCAGGAAATTTATTCCCTACAATGTCGGAGACCTGCTAGGGCAGTAGCTCCCACCTTCATTTCTAAAGGCTCTGATGCCCAGGCCGCACCCCAGACCTTCAGGGCTCCTGAGAATGAGACCCAGGCAACCGTACTTTTAAAAACTCTCAGGATGATTCCACTGTGCACCACGGTGGAGAACCGCTGGTCTAGGGAACGGTCTTTCACGTGCCATTCCCTGCACTTCTCCAGGGAAGCCTTTTTGAATCCTCATATTCTTTCATGTTAACCTTGGATACAATCTCATGGTTCTCTATGCTTTTCTTCAAGACATTTATCTCTGTTTGTGATTCTGTATATTGTGAGATTATCTGATTTCCCCCCACCCCCATAGGTTGTAAGTTCCACAAGGGCAGGGCTGATGCCCATTTCCATTCACCAGGGCTTGACACACAGTAGGGGCATGGTACATGTCTGATGACTGAGTGAATGAATAAATGAATGAATGCAGACTAACTAGAAAGAAAAGGTCTTCAGAAAAATCTAGATGTCACAATTCCAGTTGGCAGAAAAGTGCTGGAGCAAGAGCCATCCAATCAGCAGGAAGAGAGGAAAAGATAAAGACTGAAAAATGAAATGAAGACCCTTCCTCCTGGGAAAATAGGGGGGGAGTCTGAATGCCAACCAGTCGTTGGTTTCAGGTTATAAAACATCAGGGCAGCCAGCAACGGGGGAGACAGTTTGCAGATCCCAGAAGGACAAGAAATAAAATGGTCCCAGGGAAAGGTCTGGTCAGGACCCCAGGGAAGCAGCCACAGCTGGAGGAGGAGGCCTCGATGGGAAGACCCCCACACCCTGAGCCTTCACCAGCAGGCTCAGCCTATCCAGCCCAGATGCTGCCGGTATAAGGACAAGGGAGGCTTGTCAACATCTTATACCAAGTAATGGCTGTTCGTTCTAACAAGAAATAGGAACATGATCCTGTGGGAGGAGCCCCAATCTTGTGGAGCGGAGCCCAGAGAACAGAGACTCACCAGCCCAGGAATATTCTGGTAGTTAAGCACCTGGGCAAACTAAGGTGGGAATGCTATGTAACCAGGGATGTGAATGGCCCCAACAACTCCTCAGAACCATGGCCTCAAAAGATTCCGGAGTTTGTCCCATTATCCAGCTAAGTCGTGCTGAAGCGGAGATTTGATTCATGTTTGACAACACTATGCCGTTCAAAAGACAAACATCCAGGAACACTGATGCTTGCAGGGAGATAGATGGCAATTCCCAGGTACCACACTGATTCACTTATACCCTGTCTGGTGCAGGAAGGACTCAGCCAAATTTGTAATTTGGTTATTGCAAATTACATCCTAAAGGCATTTTGCCTTCATTCCCTCCCCTACCCCGCAGTGCCTCTTTTGCTCTGTAACTTGGGTAATAAAAAGCTCCCACCGTCTCCACCTCCTGCAGCACCATCTCATCTCACAGCATTGGGCACCAGAACCAGAGGGAGCCTTCCCCTTAAATGACAGGATGTGGCAGGGAGCCTGCTTCCTGCCACCACTGCAGTTTTCCTGCTGACTCCTCCCAGCTGTCAGAGGGCATCTGTTTCGCTGCCTGTGTCCTGCCAGGCTACACTGAAGGGCACAGCAACCCAAATTTCCCCACTTCAGCCTCTCGGAGCTGGTCCAGGGGGCCTGGCTTGGCCTCCATCCCTGCATCCTTGCAGCCAGAGGACCTGCTCTCCACCTTTGCCCAGGGAACTGCTCATCTCCACTGGCTGCTGCGGTGGGAACAGGTCTGAGCGGAATCTGGGAGAAGGCAGAGGAACCACAGAATAGTCCCCACATCTCCCCCAGCTCCCACTCTGCCCTACAGAGGCTGCAGGGATGAGTGGGAAAGCCTCAGACCCAGGAGTCATGGACATTCTGGATCAGATGTGGCCACCAGTCAGCTCTGTGAACTTGGGGAAGACACTTTTCTCTCAGGCTCATAGTTCTTATCTTTAAAGGGAGGGTTGGACTAGCCCAGAAGAATTCTGCCTGATGATATCCCCAGATGGATTTGAGGCAAGGGTTCTGGGACTCTGGGAAGTAGTGTGAAGCATCTTGGGGAAGACACATTTTTTTCCCCCCTGAGAGTGGGTTTGGGATTTTTATCAGATCCTCAAAGGTAGTCTGAGGAATCACTATGGGGGCCTGGTTCAACTCTTGATTACTATCCAACTGGTCCCAGGCACAGGGAAAGCCTCCATTAAACTCCTCCCTTCCCTTCTCTCCCACTCCCAAAAAACTTTTCTAAAGAGCAGGATTATTGCCCCATTTTCTTCTCTCTAAGAATTATTTCTCCTCTCACTCTGGGAAGCTCCCAGAAAGGAAGTGACTTAAAAGAAGGCACAGAAGGGGACATCAGTCCAAAGAGATGGCCAGCACCCTGCTCTGCAATACCCAGGTGGGACAGACTGAGAGCCAATGTAGCCCAGTGAGCACCTGTGGGGACCAGCCCCACCCATACCACTTGCCAGGTGCCATGGGATGTGAAGCCAACTCAGCCACAGATCCTGCCTCAAGGACTTGTCACCTAGAAGAAAGGTGAAACACATCTGCAAAAAACAGTTACCAGTGGAGGGCAACAGCAGAGAGGCAATGTGTGACTGGGGAGCCAGGGGCAATAGCAGAGAGGCAATGTGTGACTGGGGAACCAGGGGCAATAGCAGGGAGGCAGTGTGACTGGGGAACCGGGGGCAATAGCAGAGAGGCAATGTGTGACTGGGGAACCAAGGGCAGTAGCAGGGAGGCAATGTGTGACTGGGGAACCGGGGGCAATAGCAGAGGGGCAATGTGTGACTGGAGAACCGGGGGCAATAGCAGGGAGGCAATGTGTGACTGGGGCAGCAGGGAAAGGAGACCCATCCATTAAGGACCAAGGAAGGCCTTACTGAAGAGAGGACTTTGAAAGAATGAGAGGATTTTGTTGGGTGACCCAGAAGATGACAGGAAAGTCATTTTAGGCCACAGGGACCCAGACAGACTGCAGAAATATGCTCCAGCTCTGCAGAGGGCAGGGCATCTGCTGGAAGGATCTGGAAGAGGATGGGGAGGTGGAGGGAAAGGGGACATGAGCATCCCCGGCTGAGTGAGAAGGAGCTAGGAAACCAAGGAGAGAAAACAAGGCTACAATGGCCTACTAAAGGGATGAGGTTGTAATTCACCAGAGACTGACAAGACAAAGAGTGGGCATCTGAGTGAGCTGCTGCTGGTCTCCAGGCCCTGCCCTTCTCACCCAATCCAGGCCCAAGGAGGGAAGGAATTCAATTTAGATGAGGGCTGGCCTTTACAAATGGATGCATATATTAAGGTCTGACTATGCTAAGGACCTCCTTATGCATCCGCACAACCCCTTCCCCACACCCCGCCCCTTCATGTTCCCTTGTGGCCCCTAAATGCCCCAAGGTCCAAGAGAGTCTCTTCCAAAGGCAAAACCCAGGCTTCAGGCCGTGCTCTCAGTCCCTGGCAGCTCATAGTCATGGGGCTCGAGGGGAATGTTAGGCAGAAGAAAGATGAGTTGGAAGGACCTCCATTTGGATCATCTAGTCAACGCAGGGAAACAGATCATGGGGATGGACACAGGGCCTAGGCTGCATCTCAAATCCAGCTCCCTTAACAAATAGAAGTAGATGTGACAAGGTAACTTGTTGGTACTATTTGAAAACTTCTGCTTTCTGTTCTCAGAAGAGAAAAGCTCCTAAGAGGTGGGTAGTGTATGAAGTGTGAGGAGAGAGGGGCCTAGAGATTGGAAGAGGAGGGATCCCCACAGGCCTGGAGAGAACAGGTATCCCCTCCCCAGTATCCTGGAGAAGAGATAAGGTCTCAGAAGGAATGGCTGTGAGCACTCCGTGGGAAGTGAACCATAGGGACCAGGATTCCCAGTCTTGGAGATGTTCTAATGCCTAAGCATGGCATGAGATGGCAGTCACAGGCACCCATGGACCATTGTGGCCTCAGACAACAGGCATTTTACAGGTAAACAGGGCAGATAAAAGGCTGGAGGGACCCCCCCCCCCCCCCCCCCCAAAAAAAATTTCTGCCATAATTTCCCAGGATCTTTACCCAATTCTTTTGTGGCAGTTGGAGAAGTGGAGTCTAAGATTGAATTTTCCTGGCATTCTGGCAGATTGGAGTTTCGGAACTAGCTTTAATTTGGTTTAAAGGATCTAACAAAATATGACATTTCTTGATCATCCCATGATGTGGTTGCAAATATATTTCCATAAGCACAGGGGGGAGAGAAAGGGAGTGCACTGTGAAATTTTGCCTTCATTTTCTTAAGGAAAAAATTGGAACAAAAATTGTTTTGATTCTTTTTGTATAACTCAGGACAAAGAATGTTGCTCAATGAGTAAACAGTCTTCTTGGAAATAGAGATGCTGTGCTTATACAATGTGCTTTTGAGCTGATGAGAATGAACTAAACCAAGGGCTTAGCTTATCATATTAAACAAAGTAAAACAAGGTAGCAGGGTACCTATTACCTTGCAAATGACTTTGATTTCTTTTTATCGTTTCTTTCTATATTCTATGCAAATCCATAAGGACTCTTTCTTAACACTGTGTAAGATGGAAAATTTTAGAATGTTATCTTTACTTCCAGGTTTAAGAGAATTGCTTAGAATCATGAAACGGTTTTCTAGTAAAAGGTGTTATTGATGAAATATGTGCATTATTTTTCACTTAATGTATAAATGACATCAATGTAATTTTTTCTCTCCTCTATTTGTTCTCCAAAATGCTAAAAACAAAGCCAGAACAATGTTTATCTTCCTTGTGTAAAAGTTGAATGAGCCCAACTGTGGAGAAATTATAAATATACTAGAGGCCTGGCGCACGAAATTCATGCACTCGTGGGATGGAGGGGTGTCCTTCAGCCCAGCCTGTGCCCTCTTGCAGTCCAGGAGCCCTCGGGGGATGCCTGACTGCTGCGGAGGCGGGAGAGGCTCCCACCACTGCCCCTGTGCTGGCCAGCCGTGAGCCCAGCTTCTGGCTGAGCGGCGCCCCCCCTGTGGTTGAGTGTCTGCCCCCTGGTGGTCAGTGTGCGTCATAGCAACCGGTCGTTCCGCCATTCGGTCGATTTGCATATTAGCCTTTTATTATATAGATTAAAGTTTCTCTAGCAGTTTCTAACTCAAAACACCAGGCAGGCCTCTGCTGGTATCTCCTTGTGCTCTCTCCGGGAGGCTGGCCAGGAGTGCGACACTGTAGATCAAGTGAAGCAGTGTAGCTCTTACCTGTGGATGGGGGACCCGGAGGGCCTGGGGGACCCTGACGGCCAGGTTGACCAGAAGGCCCAGGCTTGCCTGGTGGACCCATAACTCCACCATCTCCCTTCTGTCCCTGAGAGAGAAAGGTGGAGCCTGTTATGAGAGCATGGCATGACCCACTTCCTTCCCATTTATTTCTAAATCAGGGGCCACCCTGCACTTTGGAGCAAGAGCCCAAGGCAGGATGCAACCTCAGACATCTTGACCACCAAGCTCCAAAATAACTCAGGGCAAGTGACATTTGAGATAGTGATGGTGGCAAGTTTGCAGACATTACTTTTCGTTCTGTCCTAGAAACATGACACATAACAGCTGGGGGAAAAAACAACAACAATCCAACCCTCTCCCCTCACTGGGAAGATGAGGAAATAGAGGCTCAGAAAGGAGCAGGAATTACTGCAAGTCACCTGGCAGCAAGGCAGCAAAGCTGGGCCTAGCAGTCAGGCCACTTGCCTGCTCGTCAGGAGCATTTCTATTTTATTACAGGAGCTGTTTCCACCCGATGGTTACCCACTGGCCTCAGGATAAAGACCCATAACATTTATCTTAGATCATAACTATGCAATTATTTTTGTGATCATTTCATCAATGTCTCCCCATGAGACATAAGCTCCCTATGGGTGTGAAGCTGTTTTGTTCACCTCCTTTCCCCAGATCAAATAAGGGAGGAGGAAGAAGCTGAAAACACAAAGGGGAAGTCAAAGATTTGGGTTTTCACCTTGGCCATGAGACCCTGGGTAGCTCATGTCATTGCTTTGTGTCTCAGTTTTCTCATCTGTAAAATAGAGCCAGTAAATATATACCTGCACGGGTTTGTTGTGAGGCTAACAAAGATCTTAGAGGTGAAAAAGGAGTTTGTATAGAACCAAGGACTATGTAGATTATCATAGCTGGTTATCACAGCAACTGGCTTGGTTTCATCTTTCTCACACAGACAGGTCCTGATTTCTTAAAGAGAGACACACCTGCAGGATATCCTCTTTGCTGCCTGCTCTGGGAGGGCCAAGAGCAAAGATTTCCCCCTCAGAGCTGACCTTAGGAATGACTCAGAAACCAAGGCCTGTGGGTTCTTCACAAGCAGTGTGCTCATTGATCACTCTTGCCCTGGGCTTAACCAGGACAGTGATTGATGCCTGACATCTTTGGCTGGGTCCCCTTTCCACATTTGTGCCTTGGCAGGCTGGCCACCTGATGAAATGTAATCCTCCCCAAGTCTGGGCAGCAGGCATGCCGGGCACTTCTTTCGAATCACAAAGGTGACATGTAACCTGCCTCCTTGTCCATATGGCCCTGGGGGCTCTCTCGGCAATGTCCCAGAAGATCTTAAACTCTTACTGTGGGATTCGAGGGTCAGCGTTTGTTTCTAATTCCATCCTGATGGAGGGAGTCTTAAGCCTTAGCCCAAGCTGAAGCATGCCATGAGGTAACCAAGATGGGTCCCAGAATGGCAAAGGAAGTCACACCGTCCTAATATAGCCGCAGTTAAGGCTTGTTGTTCTAGCAGCCAGTCAGCTGGCTCTGAGCACAGGAAGTGCCACAGCTGAAGAAGCTGGAAACGCTCCTTGAGTCTGACACCAGCAGTAATGGAATATTCTGCTCATTGGTCGTCCTCTCAGAACCAGCCATGTCTCTATGAGCAGGACTCATGAGCCACGCTTTCCAGGAAAAGCATTCATTCCTTCATTGTCACAAAGTTTGGTGATGCTTCTCCAGGGAGGAAGCCTGTCTCCTTAATTGCAGATTTGCATAATGGGATCAGGGCTGCTTTTCTGGGCCTGCCTGAAGGCAAGTCCTGAAGCATGGAGGTGATGAGAGAAGATGTGATGTAGGGAAAGCTGGTCTCAACTCTCCACGCTCTAACTGTGGCATGGAAGCTGGCTTAGCTTAGGGGTCTGGGCAGGTCATTCGACTTCTCCGGCCCTCAGTTTCCTGTGACTATGCTAAGGGGATTGAGTTGGGTGATCACTACAATCCCCTGGTTCTGAAATTCTCATTTCCTAAAGTCTGGATTCTAGGGTTTGGATTGACGTACAATAACCTCCAGAAACTCAGCACGACTGGCCCAATGGACACTTGGTAGATAAGACCCTCTGGTAGCAAATTAATTCTGATAAACAGGAAGTACCATGGCAGGCCCCCAAAGCTAACAACTCAAGTGTCTGCTGACTAGACAGGCACGGAGGGTCTGGAGCACACTCCTCGTAGAAAGGAAGAGCTTATTCCCCTAACTTCTCTGAGGTTCTAGACATGGCTCTGGGGTAGTTGTAAGATTACGGCAACTAATCATTTTCAACTTCTTGGCTTCAGCCCTCACCAGGAAAAGATAAACACTGCCCAGGTAAAGAACTAGATGACAGAAGGCAAAAGTCTGCTTGAACCCCAGTGTGGAAAATTATGAATGGAAATCAGCAGTAAGGGAGAAAATGATCTTTAAAACAAGAAAGGAAGGAAGGAAGATGTCTCCTTTTGTTCTTTTTCTGAGCCGAGTTTTCAGGAAATTGGAATCTGTGACAGCATTGTAAAGGCACAGCCATGCTACCCATTGTAAAACTTTGAAAACTGAACTGGAATATTGTGACTTCCAAAGTTATCGTGACATCTGAATTATTTGGGTTGGAGGCTATATCGTTGCTCAGTTCACTTGGAAAAGATCAGAATTGGCTTCATATGCTACCATGTTCTGAGCCCTGGCTACATATTAGAATCATTGGGGAGCTTTCATCAAACAACAACCCATGCTGAAGCCTCACACCAGATCAGAGTCTTTGGGAAGTAAGGCCTAGGCACTGGGGACAATGACAGGCAAACTTGGAACTACAACCTATGGCCCAAAGATGTTCACTTCTCAACATCATATATAATTTGGTTAGGCCTCTCTTGTCCAAGCAATCTTACTCATTTACTAAAATCTGGTGCAGGCATTTAAAAAAGATGTTAAAATGCTTAATGAATATCTGTAGCAATGAGTAAAAATGCATATATTATGATTTTAAGTTAAAAATTTAGGATACAAGAACTATATATTGGATAGAAAAGAAACAAATGACTAGAAAGTTGACAAAAGAAATAATACTGGAAAGAAAATATACTAAAGTGGTTACATAGTTATACCTGGGTATTATATCATTTTTAAAAAATATGTTTGTATTGACTTTTAGAAACATTGATGTGATGTGAGAGCAGAACACTGATCAGCTGCCTCTTGCACGCCCCCTACTGGGGACCAAGCCTACAATCCGGGCATGTGCCCTGACTGGGAATCGAACCAGCGACCTCTTGGTTCATGAGTGGAATTTTCCAAGTTTTCTATGATGATCATATATTTCATTTAAATGGGAAAGGAGGCAAAAACCAAGCAAACTACCACCTAAAAAGTGAAGGGGCACATCTCTCAAGAATGTCTGTCTGTTAGAGCTAAGATGAGAGGTTTCTCTAAGGCACTCAGGACAGACAGCTCCACAGCCAGCCAAGTCAACTGTACCTTCCTCTTGCCTTGCTCTCCCATTTCACATGGTCTGACACAAGAGCCTGCTGACCAGAGGGAGTTCAGAATGAAAAATTTCCCTAAACCCTTAACAGTGCCAGTAAAGGTCACTTACAAACTGGGATCCTGAGTGGGGGTAAGGGGGGACTATCCTACTGTTGAGACCCAGAAGACCTTCAAGAGCAGGGAAATATCTGGGCTGTTCTCCAAGACTCCATTTGTGTCTGGGGCATTGAGGTAAGAAGCAGGTTTTCTGGGTAAAGGACCAGATCTGGTTTCCACACCAGTTGCTTTGGTTAAGGCAGACCTGTTCTTATGAACCAAAGATCCACTCTTGCTCTAGCCTTGGAAACAGTGGGAACACAGCATCCTATCCCATCCACTCAAACTATGGCTACCCTAGAGAAGCCAGGAACTCCTGAAAGTGGTGTAGCTTCTGCCCACGAGCCCAGAGGAAGCTGAAGACTGGGTCTATGGGATATCTCTGATTGACCACACTGGCACGCCTCTCCACACCGCACCCGCCACCCCCCCCTGCCCACCCCAGGTAAGGAGGTATAACTGCGGGGGTCTGATAAGCCCTAGATCCTTACCTGCTTGCCTCGTTTTCCTGGTCTTCCTGTGGGTCCCCGGTGTCCTGCTATCCCAGGCTCACCCTTTGGACCCATTTCACCCTGGAAAGAAAAAAGAGAAGCAAGAGAGGAATTAGGGCATGTGGAGCAGGCCCTTCCCTACAGGTCGACTCAACCCCTGGCCACAAAGGCCGTCTACTAGATCATCCCAGATCTTTTCCAAGTGGGCTGCTCTGGGAGACTGGAAGAGTGATGAGGTCATGTGAAAGGTAGGTAGGTTTTTCATGGACCAGGAAGGAAAGGAGGTTATCCTGGTCGGGTGATTTATTATTTGAGAGAGACAGCTTCCAGGTAGCACACATCTTAGTGTTCCAAATCACCATCCAGAATGGCCAACAATAGAGTTGTATTTCAGTCACAAGTGTGCCTGTGACGCCATAAACTACTGGGGGAAAACACTTGCTCTTTTAGTTGAATTTTATGTTTTGTTTTGTTTTTAGCATAAATTCAAATCTATGGATTTTTTATTTTTATTTATTCAGTCTAATGGTCTCTTTGCATAATCAATTTAACAATAGTAATGTCCAATTGGACACACTTCCTTAAGTGGTTATACTTTTTAAATGGTTTTTTATTAATTTCAATTTAGATAAAACATGTCCTCTGTTAAGGAAGCAATTGAAATTGCCAATTACTAAAGTAATACTTATTCAAAACTGAATCACAAATTTTTTTAAAAATATATTTTATTGATTTTTTACAGAGAGGAAGGGAGAGGGATAGAGAGTCAGAAACATCGATGAGAGAGAAACATCGATCAGCTGCCTCCTGCACATCTCCCACTGGGGATGTGCCCGCAACCAAGGTACATGCCTTTGACCGGAATCGAACCTGGGACTCTTCAGTCCACAGGCCGACGCTCTAGCCACTGAGCCAAACTGGTCAGGGCTCAATGGACTTTTTAATGATTAAATACAGTTTTGACAGCTATCATCTCTGGGAAGTTTCTGCTCATGCAATGACCTTTACTAGGGTTGTACATGCCTCACTTTTCAGTAAAAATTGGTTTTAGTTCCAGTTCACTTCCATTTGATTTAGACGAAACTGTTTGTGGGGAGACATATGTTCAAATACTCAATACAATTATTGTAAAGGCATGGAAAGCAATATAATATTGCAATATAAACAATATTCCTAATTGAAAAGCCCTATTTTGAAGCATCAGAACAAAAGGCATCAATTGCCCGAATTCTATAGTTTAAGGCTAACCTTTCATTCTCCATTCTAGTTTCTCTCCTTCCTTCTTCCCCGTGGTCTTCTAGGATCCCAGGCCCTCTTGCTGTTTCTTTATCAGTGGTTCTCAACCTTCCTAATGCCGCAACCCTTTAATACAGTTCCTCATGTTGTGGTGACCCCCAATTTCATTGTTACAAATTGAACATAATTAAAGCATAGTGATTAGTCACAAAAACAATATGTAATTATATATGTGTTTTCTGATGGTCTTAGGCGACCCCTGTGAAAGGGTCGTTCGACCCCCAAAGGGGTCGAGACCCACAGGTTGAGAACAGCTGCTTTAGATCATGAACCACAGGGCATTGTTCCCATAATTGTTCCAGCAATCCCTCTAACAGCCCATAATGCACCACCAACAGGCTACATTTAGCAATTGCAACCACAAGAGCTTCTGCTAGTCAGCAGCCAGTATCCATGAAGAGCTGCCCAGACACTCAGAGGAGACAGTGAACACCCAGATGACTCTTCTCATGGAAGTCAGGGGAGGTAGAACACCTGGAAAATTCCAGGGAACACCAATATAAAGCAAGGATCAAGCAGAAACCTCTGAAATCATCTGCCGGCTCAGCCAATGTAATGGATTTGTCTTGACCCAAGCTACCAACATCCTGCCTCGCCAAGAATTGTCCTTACTCCTATGATTTCTTTCCAACCCGCCATGTGCTCTGGGAGGCTGGGCAGTGAGAGTGTGAGAGGAGAGATGGATTCTACGTGGCCGTGGAGATGTTTGCACAATTTTCCAGGGCTGTTTGCAGGGACCGAGGAGTGCCTTGCTTGGCTAGGAGAAAACAGCAGTATGAACAGCATAACTTTTAAAAAGTTTTTTAATTATTGATTTCAGAAAGGAAGGGAGAGGGAGAGAGAGAGAGAGAGAAACATCAATGATGAGAGAGAATCATCGAACAGCCACCTTCTGCATGTTCCCCACTGGGGATTAAGCCCACAACCCAGGCACGTACCCTTGACCGGAATCAAACCCAGAACCCTTCAGTCCACTGAGCTAAACCAGCCAGGGCAGCATAACTTTTTCAAAAAGACCATCAGAAGGAAGTGTGGCCCTTCTCTTCATCAACTGGAAGCAGCCAGTACTCACTTAATCTAATTTCTCTCCTCTGACCTAATTATGGTTATCATATCTGCTCTGTCTTAAAGCAGCCTGCCCTGAAAGGGGAAGAGAACTCCTGATGGCAAGTCTAGTAAGTGGAGCAGAGACCAGAGAAACTGTCATCTTTAATTTTACAGTAATGGATTATTCTTTGATGCTCACTGTTGCACTGAATGAAAGCCTAGCCTAAATATTTTCAACTAAAATCTTTTTTTTTTTTTTGCCCTAGCTGGTTTGGCCCAGTGGATAGAGCACCGGCCTGTGGACTGAAGGGTCCCGGGTTCAATTCTGGTCAAGGGCACATGTCCAGGTTGCAGATCCCTGGTGTGGGGCATGCAGGAAGCAGCCCATTAACAATTTTCTCTCATCATTGATATTTCTATCTCTTTCTCCCTCTCCCTTCCTCTCTGAAATCAATAAAAAAAATTTTTTTAATCATTTTTCTCTTTTAATGTTTCCTTTAATTTGCACATTTACTTACTCTATTTTTAACCCAATACCCCATCTAGGGTAGCAGAAGACATTTTTGACAGCTTAAGGCAGTGATAAATGATAATAAATTAATGTCAGATGACTGAAATTATTTAAATATGCTCTACTGACTGGAGAAAATCAGATAAGAAATTGTTTATTCAAGTTTGGAAAATAAAACTTTAAGGTGCCTTGAGAAAAAGTTTAGAATTTTTAAGAAAGCATCTCATTGGCATGTTTGAAGAACATTGTACTCTGAGGCCAAGGTTAAAATAACAATTTCCCACATCAGTGCCTCACGGCATGAGGACCCACCACTAATGGGGTTAGATTAGGGGTGTACTTGGTGGCCATCTGTGCACTCTCTCTTCATTCTCTGACACCTCCCCTCACCACCCTCCCCATTCTTCTTCCCTAGATCTTAACCCTAAGGAAAACCTTTTTTTAATTCTGTCAATTGTCACCTTCATAGTTTTTGTCATATCTTCACATCACTTTATTCTTATTTACTCAATATTTTCTCTTTTTTTCAATATTTTCTCTTTAAGCCAACTGAATTAACTCCTTTTTTATTAAGCCTTGTCCCAGACAAGATATTCATGAAATCCCACTAAGTATTTAACTATTTAAATAAAAAGTTTAACTAGCAAATAAAAATTGCTTGCTATCACCAACTGAAATAACTCTGCCTACCTGTAGCAGGACATGAGCCTCCCTGAAGAAGTGCCGACTGGGTGTAGTCAGCAGTTGCATTAGGCAGAGAAGCTTGCACCTCCCCCTGGGACCTTTGACCACTACAGTTCAGACCTGAGCCCCTTGTCACAAAGCTCTCTGCCTTTGAACATCACCACAGCCCTTTAAGGGGCAGCAAGTACAAAGTAGGGCCTCTGTCCATCAGGGGGGTGTCCTTGCCCTCCCATGACCTGGAGGAGGTCTCAGACCTCTCACCTATATGTTCAGCAACTTGCTCCCCTTTCAAACCAGAATCTTCCATAGCGAGACCTGCTTTCCCTGCCTCATGAACAGAGAGGCAGGCCTCTTTTTGTTGTACTTGGATGGTCTATTTTCCTACTTCTATTTTTTACTACTTGTAGGTACTTACTTTCTGCCCCAACATTCCAGGAAATCCCGGGAAACCCTGTGAAGAGAACAACAAATAATAGTGATTGCCTCTGAATAACTCTTGAGAGGGCTGTGGAAGAGCTTAGTCAGCCATTTTCAAGATAGAGCCTGTCAGCCAGCCAGCCAGCCAGTCAGCTAATCAGACTGATACACAGACAGCCAGTCAGCCAGTCATCTAGTCAGACAGATAGCCAGACAGACAGACAGCCAATCAGTCAGCCAGTTAGACAGATAGCCAGCCTGTCAGTCAGTCATTCATAGACAGCCAGCCAGCCAGCAAGTCAGTTAGACAGACAGCCAGTCAGTCAGACAGATAGCCAGTCAGTCAGACAGATAGCCAGTCAGCCAGTTAGACAGCCAGTTAGACAGATAGCCAGCCTGTCAGCCAGCCAGCCAGTCATTCAGTCACAGCCAGTCAGTCACAGCCAGTCAGTCAGTCAGACAGTCAGTCGGTCAGCTAGTCAGACAGATAGACAAACAGTCAAGCAGTTAGCCAGACAGACAGACAGTTCGTCAGTCAGCCAGCGAGCCAGTTAGTCAGTCCGCCCATAAGATGGGGGTAGGCAGGGTTCACCACTTCCATTGTATTTGATCATTTCTATGCAACAGCCATTACCTTTTCTCCTTTGGGACCCAAGTCACCCCTTTCACCTCTGGATCCCTAAGAGAAAACCACAGGAGAGAGTACATGCGTTAATACCATGGGAGAAAAAATGGAGCATTTTAAACTAATAACTCCCTATCCTATGCCAATACCCTCATTTCACAGGCAAAGAAACAGGCTCAGAGATTACAAGACCTTCTTAGGGAAGAAATGCTTTGTGATTTACCTTCTATTTGGACCCCAAATACCTCCTGCATTAATAAGTTCAAGGCACAGAAAATTCTGAGTCCCAGAACCTCTCCCTTTCTATAGGAAATCTGTCCCCAGGTTCTGGCTGGTTTTCTGTTTTTTTGTTTTGACAGACAAGAAGGTTGTGTGGTGATAGCTTGGTCTAAAGACACACATCTGCCATCTTGCTCCAGCACACCACGCAAGCTGCGTTCATTCTCCATCTGGCACAGCTTCAGTGCTCATCTGCTCCATATGAGCGCCTCAACCTCCACTGGGAGCTCCTCCCTAAGCTGCCTGCCCTACCTCAGGGGCCCCTCACTTCTCTCAGCCCACTGATAAAACATGAGGAATATTGAGGCAAGGTCACTGCAGTCACTGACTGAAGAGAGACGTGGGCCCATCTTCACTGGCCCCGGAGCCACTAGCCCAGACCAGGCTCTGGGAAGCTGGGAGAGAGAAGCACTAACCTTTTCCCCTCTGGATCCGGGGTAGCCCTAAAAGAAAGCAGAAGGCATATTTACAATCAGCCTTGTCGGACCACTGGGTTTGGTGTGAGAGTGGACAGAATCCCTGAATGTGGTGGTGAGATGTGCCTCATTGCACTGAAAGTTTTAGCGGGGGCTGCAGCATTCAATACCAAAAAGTCCCTTGGGATTGTGTTTACATCAGGCCTAAAAAGAATGCTGCTTTTCTTACCACCACTCCAAAGGCCTGAACAAAGATTTCCATCTGTTTTGTTGTCCCAAGGCTTGACCCTTGCTGCCCAGAAGAATAGCAGGAATGGCATTTCTATGTCCCTGCATCCCAGCCCTGGTGTCCCCCAAAGGCTGGTAAAGACAAGCACACTGGCATTGGGCTGTCCAACATCTGTGACATCAGCTGGCCCAGGATGGCAGACACACCCAGATCCTATCTTTGTAGATAACAGCTGCTCCAGAGCCTTAGTGAGAAGATCTGAGAACATCCATCTGGACCAACACACTGACCTTGGAGCCCATTGGTCCTCTTGACCCTGGTAAGCCCATCAGACCCAGGTCACCTTTTTCACCCTGTGGGAATCAGGAGGGAAAATAAAGACCTCTAGTGACATTTCCTAGAAAAACTGAACTAGGAAGTTATGGGCAAGATCAGAAAGGAACTGGGACATTGGGGCTAGCTTGTGAATCTGAGGACCCCAAATACTCCCTTGCTTACTCCCAGGGGCCCAATTCTCCACACTTCATTCTGGTATTTGAGATTAAATATGAAATGAAATTCCCAAGGCAGAGCAGATCTCCAAAACTGAATTCAAATTCTCACTAAGATGCTTTAATGGAATAATGCTTGATCTTTTCTTAGAGAAGGCTGTAGGAGGGTGAGGGAGGGGGAGAGCATGGGGCATGGGGCCCCAGAGGACAAGGTGTCAGCACCAAAAAACTTCACCTGCTTTGCTCTTTGCATAGGGTGGATCTTTCAGACATCTCCATATACTCTCACCCTAGGGTTGCAACCAAGTAGAGTGAACATCATCCTCTGGGTGTGTACGATGAAGGCAGGGGGCTAAGACTCATGGGTGAGCTCTGTTGCCCCTCAGAATCATTTGCAGTTGGAACTTTCAGCACCCTCTGTGCTAAAAAACTATACCAGTGCTAACCAGTAGAAATATAAGGTGAGCCACATACTTCATTTAAAAATATTTTAGAAGTCACATTAAAACTATAACTAAACAGGTGAAATTAACTTTAACAATATATTTTATTTACTTTAATTAATTTAATCTAATTATCATTTCAACATGTAGTCAACATAAAAACTATTAATGAGATATTTTACATTCTGTTTTGTAAGATAAATATTTGAAATCTGTTGTACATTGTACACTTAAACCACATCTCAATTCAGGCACTAAATTTTCATCCAAAATATATGATCTCTATTCAGAGTTCATAAAATTTATAGTTGAAAAAGCAGATTCACATATTCAACATATGATTCACATACTTAAATGTTTTCAAATAACTGAACTGAGTAAAAGTTTTAAAATTTAAACTTAATTAAAGTTAAAAAAAAAGTCAGTTCCTCAGTTGCACTAGCCACATTTCAAGGGCTCAATAGCCACATATGTCCAATGGCTGCCATATTGGGTGGCTCAACTTTATACAGTTGATTTTCAAGACATATCCTTGGGACTTCACTTACAAGGATTGAGAACAGTTTTCTATTCCCTTAAAAATTATTCCAGTAAGTGAATCAAACTATATAGTGACATTTACCTGCCCAAGTCATGGCCTCTACACCCCATGATCTATGACCAAAGTGAGTGGAATGTAAGCAAAGGCACGGGAGTGGGCATGTTAGCTTTCCATAGCCTGCCTGAGGAAGGGAATTCATCAGCATTTGGTGATCCCTCTCTGAATGTAGGGTTTTAGTCGTTCCAGTCAGCCAACCCAACCCCCTCAACCCTCCACCTCCAGCCAGATCAGCATGACAGGCCAACAGCTTTCCAGACACAAGCCCCTCTTAGGTCATCTCAGGGAAACCAAAGAATCACATGCTAACCCTTCAGGACAAAGGAGAATCAGGGCCCAGGTGAAAGAGGTCAGCAGCCCCTCATTTTCCCCCCTACAGGAGCAGAGCTTTGGACTGGCTGAGGTCTTGCAGTCCAAGTGAAGGAGGAAATATTTGGGGGCCTATGGACAGTATTTGTGCTCTCTTCTTCCACTCCCTCTTGAGGACGTGAGTGTCACTCACTGTGTGCCAGGGGCCAGGGAGCTGCCATCTTCTCCCTCACGTTCTGATACCACATGAGCCCTGAGATTGCACCACACTTACCCTGGGTCCTTCAGGGCCAGGCCAGCCGATGGGCCCAGGCATACCAGGAACACCCGGGGGGCCAGGTCTACCCTTCAAAGTCAAAGAACAAAAGTCAGGAAAATTGGATTTGTTTCCCTCTTTCCAGGAAACAAGATTTGTCTCTGGAGCCCGGAGGAGTATGGGGCCTCTAAAGCACAGCCTCAGGACCCTCATCTCCGAAAATTGATAGCCAAAAAGTTGGATCACTTAGCCCATGGTGTGACACTGTGTCAACACACAAGATCTTATTCTATTAAAGAAACAAAAGGTGGTAGAGAAGGGATTCTAAACTTCTTGGTTTTTCAATCTTTATCACCTTCACCCACCCACCCACCCATCCCCTGCATTCCAATAGGTTCTCCCCAAGGGTGGGATGTAAATGGCATAGGATTATGTTTGGGAAGCAGTAGCAAATGCTGTTGGTTCTTCCTCCAGATCTTTTTCACCTGCTCAGTGTGCACATCCCCCAGGGGCTACCTTCCTTGCTGTAACAACTCATTCCTGCAACCTGCAACTGTGGAGTTTCTGTGGGCAACCGGATCTGTCCAGTGATTTATGTATGTCCCCTCCCTGTAGCCAATAGCCTGGCTCCCTTACCTCAAGGCAAGACACTCTGTGGTGCAATTCTTACTCCACAGCTCCCCAGGGATCAGGCTGAAGCTGGACACCACCTGATACCACTCCCACATTGGGCTTCCTCCCCATCCCATCTGGATGCCCCTCTTCTCAGACTCCTCTTGAAAGAGCTCCCTTAATAACCGACTCACTTGCACATGGCACGTGCCATCTCTGTCACTGCTTCTAAGGAACTCAACCTAAGCCAGAGGCTATGGAAGAGTAAGCCCTGAAAGAAAGAGTGGGAGCAGGGACTTGGGGGTCTATCTTGACTTTTGAACCCACTGGCTAATTTCAGTTAGCCTAGCTAGAGATGCGGAAGGCTGAGCCCCTTAACCAGGGATCACAAATGCTGCATGTGGCCCAGCTGGTGTGGCTTAATGGGTAAGCATCGACCCATGAACCAGGAGGTCCCAGCTCCATTCTCAGTCAGGGCATATGTCCGAGTTTTGGGCTCCATCTCTAGTAGGGGCGTGCAGGAAGCAGCTAATTGATTCTTTCTCATCATTGATGTTTCTATCTCTCTCCCCCTCTCCTTTCCTCTCTCTGAAATCAATAAAAACAAAAACAAACAAACCAAAAAAAAACACCCCAAAAACCCAAAGTGCTGCATGTGTACAAATTTCTACTCTTGCCTCCCACATCCATGGCACACATCACTAATGAACCATGGCCTTCATTAGTTCTGAGCATGGAGACCATGCCAGATTCCTTTCTGGCCCAACAGTTCGGACAACCACTGTGCCTTGGCTGGAGTTGTCATCCGTGCTCTAAAGGGTTGTAAATTTACCTCCCAAAGGTCTGTTTGAGACTCTAATTGATAGTGAAAGTATTTGAATAAAACATTCAACCCAAAAATAGTAATTTATATTTAGAATCACAGGCATCTTTCTTGGCCAAAGTTTTGCACCTACTTCTATCATCAAGACCTACAATTTCAGCACCAGCATCCATTGACCACAGGGAATGGCTGCTGGTTTTCTTCTTCCTGGCTGTAATGAGAGTCTTGATAACATGTGTTTGGTTCACTCAGAGTCCCTGTGACCTTAAATAACTCCAATTTATTACTGCAAAATCCTTTTGTTTCTGTCTGTTTGGCACTTTATTCTGGTTTAATCTAATAGACAGTGAGAGTCATTTTGTGCCACTGGTTGGGGCCTTGGAGGGTTTCTCTGATGGAAGGCAGGATGAGATGCTCTGAAGCTGTGGGAAATCTGGCTGGGCTTGGCAGCCTCTGGAAGAAGTCCAAATGCCTGGCAGTAGCTGGCTCCAGCTCCCAAACGAAGGAGTGGGCAGAAACAGCATAGGTGCTGTTGTCATCATCAGGATGGTGGTGCCACCACTGTCCAGTGGGTTGGAGGCCGCAGTAGTGCACCGCTGGTTCCCCACCCGAAGGAGTGCACACACACTCACGCACGCACGCAGAGCACAGTTGTCATGTAATGCTGACAACATAGACCATACCTTCCTTCCTGGTCGGCCAAGCTCCCCCTGTGGGTGGAAAAGGCAGGTAAGCGGAGGCTGCTTTGGAAGAGAAGTTCTGGAAGCAGAGGGCTTAGTAGGGCTGATGGCTGGGCATGCCCATGTGGCTGGTGGCTTGGCCACTCACAGCACCGCTGTTACGGCAGTGGGCCAAGCCAAAATACACTGGTGGGAACCCACACCTGCAGCAGCAGCCCCGTCCTCATGGAGCCCATCCTTGTGCACTAAGGCAGAATTACCACATGCCTTGAAATCTCAGCCAGAAAATGTTCAGTGGCATCCCCAGAAAACAGGCTGGAAGAGAGTAGTGACTCATACCTTTTCTCCCTTTGGTCCTGTCTTGCCTGGATGCCCCGGTGGACCCTACACAACCAAGAAGCAAAGAAAGTATACGTCGGACCAAGTATACAAAAACACAGACTGGAATTATCAAGGACGGGGGTGAGG
This sequence comes from Myotis brandtii, assembly GCF_000412655.1. Classification (NCBI taxonomy): domain Eukaryota; kingdom Metazoa; phylum Chordata; class Mammalia; order Chiroptera; family Vespertilionidae; genus Myotis; species Myotis brandtii. The sequence continues at coordinate 7,573,789 of NW_005356674.1, forward strand.
GAGGCAGGACCGAGGGAATGCCCTTGGAACACTCCTACAGCAGCCTCACTCTCTGTGCAGACTCAGGGCCCCAGAAACCCCATGAAGGACCCTCTTATGCATGCCAGCCCAGTCTCCTCCTCTGTGATCCCCCTCTTCTAGCTTCTCTGAGCTGTGTTTCCAATGGTTCGAAGGCTGCAATGCTCATGTCTACTCTGAGTTTAATTTTCTCCCTGGAATTCTTGGGTTGCCTGAAATATCAGGAGTGTTTGGCAAGAGCAACTGAAGATACGTGAAGAAATGCTGTTTGCTGAAAACAAGATGCTTCACCCCTCTCCTATCTTTTCAGTTGCTCTTACCAAGCTTCCCTGGGTCCTGACAAGAGGGAAGTTACACTTTGCACACAGAAGATATTTAAAAATTCCCATGGTGGATCTATGGGTACCAGGTGCAGCAAAAGACATTAAGAATGTGGGCAAGTAAATACTGCATTTTTGTGCAATTGCCCAGCCATGGGGTGGGGCTGACTCCAGCTCAGGGACTCTAGCACCTTTGCACTAAGGCTTGGCACACCCACGGCAGAATACAGCTGCTTTCTGCTCATGCGTCCATGGAATGATCAGCTGGTTAACTGTTTCCAAATTCCTCCATACAGCAGGGAGGAAATCCATCAACCACCGCCCCCCCTCCTCCCCAAGGCTACTACTTTATCCCCAAGATCTGCAGGTGAACATGACTAACACAAAGCCTGTTTGAAATATGATTTTATTAGACTTGTCTCTAAATGACAAACAGCCCCCTCAGCCAATGGTTCCCAAACCTATCTGCACATTAGAAAGCTCTGGGGATCTTTTAAAAATCCCAAAGACTAGGCCATGCCCCAGACCAATTACAATCTCAAGGAGAGTGGCACAAGCATCAGGAATTTTTCAAGTTCCCAGGGGATTCTAATGTGCAGACAAATTTGGAAACCACCACCTTTGGCTTATTCTCCTTCTGTTTTGGGGAGGGGAGGACAGAGAGTTTTTGTTCAAGTCTTTCAATTTTTCCAAGCCTTGGTTTTTTTCCATTTCTTAAAATGGGCTAGAACTACTTTACTAGGGTTGTGCTTTAGCTCCGACATTCTCATGATTCACTGAGTGTCTCATTAAAATACAGATTCTGATTGAATGGTGGAGGGGGGTGTAGTGGAAAGGGGAGGATGAAATTCTGCATCTGGAACAAGCTCCCAGATGATGCCAATGTTGCTGGTCCATATATCTCATTTTGGTGGGGACAGCATCCACTCTGTTTTAAGAGAACGGAGGTGGTTGGATGGTCCCCTGGAGTTGGACAGCACAGCCCCCATGTGACTCAGATAGGATTGTGAGAAGTTAGAGATGAGCAAGTGACTGGGGAGCTGCTGGTCAGCAGAGAATTCCCCTTCTTTCCCCATGGTCTGTGGGTCTCCCTGTGCCCTGACAGCTGCCAGCATAGACTGTGGGAAGATAGAAACCCACCTGAGAGGTGCTCCTCAGGGTGCTCATCTTGCCTTTCTGCAGACTTCCCAGCCCCTCTGGCCAACTCCTATATTCCTTATTGCATTTAGCAAATATTTATGGAGAACCTACTATATCCCATGAGGTGGTGTAGATGGACACATATTATGAACAATACAATGTCCTCAAGACCAGGGGTTAGTTAACTTTCTCTGTAAATATCCAGATAGTAAATATCTTAGGCTGTGCCTTTAACACAGCAACTCTGTCACAACTACTCAACTCTGTCCTTGCAGCGCAAAAGCAGCCAGAGACCATAAAACTTGAATTGCCAAAACAAGCCGGATTTGACCCATGGGCAATAGTTTGCCAACCCCAGCCACACAGCTTATATTTCATGGAGAGGAGACCAAAGAGATTAGGAACAAAAAATTTAATAAGGAAGCTATAACAACAGGAGAAAAATTGGCAGAGAATTAAAATAGGCCATTGGATGGAGAGTGATGGGGAAGGCTTGGGTAGTTGAGAAAGGCATTGCTAAGGAGGTGATAAAGGAGCTGGCCATGGTAAAAATCAGAAGGAAGAACATTCCAAATGCTGGAGCCACCAGCGTAAAGTCCCCAAGGCTGGAACAAGGTGCTTGAGGACCCGAGACACACTGTGGCTGTGAGTGGACAGAGTTGGTGGCATGAGATGATGCAGGAGATACAGGCCGGGTCTCCGCATGTGGGGCTTTGTAACCAGAGTGAGGAGAGGATCTCTCAGTCTTCCTGGACAGAAGCCATGGCAGGGTGACCCAGGAGGGCGAGATAACTCCTAAGGAAGGTACTTGGGAGACTGATTGCTCCTTGTTCCCTCTTTCCCTTCCCCATGGCAGGCCCAGAGCCCCAGGCTAGGGGACATTCCTCCTTGGGGGAGCCCCCACCCAGGCAGCCAGGGAAGCCAGGAGTCTGTGACCAGGTGTCTTTGCCTGGAAATCCTTTCTCTAGTATTTTTGCCTGTTCCTCACTCTTCCCTTTAACTTTGCTGGGGAGGGGTAGGCTGCTTGGTAGCTGTATCTGGGTCAAGTGGGCTCAAGGTAACAGGTTCCTCTTTGCCTCCACTTTCCTGCATTGGATGCAGGTGCCTCTGGGCCCACTGAATGGGGTCAATGGCCACATAAGGGGCAACCCACTGTCATCAACTGTTTTGTGGTAGCTATAATAATAACCACATCCATCTAGGCAGCATCTCACTTGATTCCCCCATCCTAAATCCAGTACTGCAGGGACAATTATTATCCTCGTTGCATGAATGAGGAAACCAAAACTGGGAGGCCAGAATTCACCTAAAGAACCAGAGTTCTATTCACATGGCTCTGGAGCTGGAGGTGAGCCAGAGAAGGAAAAACAGCCCCCATATCACATTAAAACGGGCATCTCTACGAGCTTCACTTCTCTGAACAGAAGACAGCAGGAAAGGAGAAGCGGTCTGGTGGAATGCACCAACCTGGGGGCCCGGAGGCCCAGGGGAGCCGAGCGATCCTTGGACACACGGGGACTGTGTGGTCTCCAGTTCCAGGATGAGATTCTTCATGTCTGGGGAGAGAAGCTTCAATGCAAAGCAATACAGGGTTATAGGTCAGACTTGCGGGACAGAAGAAGGGTCACCACCCTTGACACAGACCTGCTTCGTAGACCAGTTCCCAGGACTGGCGCTTCTCTTACACCCCAATGGGTATCCTAAGGTGACCTTCCTGGCCACCAGTGTCTGTTCTCTCACCTGCTCTTGAGACGCACCTGGCTTGAATGGATTACAAAGCCACAATGGTGGAGTTAGGAAGCTCATTTCAGGGGCCTCTATCCAATGTCTGGGACAGCATTGTCCAAAGGAAATAAAATGTGAGCAACCAATGCAAACCACATATACAGTTTTAACTTTTCTTGGTAGCCACATTAAAAAAGTAAAGGAAACAAGTGAAATTAATTTTAATATATTTTATTTAACCCAGTCCACCCCAAATATCATTTTAACACATATTCAATATTTAAAAATTACTAATGAAATATTTTACAGTCTTCTTTTCATATGAAGTCTCACAATTCTGTGTGTATTTTATATGCACAGCTCAACTCAATAGCCATACGGCTAGTGGCAGTATTGGACAGTATAAGTCGAAGAGCTTCTGGAAAGATCTGAGACTCTCAAGTCCCCGCCTATTGTCTTCTAGGTCAGCTCCCCACATCCTGCTTTTTCTTTCACCTTTTCCGCTCTTTCCAAATTCTGTTCCCTCTCACACCTCAGTTTGGCTACAGGAGGGCTATTTCCCGCGTCACCTCACAGAAACAGTCTATATCTAAGACAGGCCATGGAAGGGAATTCCATAGATACTTGGGTGGGAGGACAAACAGAAGGGGAAATTCCATATCTGAGCAGCTGATGGGAGCCTAGAAAGTCATCCATTCACCTCACTGTTTTCAGGAAGAGGGGACACTTGGCCAAATTCAGTTCCCTGCTGAGAAGAATCCCCTCCATAACTCAGCGAAGACAGAGGAAGAATGGACATTACCAGAAGCTGGGAAAGATCCCTTCCCTGCTCAACCTGCTGCATGAGAGAAGATTCTGGAGGAAGCTGACTGAGGGATGGGGCAGTGGGGTAGTGTGGTGGGCACTGAGGAGCCCCGTTTCTGTTCCCTCACATGTCCTAAGGTACTCACCGGACTTCGGCCTTCTCTGAAGAATGGTGGTGGGAACAGGGGGGGCGGAGGAGGTGTCAGCAGGCAGCATGTTTTGTGGCTGCCACGTTTCTTCTGATCCAGGCCAGGAAGGGCTGTTTAGAGAAAACTGCTGCTCATTAGCATGGGGCAGGGCTAGGCCCCTGTCACGCCTATTGTGCCCAAGGAGACCCACATTGCCACCCCAGACTTCCCCATCTGATTCCCAACCTGTTAGATGTGAGTGCACCTCCTGTTTGCTATTGGACATAGGCCTCCCTTGGCCTTCGAGAGATGATATGTGTAAGATAAGCAAATGGCATGGACACTGACTATTATAAGGTCCATTTCTCCTTCTTCAAGAAGTGACTTGTCACTTTGCAGATGGGGCAAGGAATTCAAAGTTAAACAGACTCATATGTGCCCCCAATAGTTGGGGAGAAGGAAGTCATTGTGAATGACTTTGATATTGTGCTCGGGAGGAAGTGTTCAGAGAGGGAGGCAGCCAGGGCTGGAGGTAGCATTGATTACAAAAGACCATGAGCCATGGTTTAAGATACATATTTGACTCCAGACTCTACGCACACATTCTGTGTCACCCATGCTCACTAGAGAGTTACAGTTAAATGTCTCAGTACATGGGTGCAAAGAGAAGAGAGGGCCCTGGACCCTCAGAGCTTCATTGTCACATGGAATCTCTTGATGTACAGGTTACTGAGAAGAAAACCAGGGCTGGTGTAGGAGCGAAAGATGGGGAACAATCAAGGGTGCTTTTGATGTTGCAGGGGACCCAGGGTAACAGTGGTCAGAGTATGAGATGGAAAAGTCAGAGGAAGCACTAGTTTGTAGGGAAATCTGCCAAATTTTGTGTTAAACATTTGTTCATTTGAGCACATGTTTGGCCAGACACTGGGTTAGCCCTTGGGGGAGGGTAGAAAGATGCCTAAACGGTGCCCCTGATCTAAGATGGTAAAGCTTGTGGAGCTTGAGCAGCTGCCAAGACCCTTCTGCTCATATCGCACCTTCTCCTCTCACATCCTGGAGACTTACTGTACATCAAGAATTGTCAGGAGCTGCCTCCACCAGGAAGCTTTCCTTGACTTCCCAGGCTAAGGCTGAGGGGTCCTGCTATGCTCTTCTTTGGGTTCACTCCTATATTAACCTTTATCTATGGGTGAATCTGTTTCCTTGTATCTCTCTGACTAACCTTTGCTTTCCCAGAGGATAGAAGCCATTTTTATCCCCAAGGTCTAGAACAGTATCTAGCATACCCTAGATATTCCTCAAATGTTTGATAAACAAATTTTTTTTAAAAACCACTTATGACATGCCAGGCACCATTTAAATGCTTCACATATATAAAATTTCCTGATCCTCACACAACCCTGAGAGTTAAGTACTATTATTATTATCATCACCATCTCATCACCCCCATTTTACAGATCACTTAATTGAGGTAAAGAGGTGAAGTGATTGCCCAAGGTCATACACCTAGGAAGGGACAGAGCCAGGATTTGAACCCATCAGTCTGGTTCTAGAATCCTTCCCCTAGATTTCTACACTATGACTCCAATGTGGGTGGAAATAAAGGTCAGGAGCTAAGAAGAAGAAGGCAAAGGGCCCCCATAGCAACTACCTGAGATTGACAGTACCAGTGCCCTCCATCCAAAGACCACCAGGAACACACCTGTAGCTGAACACAGCTGTCTCTATTGACTCATTGCAAAGAGGGGGCACGCACTCCAGGGGGAACAAGGGAGCATCCCAGTAACAGGGCGTGAGAAAGGATTTACTCCAGGATTGGGGCTTTGGCAGGTGATTTGGGAGGAGACAATAAGGAAGAAAGTCAGGTCCTGCTCTGGATTGGATGCTGTCAGGAAGCAAGGGCTAGTCTATGACTATCTTACTTCTTAGCTAGAGGAGGAGAAGGGAGGCTGATGCTGGGACTGGCCAGGCAGCAGTAGTCACTCATATTAGAAAGCATAGAGGGACAGTGGGTCATTTTTGTGGCTGGTTGACAGACTTATTTTGTCTGTGTCTGACACGGGGGGCAGAGTGGCCTTGTTCTTTCTTGATCCGTTATAGGTGCAGAGTGACCTTGTCTGATGTTCTGTGAGATCATTTACGTTCGACAGGAGAGCGCGTGGCCTGGCTCTGAGTAGCAGGCCTGCTCCAGCTGTCCTGGGCTGCTTTTCTCTTTCTCAGTGGTAAACTCATATAGCTATTTTATCATGAAACTTGACATTAATGCCAATGGTATTACTCTTCTAGTTTCTTCCCTAAAGGCAGGAGTGGGCAGCTTCCCTTGCTCCACTCCATCTCAGGTGTGTGCAGGAGGATGGCTGACACCCACCAGCACGCAAGAACCCTCTCAGGGTCCCCCAGCTGCAATGCCTCCTCTGCCTCCCCTTGGCCTCAGCAGACAGCTAAGGGCTGAGGATGCACAAAGCCCCTCCCAGCAGCAAACACCTGGGGAGCGCGTGGCTCATGTGCACTCCTGACCATTTATTTTTGCAGACCATACGTGGCCGGCAATGTGTCCCTTCACCCCATGCCCTGTGTGGTGTTCCACTGATGAAAGACCCTGTATTGCTTAAAGCAATCACCTCTCATTTCTTCCTGGAAACCGGAGAACTCTTCAGTGAACATAAATTATTGGTTGCTTTTCCTGCAGAGGCATCTGCATGGTTCACCCCCGCCCCATCCCTTTCCCCCCTGACCTACTTCATTTTCAGCAGGTGAAGACCATCTATTTCTGCCCCCTCCCCCAAACTCCCTGGAGATGTTTGTTTTTAGCACAGTCTAGTTTATTTACAGCTCATTCCAACTCAGAATATTTCCATCAGGTGGACATGTTTGGGAACAGCTTGCCCCCACCCCCCGCCTCTTCCCAGACAACTAAGCCAGGACTTCACATGTCTATTTTGGTGTCATCTGAGTGGCCTGTGGCTCTCTCTCTCTGGACTATGCTGCCTCCATGGAGTCGTGTCTGAGCTCAGGGTCTAGGCTGGAAAAGCCCCAGTCGGCTCTGCTGTGATGGAAAAACCCTGAGTGTATGTACATGGGGAGCAGAAACCTGTCTGCACCATGTGGCTCAGCCCTGCCAGCTGCCTTGGAAATGCCCACAATGACAGAATTTTAGGACCACCTGCCCTGGCTCAAAGGCACTGAAGTCATGTTGTGCATGCCCACTGCAGTGCCAAATCACGGGCAGAAACATGCCAAGTCCAGTGTGGGTTTGGGCAAATGATTGAGGTTGTTTTGCTGTGGCTGATGCTGGCTTTGCCCTTTGGACTCAATACCCTCTTGACTCTGGGCACATCCTTGGAGAGTGACTCACTCCAATTTACTCTTGGAAAGATAGGGACTTGGATCAAAGAGTGTGAGTCCGGATGCAAGTGACCCTGTGACATGGCACAACTCCCTTTTCAATCTGAGATTCGGTTTCCCCACCTGGGCCACAAGGAGCTTGGCCCAAACCATCATCCAAGTACTTTTTATGCATCTGACACCAGGATCAACACCGTGTCCATCTGGATCTCCCACTCACAAGTCCAGCCCATGACTAGGGTACTACAAACAGCCCTTTCTGTTTCTGCCTCCCTTTTTGTATCGAGAAGCACCCCCCACCCCAAATCAAGCAAATGTGTCATTAGAAGCCACCAAAGGAGAAAAATGACATAAACGTTCTGTCTTTGCAGGTTGGGAAAATGAAAGATGCAGCCACATGCTAACTATTCTGCAACTGCTCATGCAGTTGGTGGACCGTTCACCTTCCTCCCCCTCCTCCTCCACCAGCTTTTGGGCCTTTCCCTGACTTTCTGAGGAACCTGCGAAGAGGAGAGGAAAGGTGATGAGCGCAGCATCACTAAGTGTTTGGACCCTGACTGAGATGGCTCAGCTACAGTCAAGTTCTCATTTTTTCTGGCTGCAATTTGCCTGGTTTTCCCCAATTCACATAATCCAGAGAAGATGTCACCCTACAACTTTCCTTCAATCCCCACCCATACCACATACACCTTGAAACACAAATTCTGATCCTAAAAGTGGAAGGTATTTGAACCTCTCTGAAAGACCATATGAGAATTTGCCATCTTCCAATTTGCTCCTGAGCAGGTGTGGGGGGCAGGTGAGAACACAACCCACAACAATTGGGCGGTTTGGTGGCTCTGGCCCCTGGGATGGTGAGGGGCATGACCCAGGCCAGTCAGGGGGAGATGATGGAGAGCTTCCCGGCCCCCCAAACGAGGGCTGGCCCCAGACCACAGAACATGATGTTACTCCAGAGCCAAGGCAACGGCAGCTGCCAGCCTGCCTCTCTGAAGTCAAGGTCAAGAGAGGGGCGCACGCGCGAGCGCACGCACACACGCACACACGCGCACACACACACACACGAGAATGTATGCCGACCCCCACCCCCTCTCCACTGTCAAACCCCTTAGGTTACAATTCCAACACAGGCTGAGAAGTTTAAGATTTAAAGCTGCTACAGGCTCCCAAAACAAGTCTGCTTTCTGAGAGTCTTTTTTTCCAAAACAATGCATACACGCATGTAACTGCACATGCATGCCACACACACACGCACGCACACAACTCACCCAAGCAGCAAGCTGAGTAACAGAGCAGTCCTGAGATGGTGAGCAGATGAGTGAGGCTGAGTGATGGGCCTGTCATTGTGGGCAAGGCCAAAGGCGGACTGGCCAGAAAGCACATGCTGGCGACAGGCTGAGATCTGGCACGCCCCCGAGAGGTCCCAGTGCCTGGCTTGCCGGGCACTTGGGGTAGGAGCCGGCCAATCCCTGCTTTGGTGCTGCTCCTGGTCCAGATGCCAAGGGTCCAGAGGCCAGTCCTGAGCTCCCGGGAGCAGGAATGGTAAGCAGTGTGCTGGCCTCTTAGGAGGCTGCACTAGGGGGCGGCTTGGGAGAGAAAGAGTGCTCGTGGCCCAGGGGAGGAGGTGAGGTTGGGAGCCTGGAATACTGATTGCCACTGGGAGCAGAGATGAAACAGGGTGTAATCGATCACACAGGCTGCTTTTCATTCAGCTCAAACACTGCCGTGACAATACTGTGCTGGCAAGCTTCAAAATCCACACCCATTGCCACTGCCCGGGGAGTCTGCCCTCCTCTGCTCAGGGAAGGTCTTTGCTGCCTGGGTCCCTTGGTCTTCACCATGTCTATGCCAAGGTGTTGCCAATCAAGCTAAACTTAATTTAAATATATACATATTTCCAAAGGGCCTATGGGGTAAACCTTTTTAGATGAAGCCTGCCTGTAAAATAATAAAGGGGCAAATACAAGATACATGTATACAATGCACAAGCATGCACACACACATGCATACCCCCTCCCACACAAACACTATTCCAGATCATAGAGATAAGATTACTAGTATTTAGCAATAAGCACTGTTTTGTTTTTTGTTTGTTTTTTTTAAAATCTATTTTTATTGATATTTTACAGAGAGGAAGGGAGAGGGATAGAGAGTTAGAAACATCAATGAGAGAGAAACATCGATCAGCTGCCTCCTACACACCTCCTACTGGGGAAGTGCCCGCAACCAAGGTACATGCCATTGACCAGAATCGAACCTGGGACCTTTCAGTCTGCAGGCCGACGCTCGATCCACTAAGCCAAACCGGGTAGGGCAGCACTGTTGTTTTAACCAGCTTAGTAAAGACCATAGCAGAAGTCAGTAAACTTTTTCTGGAAGGGGCCAGATAGAAAATAGTTTAGGCTCCATGGGCCACATAGCCTCTGTTATGAGATAACTCATGCTGTACATGAAAAGCAGCCATAGACAATACATGAAGGAATGGGTATGGCTGTGCTGGCAATAAAACTTTACTTATAAAAATTGGAGACAAGCTGGATTTGGAACCCATGCTGTAGTTTGCTGACCTCTGAGATATAGCCTTCAAAGGAAGGGTAATTCTCGTATTCATTCATACATTTACTCTTTCATTCATTCAGAAACGCACACTGAGTACCAAATGTGTACAAGTCATGACTAGACACAGATCCTGCCCTTGTTCAGTGTTGTGGAAAGAGTACAGGCCCTGGAGTCAGGCAAACTTGGGCTGGAGTCCTGGCTTTGCCACTTACTAGCTGTTTGACTTCGAGGAAATGACCACCCTCTGCATCTCAGCTCTCTTCTCTGTAAAGTGGATATAGTGAAACACACCTTGCTGCTTTGCTGTGAGGATTAGAGGTAAGGCCTTTGGAGTTCCTGGCATAGAATAGGGGCTCTTTTATCAATATGTTCAAAGATAACTATTGTATGAGATGGGCAAAGGAAAGAGGCTATAACATGGAACTGGGTGTCTAGAGGGGACTAACAGGAGGAAGTGATGAGTACCAGTTGGAGCAGGGAATTCAAGAGGGAAATCAGGAAAAGCTTCCTGGAAGAGGTGGCATTTGAGCTAAGCTTTGAAATCAGAGATTTGATAGTAACAAGATGGGAGGAGTGAGGGAAGAATGAGTTAGGCTCTTTTCCTTTTCTGGGGCATTTCTCAGAAATACAGAGTCTAAGACACTAGAGAAAGCAGCCCAGAGGGCATGGGGTGCTCCATCTTGAATCTCAGACAGTTGCTGAAATATCTGCTTCACATTTTCTCAAATCCCCCCATGCTGGGTTATATTCCTGCAGCTCCTCATTTTTCAAACCTAATTTAAAAAACCCTTAGAAATCTAAGTTTTGCCACTTTTAGCAACAAAATCTTTATTTATTTATTTATTTTTACCATTTGGCATTGAAGTTTTCCTTAAAAGGGTTATACAAGTAAACCACTCCACTTAACCTTTGTTTCATCATTGTAAAAATGCCGGCTACTGAACTAGATGACCTCTGAGGTCCTGTCCAACTCTGCAGGTACTCAAACCTTTAGTTTGAACCTAATGACTCAGGCTCACGAATGTCTCTTTCTGTTTCTCTTTTCTACAACTTTCCTGTCTCCTCTCACACTCTGTGTCTCCCTATCTCTAACTTTGTCTCATTCTCTGACTGTCTCTCAGAGCACTAACAGTTGAATTTCCTTAAGTCGAATGCTTGACCACTGTTAACTGCCCTACAGTCAGCTTGGGATAAGGAATCCTGGTCTCCAGCCCTGGTATGGTCAGAAACTTGTTGTGTGACCTTGAACAACTCACTTCTGCACAGGGCCTTGGTGGCATTGGACAAGATGAGCTCTAAGCCCTTTCCAGTTATGGCTTCTATCAAGGACTGAGATACAGTGGTCCTTCAGATGATCACACTCTCCCCCACTCTCCCCTGGAGGGCAACCCTTGCCCTCGAGGCAGCTGGCCTGCTGAGTTCCTTCAGGTTCCTTGGCCCAAGCACCAGTTCACCACAGCAGGGCTGCCTGCAAATATAATTCATAATAAAAGTTTCCGGATCTTCCTGCAGCTGTCAGCAGGTGTCATATTCATAGTATTTTGTCTTAATTGCTGCTCTGGTATTTATCAACCAGGTCAGAAGACCACTTCTGGAATTCCGCCTCCCTGGGCACTGTTCCAGAAACTTCTGTCCCCACTGTTGGCACATGCAGGCCTGTTTCCTGCTGGTCCCCTCCAAAGTGAAGCCTGCCTTGCATCTTCCCCTGCTGTGTCTCCTACCCTGGCTGTGAGGGGAGATTGTGTGGCATGGAGAGCTCAGCACCCTTCCCAAGGGCCTGGAGTTCCCAGGCAAAGCCATCTGAATTTTGGGGATAGAGCCTTGGCTCCCACCAGCCCTAGGGCACCTCAAGTTGACTATCCCACCCAAACCTAGATGGGCAGAGGAGTAAGGTGGAGCACATGAGTTTTACCTTCCCACTGACAAAGACTCTCTCCTTGACCAAATGTTGGCCAGGCTCTCAACAAAGCTTTGAACTGGGCTTCCGTGCCTGTCCTTGCAGAGTCCAGTTTTAGCAAGAATCCTGTTAGGTCAGTGGAGAGAGAATCCCCATGAGGAGAGCCCCATAACAGGGACACTGGACAGCTAAGTGAGCAGAAATTTTTATTAGATCAAGTCACTAAAATGTGGGTGCTTGTGTATCCCAGCAGACAGCATTCTCCTACCCCAGTAGTGAGGTGCCAACCATGGGAAGCACTCTGTAAGCATTCACTGTCCTTCTGATCTCCACAACAACCCCACAAGTATGTATTAGCACTATCATCTTCATTTTCAGACAAGGCTCAGAGACTTAGAACACACACACAGCCAGTAGGTATTAAGCCAGGATTAAATCCAGATGTCTAACCCTGGAGACTTCTAAAGATTTGGTTATCAGCATCAAGTAGTGACCTCTCTCCCACCAGCCAAAGAGAATGCATAGAGAACCTCAGCACAAATGGCAGGCTCCGCCTCCACCAGCTGAAGTTGCAGGAGTTTACCAACACCCACCCAGTTCCATGTCTTCCTAATCAAGCCTTACAGTGACTCATCTTTGGGTCCCCGTCTCCTGGTTTGTAAACTCACATTGTAGGGTTGTAGTTGCCTCCCTCAGTATCCCAGCCACAAAGAGGGATCAGTCACATGTGCTACTGGCCTTCAATCAAATGTGCATTTACCCTCTCCATTGAATAGTTCAGTCTTCAAAGTGGGTAAAGAATCTGCAACTCATTTTGAAATCCATCAAAAATAGGATGGATAAACAAATATATGATAGAATAAATATAGCAAAATGGTAATGACTACAGAATCCATGCAGTGGGCATACTGTACCGGGGGGATGGGGGCATGTTAAACAACAGAATTTTATTTTTAACACTTCTGAAAGCTGGAAGTGCAAATTAAGGTGTTGGAAGGTTTTTGTGCTTTTTTTCTGAGGCCTCTTTCTCTCCTTGGCTTGCAGATGGCTGCCTTCTAACTGTGTCCTCATATGGTCTTCCCTTTGCATATCCCTGGTGTCACTGTCCAAATTTCCTCTTCTTCTAAGGACACTAGTCATATTGGATTAGGGTCCATCCTTATGTCCTCATTTAACCTTATCACCTTTTTAAAGGCCTCATCTCCAAATACAGCCACATTGAAGTATTGGGGTTAAGGCTTCAAATTATGGATTTGGGGAGGTACACAATTCAGTCCTTAACAGTGGTGTTCCATGGACAATTCTTTCCACTTTTTTTGAATGTTTAAAAATTTTCATAATAAAAAGAATAAAATAATTTTAAGTAGGCAACAAAAAATCAGATGATCCCTTCACAAGGGTTAGGATTGGGGATGGGTTGGTCCAACTCCTTTGTTGGCAAATATCTGGAGGTGCCTGGAGGAGCCTGGAGACACTCATTAGGGAGACCATGAGCAGGTAATTGCATCTCCACAAAAAAACACGAGAAAGACATTCTCCTCTGCCCCTTGTAGAAATGCTTTGAGGAGAAAAATTCTGCCCCAGCTGCAGGATGAAAGAAAATCATCCCTTATTGGTCATTATTTTGGTAAATCATATATCAAAGTGACTCCTCTGTGCACAGATTCAAGGAGACAGGTCCATTCCTCTTTCCTCCCACAAGGGAATTTTTTTGGACCTTATCTAGAGGAAGGCATCTGCTTTCTTGACTTCAAGTTCTAATTTGACCAAATGGTATATGGTAAATAGAGAGGAAGGAGGAGACAATGTTATTAGGAGCCAAGGAACATCAAGAAACCTTCCCAAGGCTGGCTGCGCCTTGGCTCTGAATTTGATTACAGCGGCCAGCATAAATCTGTGAGTGCTATTAAATCTTCTGCCATGGCTTGACAGGGGAGGCCAAGTTTCTACAGTTATTCTGGAGATCTGGCCATAGGTCAGAGACAAAACCGTCCAGCTGCATCGGGCCCAAAGGGTGGGTTATTTCCAACACCTGCTGACAACTGGGACAGAGTGGAAAGACCCTGTGTTTCCAACCATCACATTTCCATGCCTTTATTTTTCCATAGTGACATCTTAGCTCTGAAGACACTTGTGATTCAAAACCACATGGCTCACTTAACCTTCTCCCTAGAGCCCCCCATCCCTGCCCCACCAACTCCAGTGTTTGCTATCTGAGGTTTCACAGCAGATGGTGGGGAGGGAGCAGGGTCTCTGGGTGGTCACTGGCTGCCCGCTGGCACAAACAGACATTTCTACACACCAGTCTATGTGAGTCACTCAAATTCTTGAATTCCAGAAAGTAGGGGACCTCAGGCTGAGCTCCTTGGACTCAATTGAACCACTGAGCTTCTCAGTCAAACAAAGTATTAACCTAATTCCAAAACCAAATAAAGACACTACAAAGAGAATTACAGACTAATATCCTTCATGAACATAGATGCTAAAATCCTCAACAAAATATTAGCAAATCAGATCCAGCAACACATTAAAAAGATCATACACCATGACCAAGTGGGATTTATTCCAGGGATGCAAGACTGGGTACAATATTCGCAAATCAATAAATGTGATACATCACATAAACAAATTGAAAGACAAAAAGCACAAAGTCCTACCAATAGATGCAGAAAAAGCATTTGACAAAACCAACACCCTTTTTTAAATAAAAACTCTTAGCAAAGTGGGAATAGGGGGATCATACCTCAATATAATAAAGGCCATATACGAAAAACCTATAGCCAACATCATACTTAAGGGGGAAAAACTAAAACCATTTCTCCTAAGAACAGAAACAAGACAGAGATGTCCACTTTACCACTCTTATTCAACATAGTACTGGAAGTCCTAGCCATATAATAACATACATATGGTCTTCTCTCGGTTTTTCCATGGTATTTGTAAAATATTATTCTGTGTAGCTACATAAATGCATCCACATTCCTTCCTATGGCTGCATAATATTCCTTCACTTAGGAGAACCATAGTTTGTTCACCCTGCCCCGTACTGACCCATACTGATATCCATTTGGGTGGTGTGTAAGCATTTGCTGATATAAAACATGATACAACAAAATAACCTTCTGCATGCATCTTTGTGCATGTTGGTGAGCATGTCCATTGTATGAATTCCTACAATAGAGCTGCTGGGCCAACAAGTGTGTAAATTTTTAATTTTTACATACATAGGCTAATTCATCTCTACAAAGCCTCCATCAATCCACATCCCTCCCATGAGCAGAGGACGAGCATATCTGTGTCCACACACCCTCATTAGCACATGAGATGTCAGACCTGAATTCTGCCCATCTGATAGACAAAAAATGGTATTTTCAGTGTGGTTTTAATTTGCATTTCTCTTATAGTGAATGAGACTGGAGATTTTTCACATGTACCTTTTTCATTTTTCCATGAGGTTTTTGGTCTTTTTTTTCTTCTTCTTATATACAAGGAAAGTATATGACTTGCAAATATTTTTCCAGTTTGTTTTGGCCTTTGAACTTTATTTTTTGTTGTTTTTCCCATACAATTTTTTTAGGTAGTAGAATTTATTGTAGAAGCCTTTTATTTTTCAATGGCGTCTGGGTTTTTCTACAGACTCACATTATTCCCAAAATCTCCCAGGGTTTCTTCTAATAATTTTATAATTAATATTTTACATTTAAATCCCAATTCATTTATAATTTATTCTGGTGTAAGTTTATTTGTTTGTTGATTTTCCAGAAGACATTTTATCTGACCTAAAGCAGACAATAAAAACTTCCTTTAAATTATCGTTATGTAGCTTGCAAATGCCAACCATAACAATACTCGGTAACATATACTGAACATTTATTACATGCTAAGCACTGGCCTATAACAGCCTTCAGGCTTAATAATATTTTCTCCATTTGATAGATCAGTAAACTGAGGTTCAAAGAAATGCCCAGGTATGTGGTGGGGTTGTGACCTGAACCCAGATCAGTTGTCTCCTTGTCCTAATTGCTCTGCTGTCATAGAAACTCCAACTACCTGTGTGTCTGAGACACTACCACAGTGATGCACTTCACTCATTAACTACTTCATCTATGTTATTTTAATGTCACAAATAGAATATGAGCTCCTTGAGTTAGTTTGTCTTATGAATCTTCTTGTTCAATAAAATAGTTAAGTATAGAGTAGATAGGAGGTGCAATAACTATTGGCCATTTGATCGATGGGAAGTATATCAAAAGGTATGTATCTCAATAGTTAGAATTAATTTAGAGATAGAAAGACAGATGTAAACATGGTAATAATAATAGAGGATCTGAATCAATTAAGTGGATTTTATTGCCTCACTTAGAAAAAAAATTGAACAAGATGCAAAATGGCAGCAAATGGGTGTATGGCCAGAAAATTGAGTATATTTGTCAAATCAGCCACCACTTGCTGGCATTCCATTGGAAAATTTCATATTTAATAATCTTGCTCTGATTGCCTAGGAGGACCCACACTGTCAGGCCTGGTGATTTGGCATCCACTTTCTCTGTTGAAGGGTACAAAGCTTTCGTTGTATACAAGGCAGATGCTGTGTGGACAGAGCCCCGTTCTCCTGACATGGATGAATTGGATACAAGAAGTGGCTTGTCCTACCAGCTAGGTTCCTCACAGGATCGCACAATTTCCAAAGGGTGGACACTCTCAGGACTGTAGCGACCTGGGAGTTTCCTAGTGAGCTCCCCTCTGAGAAGTGAGCTTTCTCCCTCACAGCTGCAGGGAGGGCTACCTGGGGTGGACTTTGGGCATCAGCAGGCTTTTCTGCTGAGGACTCAGTAGGCTGTTATTGTCCTCAGGAGTGAGCCTAGGCTTTCCAGGTTATGAGAGTCCAGTGTCACAACAACTCCTGAGTACAACTCAGAGCTAGGCCCTCCAATGCTTTCTCCTTTAACCTTGACAATAATCCCTCAAATTATCTTCTATTTCGTCCCCCTTTTCCAGTTGTGGAGAACCTAGGCTCTGACATTCAAGGTCCTGTAGAGCAATACTTCTGAGCCCAGACCTCCAATTCCATAGCCCATCCTACTGTACTGTAACAGGCTCTCAATGGAGACTCTGAATTCTGAAACTGGACTCTTTAGCACCATGAGCAATTCTCTCCAGCCATCAAACAAGAGCAGGCGCACTTAGAGTAGAAGTGAAACATCCCAGGAAGAAGCAAATGGCCTGGATTCCAAATCTCTCACCATGTGGAATAATGTTGCAACCAGTAACTGAGAGCATAACTAGGTTCCAGGAGCAGTGCAAAGCTCTACCTGTTAACTTGTTGAGTCCTCACTGCCATCTAATGGGGTAGGTATTCTTATTATCCCCATTCTACAGAGAAGGAAACTGAGATGTTAAGAAATGAAACCAAGACCACTTGGCCAAGATCACTCAGCTAGTGCATCATGAAGAAGTCACTCAAGTCCAGAGCTGTCTGAATGTGAACCCATGCCTTTTACTCTCTTCATGGGTACTCAGGTGCCAATGCTCAGAAGAGAAACATGTGCCAAGGCCCCTTCTTTGGGTAGGTGCTAAGTGTGGAAATGAGCAAGCAAATTTGACTTTGTTAGCCACAAAGCCAGGGAAAGTCTACAGGGAAAAGATCTTTGAAATCTGGCCCATCTCTTCAAATGCAGACAAGGAAACTGAGTCTCACACAATGAGCGAATGCCTTGACCAACACTACACATGTCCCAGGAGTTAGTGGCAGGTCCAGATAAATAAGCCAAGTTTCCCAAATTTTCCCTTAATGCCTTAGAACTGTGCCGCAATACCTCTCTAAGCACATTAGTAAACAGGCAAATTGCCCAACCTGCTGACTCGGCGTCCCCACACCCCCTCAGCAGCAATCACTACAGTGGCATGGCAGCTCTATCTGTCAGGCAGGGCACTCTTACTCTCAGGCCTGCCCAGCAGAGGAGGTGTGGGCTGAGGCAGTTGATTTGGATAAAGAAAAGAAAAAAGGGAGAGAAACCATTTACTCCAGATATTTTGGGGAAAGCATTTCCAGGGCCTGGACTGTCCAGGCAGCCAACTCAACTTCCACTCCCTACCCCTCACTTTCTATGCGCAGACACGGAGAGTGAAGGAGCGTGCTCCCCAAACCCAAGCTGTTCCCTCAGGGCCCTGCTGTTCCCTGGACATGGAGGTCATTTGTCTTTTCCACCGTTTACTCTCACTACCATGACCTTACCCAACAAAGCTCTCAGAAAAACAGACCACAGAGAATCAAGAAGCTTTTTGAGCCCTAGCCGGTTTGGCTCGGTGGATAGAGCGTCGGCCTGCGGACTGAAGGGCCCCAGGTTCGATTCTGGTCAAGGGCACATGCCAGGGTTGTGGGCTCGATCCCCAGTGGGGGGCCTGCAGGAGGCAGCCAATCAATGATTCTCTCTCATCATTGATGTTTCTATCTCTCTCTCTCCCTCTTCCTTCCTCTCTGAAATCAATAAAAAAAATTTTTTTTTAAAAAGAAGCTTTTTGAAGGCCAGCCTGGTATGACTGATCTCAAAATGAGCCAGTTCTGTTTGGTTACAAAAGGGCAGCCCAGTGTCAATCCTCAACAACAGTGACCCCACCTCACAGGCCTCTCATATAGGGACAAGTTCAAACACTTGACCAAATCCCGAGTCACAGCAAAGTAAGAAAGCCCCAGTTGGGCAGGTAGGTCTCCACAGGTAGGATGGCCATTGTCACTCCATCCCCACCCTCCTGGGTCCCCAAGAAGCGCCATGCCGGGTCTGAGACTCCTGGTAGGTCCCTCCTGGAGCATGTGTCCCAAGAGAGAACTACCAGCTGCAGCATGAAAGCTGCTGGGGCTTTCTCTAGACTTCTCAGAAAGATACCAGGTGAGCTGCACTGCAGGATAAGCAGGAAAAAGAGGGGGAGGTCTGGAAGAGGAGGAACCTGTCCAACTCACATTCATGTTTCTTTCTTTGCTTCCCTCTTTTTTTCAGACCCCAGCTGGTTTACTGTGCAAAGCCCACAGCAGCCATGAGGCCTCTCCTTCAGCTGTTGCCAGCTCCCAACGTGCGGTCACACGTTGTGCTTATGTTGGTTGCCATGGAGACATAAGTGCCAGATTGAATGGAGCTGCGTGCTCCAGGCTAGGAAATGGAATAGGGCCAGGTGTATTTTTAAAGCCATCTGGGAAGGCCAGTCACCACGAGAAGAGATTCCTTCCCTGGTCTACGTGCCTCTACTTGGGACTGATTCACAAATGGACAATGGATAAAAGCTGAGCCCCTCTTTTTGCCTTAACTTGCTGAATGGTTTCAGCAAAAAGTTATTTGGGACTTTTGCCTCTTGACACACATGCATCTTAGGGGAAATCATGAACCTCTTGGCATGTGTAGACACTGTGAGGTTCTGAAAAGGTTTATACATCACATACCAGGTATTATTTTTAAGTACTTCATATTCATAATTAGCCCACTTAATCTTCACAACTGATTTGTGAGGTAAATCCTACTTTTAGCCGGATTTTATTTTATTTTTTATTTTTTTAATATATTTTATTGATTTATTACAGAGAGGAAGGGAGAGAGATAGAGAGCTAGAAACATCGATGAGAGAGAAACATCGATCAGCTGCCTCCTGCACATCTCCTACTGGGGATGTGCCCGCAACCAAGGTACATGCCCTTGACCGGAATCGAACCTGGGACCTTTCAGTCTGCAGGCCGACGCTCTATCCACTGAGCCAAACTGGTTTCGGCTAGCCGGATTTTATAGATGGGAAAACTGAGGCACAGAGAGGGTGATTTGTCTGCCTGACATCACAAAGCTAAGGGAAACACAAAATTTGAACCCAGGCTGGGTGGCACCAGATGCCCTTCTCCTAACCACAAGGCTATTTTGCCTCTGCAATGATTTGGAGATCAAGAAGTCCTGATTTGTGCAGACTGGTGCAGCCACTGTGGAAAACAGTATGGAGTTTCCTCAAAAAGTTAAAAATGGAACTCCCATTCAACCCAGTAATCCCACTTCTAGGAATATATCCCAAGAAATCAGAAACACCAATCAGAAAGGACATATGCACCCCTATGTTCATAGCAGCACAATTCACCATAGCTAAGATTTGGAAACAGCCTAAGTGCCCATCAGCAGATGAGTGGATTAAAAAACTGTGGTACATCTACACAATGGAATACTATGCTGCTGTAAAAAAGGAGGAACTTTTACCATTTGCAACAGCATGGATGGACCTAGAGAGCATTATGCTAAGTGAAATAAGCCAGTCGAACAAAGAGAAATATCACATGATCTCACTCATTTGTGCAATATAATGAACAACATAGACTGATAAAAAAATGGATCCGGAGACAGAGAAGCACCGAACGGACTGTCAAACCTCAGAGGGAAGGCAGGGCCGGGGGGGGGGGCGGGGGGGAGGGAAAAGATCAACCAAAGGACTTGTATGCCTGCATATTAGCATAACCAATCGACACAGACACTGGGGCAGCGGAGGCTTGTCCTGGGAGGTGAGAGTGGCCAGGGTGGGGTCGATGGGGGAAAAAGGAGACATATGTAATACTTTAAACAATAAAAATAAAGTAAAATAAAATAAAAGTCCTGATTTGAAATTTTGTCCCTGGCACGGTGTGACCTCAGGCAAGTGTCTGCATCTCTCTGAAGGTTAGTTCCCCCTTTGGTAAAATGGGGGGTACCAATGGCTTGTGGAATTGTGAAGATTAGAAGTCATATGAAGCGTACAGTGCGATTGAAACTTCGTGGCCACACTCAAGGGGCCAAAGAGCCGCATGTGACTCGTGAGTCGCAGTTTGCTGACCACTGGTCTAGCAAGTAGAAAGTGTTCAATGCAAGGCAGCTTTATTAGTGTGAATGGGGGCTCCTCTAGCAACTGGCCCCCAGCTCCTGTATCAGGCAGGGAGTGCTGAACTGTAACTGCCACTGCCCAGAAGGGGCAGATGGGGCAGGCCACTGTGCTAGGGCCAGCAGAACCACAGCTGCTCTCTCAAGTATCTACGGCAGATGCTGTCACTCCCTGCCCATATCCCCAGCATTCATCAGCCCTGTGGCCTCAGCTCTGGCCACAAGCACCTGTGACTATGCAAGAGAGCTTCTCCAGCCATGCGAGTTGCTGTGGGCAAGCATGTTCCCAGGAGCTGGTGGATAAATACCCCAGTCCCCAGTCTCCTGGAGATCCCCAGAATCTGCTCAGGAACTCCCCTCGTATTTCCTGTCTTGCCTTCCCACTGCCCAACTGGAATCACCTCACAAATAAACAACTTGCACCCAAGTTCTTGTCTCAGGGTCTGCTCTGAGAAGGAACCCAAATGAAGACAGTATAGACATCTGTGACTTTGATGCTGACATCAGTTATAAAAAGCACTTGCAGGACACTTACGCAGGGAAAAGGTAACTGTGGTAGGCTGAAATATGGCTGCCAAAGAGGTGCAGATCCTGACTCCTGGAACCTGTAAATGTTACCTTATATGGCAAAAGGAACTTTGCAGGTATGATTAAATTGAGAGGCTTAAGATGGAGAGGTTACCCAGGTAATCTCAAACATCCTTATAAGAGAGAGGCAGAGGAAGATTTGACGCAGAAGAGGGCAATGTGACACTGAGTGGAAACTAATACAGGAACTCAGAGGCAAACTTGAGCAGTATTTCTCAATTCTGTGGACAGCAGCATCAGCAGCACCTGGGATCTTATTACAAATGCAAACTCCTGTGCCCCACTCCAGACATGCCGGATCCAACTCCAGGAATGGGGCCCAGCAGTCTGTGTTTTAACAAACATTTAGGCGATTCTGATGCTGGCTATAGTTCAATGGTTAACCCTGGATGGACAACAGAATCACCTGGAGACCTTTAAACACCATCACTGCCCGATCCCAGGCCCCAGAGATACTGATTTACTTAATTCAGTCTGTTTAGTCTGGACACTGGGCTTCTGGAAAGCATCTCAGGTAATTCTTCTGTCTAGCCAAAGCCCAGAACCAGTGTGTCCCAACTTTTCTAACATTCTTTAAGCATTTTTAAACATTTCTATATTTTACTACAACACAGTGCTTGAGAACCACTGATCTAGAACACTGACTTTCAAACTGAGCTTTGCAGAGCTTGGGAGTTCTGGGAAAATGCCCCAAGACTGCTACAGGAGGAGTGGGTAGAGTCCAAGCCAGCAGAGCTTCTGACCCCGAGGTAAAAAAGTCACATGGCCAGATGGGGCTAGACAGGTAGATGGACTAAGAAAGGTAGACCAGAGGGTGTGGTCAGGGACTGCCAAGTCATCCTGGTTTTCAAGTGGTTTGTTGTTTTTATGAGACATTAGAAAACATTTTTTAAAAAAGTTGAAACACTTCATTCTTAAATGCTAGCAACTAAGGCAAAAATTTAAAATCTCTCTCTCTCTCTCCTCTCTCTTGCTTTCTTTTTTAGTACTATGGCATGAAGGCTGAAAATGGCTAACTAAGACTGGATTTGGTCCATGGGCAGCTAGTGTGTATGAGCTTCAGGTCTGCTGCAGGGCCTTCCAGCCACCTCCTGGGACCAGCAGGCTAGCCTGGCCAGGTTCTTCTCAGGGTGCTGATAGGAAGGCCATGTGGGTGGGGTACTGTTGTCTGGCCACTGCTGCATCCCTGTTCCAAGTATACTAATATATCCAGCACTTATTAAGTATCTGTTGAATCAATCAATCAATCCTCATAGCAATCCTGTGAAATGGAGACTATCACACCCATTTACAGTTGAGGAATTTGGAGCTCAGCACAACTTGTGATGTGACCTTCCCACAATCACACAGCAGATAACCAAGAGTCAGGATTCAAACCCAAGACCCTTCACATAAGGATTGCTATGAAGAGCAAATACAACTGTAGCTGTGAAAATGCAAATTGAGAGGTTTGGAGATAATAAGTACCAATTATAAGAGTCATATAAGTATTTATGATGTGAACTACATTTTAAGAAGATGGGACACCAGCTTATTTGGTGACTCATTGAAGTTAGAAGGGAATTCTTTTCATTTTAGAGCTGCATTGTTTTTGTTTTTTGTTTTTTTTAAAATATATTTTATTGATTTTTTACAGAGAGGAAGAGAGAGGGATAGAGAGTTAGAAACATCGATGAGAGAGAAACATCGATCAGCTGCCTTCTGCACACTCCCCACTGGGGATGTGCCCGCAACCAAGGTACATGCCCTTGACCGGAATCGAACCTGGGACCCTTCAGTCTGCAGGCTGACGCTCTATCCACTGAGGCAAACCGGTTTCGGCAAGGGCTGCATTGTTTTCGTATGGTTGTGGCAGCGGTGGTTGTAGATCTGAGGAAAGCAGGCTTGAGTGTGGTGAATGTCAGTGTGGGAGTTTGGCCCTGGGTATCTGAAGGGAAGGCCTCCCATCTCTCACACCCACCACGCTGGATGTCTGAGTTGGAGATGAGTCACAGCTTTATTCAGAGGCCTGGGGTGGGAAGAAGTGGGAAAGCTGGGACCCCTGGAGAGCCCTCTACTGTAAGAACTCTCACTGATTATATTATCTAGAAGAAATATGGGGAGCTAAATAGGAGGAGATGGCTGAGAACATTAAACAGTAGCTGATCAGCATCAGATACGAACAAATGGCCCATAATCTACTGCCAAGGCCATGATTGGTTCCCAAGTGGTGTCCTCACTGACTTCTAGTCAGGAGAGTGCTGGGCTAGACATCATGTCCTACAAGGTCACAAAACTCCTGCTCTGGGCCCTATCTCAGCAGCCAAGTGGAAAAGATTCCAGCACCCAGATAGAATTCCCATTCTTCCACATGACTCACTCTACAGGACTGGATTTGGGTCTTTGCACCATCTGGTCTCTGAGACCTTGACTCGACATCATCTGGTGAGTCCCTGCCTGCCTGAGAGGTCCTGTATTGGAAGAAGGAAGCCACATTGTCTGTGTGGGTATAGGGTAGGATGGCTCACAGTGCCTGCAGAGAATGTCTGTAAAGTGGTATTCCCCTGGTAGAATGGCCTCATCGCCCAAAATACCCTTCTTGAAGCTCATCTTACTAGCAGCCGTGGGCAAACTACGGCCCGCGGGCCGGATCCGGCCCGTTTGAAATGAATAAAACTAAAAAAAAAAAAAAGACCGTACCCTTTTATGTAATGATGCTTACTTTGAATTTATATTAGTTCACACAAACACTCCATCCATGCTTTTGTTCCGGCTCTCTGGTCCAGTTTAAGAACCCATTGTGGCCCTCGAGTCAAAAAGTTTGCCCACCCCTATACTAGAGCATACTTTAGTACTTTAACCCCTGTTAAAATACAAATGCCTTCAAAGGAAAGATACACCAGTATCCTGGAAAGTCATGTACACTTTAGTATAAAGTAAAATTCAATCATTTGCTAAAAGCTTTGGGCATTGATATCCTGAGGAGAAGGTAGGGGAGAATAAAGAATAAAGAATCTAGTAATAACTATGTATGGTATCAGATAGGTCCTAGACTTACCAGGGTGATCACTCTATAAGTTACATAAATGTCTAATCACTATGTTGTATTAATATAATATTACACATCAACTGTAGTTGAAAAGTATTAGAAATTGAAGGAATGAAGATTTTAAGAAGAATCTAGAGCTGAGTTTTCAAAAGATAGAAGTAACCTACAGCACTTTACCATCTAATATTATTATTTATCCATGGCCATAAGCAGATTTGGTCTACATTAGTAAAAGACCCCAACTTAGAGTCAGAGGGCAGGATTCCAACCTCCAATTTTCCCACATACCAGCTGTGTGATCTTGGGCAAGTCACTTAACCTCTCTGAACCATCATCTCTTCATCTAAAATGTAGAAGTGATGTCACACTCATCCCAGGGGTGCTGTGAGAATTACATAAATTGAAGTGTGTGGAAGGTCTGCATGTCTATAAATATTATTATCCTTGGGTCTGTGCCACCACATTCTAGAAATTGTACAACTACTGACTGAGCTACATATGTGAATGGCTATTGGAGCTGAGTCAATCCACAGACCCATAGTAAGCCCAGCCAGGGCCAGCCAAACCCAAGCTAGATCAGCTGACTCTTAGTTGACCCACAAACATGTGAGCTTCAATAAGTGACTGTTGTTTAAGCCACTGAGTGTGAGGGTGGTGTATTACCAGTAATGGTTAAAACAAAATACCAACATTAAGGTTCCTGACATTAAAAATTTTAGGGCCATGTTCAATTGAAATTATTTTAAAATATATTTGACACTTATCTGTGGAGAGCAGCTACAGCGTTTGGACAGGATCAAGCCTCAGACTGACGAGAGGGCACAGTCCTCTTGTGGCAAAGCCACATACAAGTCCCAACTTGGAGGGCAAAGCCCTCCCAGCACAATTATAGCCAAAGGCTATGGTTGTATGTAAGCTTGACCTTATAGTCTGACCTTGTAGTCCTAGGTAGCTGAGGGATATGGGCTGCAGGAGGTGCAGCAAGTGCTGCCAAAACAAAGCTTGATAGAGTTCAGAGAATTGCAATAACAGGAAAGAAGCAGATTTGAAACTCGTAAGAACATTGTAAATATCTTGACCACTCCCTTGTTTTGCTTTGTGTGATTTGACTATAAAATAAAGATTCAGCTTACAGGCCAGTCACTGTGTCCTCATCCAGACACAGTGATCCACCTGGCCCCAACTATATTCTCTTGTCTGTTTTCTTTAATCCTTCACCGCCCCTCCTCAGGTTCACCACTGGCCGTGCTGACACAGTTCACTAATCTGCTTCTTAAGCAAAATAAAGTGAACACAATTCAGTCTTCACTGGGTCATTCATGCTCATCATAGTGAAAGCCAGTGAATGTGCTATAAGTTCATGAGGCCTTCAGGGGGTATTGTACAAAACAGGGGCTCTAGAAATAATTCCAGTCTACTATTCTTTTTTGATCTCAGACCATTCCCCAGTTCTTTACCATTTTTCTTGTAACCAATTTTACAAGCTGTCATTTTGTTGTCATTGTGTGTATCTTAAGCAGCAGCCCTACTCCTAAAATTGAATATGCTACAGCGAATTCTCCACCCTTCGAGAAACCTATCTAAGCCTGTTAGAATGGTGTCAAAGTAGAGTTAATAGGCTTGGAGTAGAGGCCTGAGTGTGTTTTCTGCAAAGCAAATGCATGTGCTTTAGTGCTCAGATTTTATCATCAATGTTGGCCTCTGATGCTTTGCTCCCTTCCTGGTTCTCCTCTGGGACCTGGCAGTGGGTAACGAGCATCTGATCCAGATAGTGGGTGCTGTGTCTGGCATTGCTGGAATACAGTCTTTCCTAGAGAGAGGGAGGTGAGCACCAGCCTAGATGCCCGTAAGAGCTCTTCCTCCATCACAGCCCCTCTCCAGGGAATTTAGCGCGTGCTGGTCGGGCTGCCTGGGTTTTGAGAGCCAATGACCATGGGTTCCCCAGAGCAGAGGCAGCACTGCACTTGTCTCTGTGTCCCCTATAGCACAAGGCACCCAGGAGGCACGCACTAAGCAGTGATGGCGAACCTATGACACGCGTGTCAGAGGTGACACGCGAACTCATTTTTTTGGCTGATTTTTCTTTGTTAAATGGCATTTAAATATATAAAATAAATATCAAAAATATAAGTCTTTGTTTTACTATGGTTGCAAATATCAAAACATTTCTATATGTGACACGGCACCAGAGTTAAGTTAGGGTTTTTCAAAATGCTGACACACCGAGCTCAAAAGGTTCGCCATCACTGCAGTAAGGTGTAATGGGTAAAATGAAAAGATCTTCCTGGTGGCCCTTGTTTCTATGAGCACAGGAAGAGTAAGAATCTACAAGCTTGAATACAGAATATTTCACAGCAAATTGTTGGAAAATATTGTCAAAGAATTAAAGTTCTCCTGTGTCAAAGAATAAGTTTATTTCCCATTTCAGGGCATAAGTTTATTTCTAAACTGTGCTATAAGGAAGTCCTGGCAACTAAATGAAGGAGACAAAGCCAAGTGACTACAGGAGAAAGCAGATTTTTTTTTTCCTCTGTATTTTCTCTGTCACCTTAGTGATCTCCTCTAACTCTCTATCTTATTGTTTCACCAAATGTCTAAAGACCACATTCCCAACCAGAAGGTCTGGACCTAGGAATTCACGAGGAAGTACTTACGGATATGTGGGCTAACTATTCTACGTTCCCACCATCTCCCTTCACTCTGCACCCCAGAAGTTGACCCCCCCATGACTGCATCCAGGAGCTCCTCTGCCTGGGCTTCAGGTTGTGTTTGGCCAACAGGTGGTTGTATTGGAGGAAAGGTATTTCTTCTCCACTTTCTCCCCCGCCTTAGGCTCTTCTGTGATCAAAACTCCTGCTTAGTGACCCCTCCTCCAAGGTCTCAAATCTTCCTGGAATCTATTTCCCATTTCTTCCTCTTGCCTTTTCAAGCACAATGGTGGTAAAAACTCCCACAATTGCTAATTTCTCAACATTCCTTGTTGATTCCCTTAACCCCACCCACAACCTCTGAAACTGGTCCCTTCAAGTATTTTCATCAGAACCATTAGACTTGCTTCTTTTTCCTGGTGTTACCCTGACTGGTACAATCTGTACAAAGTCTCACTTGAGAGCTGTCAGGGCTCTCTCTAGGACAAGGAGTTCAAAGAAAATCAGAGGTTCTTTTCTAACTTTCAGAACTCGTTAGCCTTTTTGGTACTATCTAAATTAAGTGTTACAAATGATGGCATACCTCAATCTATAGATAAGAAGTTTTATTCCCTCATTCACTCATCCAGTCACCAAATATTTATTGAGCACCTACTATGCTCCAGGCACTATTCTGACCCTGGGGAAATGATGCTAATGTATAAGGCAGACACAGTCCCTGCCCTCATAGTGCTTACCGCCAAAGGCTAACTATCTCCCACAAGTCAGACAACCCACCAGGGCAAAGCTAAAACCAGAGGACTTCGTTTCCTTAAGTCCTGAGCCTTCAGCAGATTCTCAAAGGAATCTATGGCCCAAACAAGGTTAAGAACCATCTATTCAGCATCCCCCTTGAGTAGTGGAATAATGACTCTGCCAGAAGAAACGTGGTGCTGTCAATTTGAATTTGGGGGGAGCATGTTGGCACAACCACCCACCTTTCCTTCCCCGCCCCCATATTCTCCACAAATCCCTACCCCTCCTTCAGTTCCTCACACTTCTATAATTAGCTCCACGCCCTTCTGAGCCCTTCCCTCAGGGCCCACAGACGCTGGCAGCACATCATGTTGATGAACTGTTTTTATGAATGGACAGCGGTTGGGGACTGAATTCTGAGCTGTGCCTTCTCTGAGTTTCTAGCAACGACAGTGAGAACAAAATTTCTGCCTCAGAGTATTTATGAGATTCATGTTGGAGCATGTGACTGACTGCCATTTCTAGGGAGAGCCATGGGTGACTGAGGCAAACTGAGGGAGGCTCTGAGGAGACAGGCAGCAAAGCTTGGGGTCTGTCTGCCTCCCTCAAGCCCTCTGAAAATACTTGAGTTTGCCCAGAGTGGTTGAAATAGGCTATGCCGGTAACCCAATACTCCTGCTGCTCTGGGTCAGACAGGACAGGGCAACAGAAAAGGTTGCCACGCTGGCAGGGAAAGCCCCCTTGCCTTCGCCTCCCAGCACTGCACCCAGCAGACACCCAGCTTCAGGCCTGGCTCTCCCTCTGGAGCCCCTCCGCCTTTCCCCAGAAAGCCCCCTTCTCCCAGCTGCCTCATCTGAGGCTAAAGGCCCACTCCAGGGAGAAAGGACAACAGGAAAGCAGACAGGGCTGGAGAAATGGAAGACCTAGTCCTCAGGCTGCATGGAGGCTCCTTACCACCCAGAGAATCAACAGGACTCCTTTCCCCTTCTGTGGGATGGTCCTGGCAACCGGCGACACTGTCCGAGCTGGGACAGTGACATGTTCGTTCCACATCATCCCCTTTGAGTCAAGCCCCCTTCAGAAGGGGTCAGGGATGTATTTATAGAAACAACTCTTTCTGGGACTCACTTCTCTTTCACTTGCACGTCTTTCCATCTCTTTTAAGCTCCCCACAATGCCCTACCAAAATGAAATTGTGTGGCAATAGGGGGTAAGAAGTGAGGGAAGGCAGAAACAACTTTTGGAACAAGGACAGAAGGGGCTTCCAAGACCAGCTGGAGTGACAGAGAGCTTCTAGGGTGGTCTCCCGCCAGCCTCCCTCCAGCAAGAGTAGACGAAGAAAAATATCAGGACATGTTGCAAATCAATCTTCCTTCCTCCCCCTGCCGCAAATAGGTGGAAGAGAGGAACATGGTCATCATTTACCTGCTGAAATTGGGAGGACACTGTTGACGAAAGTAGGCTGAGACACGACAAAGCGGAAGAAAAGCTGAAGATAAATTCCCAAAGTCGTTGGATTCAGGACAACCATGCTGGCTGGGGTCTGGAAAGTGTCAAGTTCTCAGCAGCCTTGCCTCCAGGCTGCCGTGGAGCCTTGCTGATCTGTTTTTGTCTTCCCCACTGCTGTTTGCCTCTCTCTCTCTCTCTCTCTCTCTCTTTCTCTCTCTCTCTCTCTCCCTCTCGCTCCCTCTCTCTCCCTTTCTCCCTCTCTCCCTCAGCCTCTCTCTTTTCCCTGTGCCTTTACCAAGAAAGAATGCCAACCATTTCCCATTAAACCTTCTCTATACTGCTCAGGGTTATATTTATCTCAAGCACTGGATCAAATGCTCACATTAAAATTAAGATGTCAGAATTTTCTCTTTTGGAGACTGAGGTAAGTGGCTATAGAAGAGGTGATGAAAAGGCAGCCAGTCTTGATGCTCACTAGAAGCAGTCCTCAAGGGCAGATAGATTTTCTAATTGATTACCCACCAGCAGGCATCTTCTCGAAATGGAGGTGCCCTGCAGCATCACAGAATGGGCTCTTCTGATTCAAGCTGAATTTCCATGGACACAAATCCTTCTGCTGTCAGTCTGTGACATTTTTACCCACTGGGTGACACATGTAAAGTTGACCTTGGATTTTTTTTTTTTTTTTTTGCTTAATCATCCAATAAAAAGTGGGGGCAAGGGGTGTTACATTTTTTTGCAAAACAGCTTTCTCCATGAATAATATTTAGTCTCTCTCCAGAAGCTGTAAACTCCATCCCATGTAAAGCAAAATAAATGAAAAAGTCAATGGATTGGAAAGTAAATGATTATTTATCAAACTATATTGGAAGGCAACCAACCAAATATGAGAAGATATTTACAAACAATACCTTGATAAGGGGCTAATATCCAAAATATATAAAGAACACAGACAACTCAAAAATTAAAAAAACAATCTAATTAAAAATTAGTAGAGGACCTAAACAGACACTATTCCCAAGAAGACAAACAAATGTCCAACAGATATATGTAAAGATGCTCAACTTCACTAGCTATAACAAAATGCAAATCAAAACCACAAGAAGATACCACCTCATACCTGTTAAAATGACTATTATCAATAAGACAAGAAGTAAGTGTTGGAGAAGATCTGGAGAAAAAGGAACCCTCACACACTGCTGATGGGAATTACAGCCACTATGGAAAACAGTATGAGCAATTCCTCAAAAATTTAAGACTAGAGTTACCATATGACCCAGCAATCTCTCTTCTGGATATCGACCCCAAAATTTTGAAAACATTAATTGAAGCATTATTCATGGTAGCCAAGACATGGAAACAACCTCAGAGTCCTTCAATGAGTGACTGGATAAAAAAGATGTGGTACACATATACAATGGAATATTACACAGTCATAAAAAGGGTGAAATCCTGCCATTTGCAACAACATGGATTAATTTTAAAAGTATCATGTTAAATACGTCAGATGGAAAAGAAAAAGAACCATATGATTTCACTCATATATGGGATATAAAACAGAAAGCAACAAATGAAGAAAAAAACAAACAAATTCACATAGACTTTGGGTGGTGAGCACACATGCAATATACAGATGATGTATTATAGAATTGTACACCTGAAACTTATGATGTTATTAACTGATGTCACCCCATTAACTTTAATTAAAAAAAAACTATATTTGGAGAAATAGCATCGACTTGATTTCTGGCTAGACAAAATCCTCCAAATAAAAAAGTATTGCATCCTTAAATGAATACCTCTTATGAGTTTATAAAGCATGTTATAGAGATCTTTAGATTACTAAAATAAATAATAATCCACAGAGTTGTCCATTTTGCTTTAATTTAATAAGTCCTAGTGCCTCACGACTTAATTCAGAAATGGTTTGATATTTATGGAATCTGGGGGAAGGTAGAGCTGGGTGAAGGCATACTATAAGGTGATACTCCACAGCTCTAGCACCAGATGAGTTTCACCCCAGCTCTGCTGTGACAGTGAACAAATAGTTAGATCTCGCTAAGCCTCAGTTTTTCCCATCATAAAATAGAGGCATGTTCCTTTTAAAGGTTTGTTGGAAAGGTTAAATAAGGTAACATGACCACATGGGGGCAGCCATCTTGTGCAAGGGTGTGATGGTCAATTTGCATATTACCTCTTTATTATATAGACTAGAGGCCTGGTGCACAAAAATTTGTGCACC
>NW_005356674.1:7606294-7615502 GCF_000412655.1 Myotis brandtii
GAACCTGGGACCCTTCAGTCCATGGGCTAATGCTCTATCCACTGAGCAAAACAGGCTGCAGCTTAATTCATTTACTTTTAATCTATATGTGTCTTTATATTTAAAGTGGGTTTTGTTTTTGACTCACCCTCATAATCTGTCTTTTAATTGGCGCATTTATGACACTGACTTTCAGAGTGCTTACTGATAGAGTTACTGCCATATCAGGTGGCTTCTGGGGCTTCTGGGGCCAGCCTGCAGCCCGGGATCGAATCCGATCATGGGCGGCAGGCAGGAGGCTTCTGGGGCTTCTGGGGCCGGCCTGCGGCCTGGGATCGGATCCAATCCCAGGCGGCAAGCAGGCGGCTTCTGGGGTCGAACACAGGGGCCTGGATGGCGGCTTGCGCTGTCCCGCCCTGCCTGCAGTATGCAAATTAGCCGTCATCTTTATTGGTGGTTAATTTGCATATCATGCTGTTTAGCCAATGGGAGGCGTAGCAAAGGTACGGTCAATTACCATGTTTGTCTATTATTAGATAGGATGGCATGAAGTTGGCACAGATTATATCAATATTGTCCTGCTTGTGACACCTGTTGGTATTGTTTTTGAACTGCTTCTATACCATTTTGTGTTGGTATTTAACCTGTGTTAATGTCCCTGATGATGGGGGACTGTTCCATAGCTCTGTGTATCCTCATGGCCCCAGGACGGTTCCTGTCACCTAATAATAGATCCTCAACAATGTTAGTTCAAGTTGACCAAATCATAACATTGTAGAATGAGAAGAAAGTAGGAAAAGCAGCATAACTTTATGCGTCAGCCACACTGAGCAACTTGCATTCCTAGCACCCCTTTGTGTTTTTGCACATGCAGCTGGCTGGTACAGGCCTGGTACAAGGGAGGACTTTCGTGAGTATAGTGAGAGTGAGGGTCTGTGAACTGACAGCAGCCCGGAGTTATGCCTGCATACAGGAGACTGAAAGTATATATTCAGGCCACTAGGGGGCAAGTCATTGCTGATTAAAGTTAATACAGGAACCTCTACCCTTAGGGGAGGCTACAGCACAGAGGTATTTATAAACCCCCAATACTTTTTAAACAAATGTTTTTGTGTTTTGTTTTGTTTTGTTTTGGTAAATTTCCATTTCCCGTGTACCACGTATTTTATGAGCCAATTTCTTATGAGCTTACCCTAACTGACCAAGGCAGAAATTATCATCTTTTCTTCAAACCTTCTTGGAAGGGCTCTGAATCTTGCATAATCTAATAACATAGGCTATTAGATTTTTCCAGAAGGAAATTATTGTAGATTTGTAAAAGGCTTACACCAATAAATCCAATCAAAGTTAGAGCCGTCCTTCTCAGGCCTTGTAGGTGGGAAAGTATACTGAAGAACAACCTGGGGATATCCATCAACACTTAACATAAACATGGGATTTTATTCATAAATTCTACTGCAATACTCATTCAACTGCCAGTGTATTAGGTGCAAGGATGTTCATGACAGCCTCAACTTTGAAACAGCCTAATTCTCCATGAATATGAGAATAGCTGAGAAAATCACCAAACCTCCATTCAATCAAACATTATACAGTCATGACAAAGAATAAGTAGTCTCTGCAACAAATAATACTGGAAATATTGGTCTTCCATAAGCATAACAAACAAAAATGAACCTTAACCCTTACCTTGCCCCATACTTAAAAATTAGCTCAAAGTAGATCATATACCTAAATGTAAGAGCTAAAACTATTAAACTTCTAGAAGAAAACAGGAAAAAAATCTTAGGCAGAGATTTCTCCTCTTAAATTAAAAACTTGTAAATAAAAGTTGTATATACCTAAGGTATACATCATGATATTTTGATATAAATATACATTGTGTAATGATTACTGCAGTCAAGCTGATTATTGAAACAAGTAACATGGATGAATTGCAATGCATTATGCTGAGGCCAACACAAAAGGCTACAATACTATATAATTCCATTTATATGGCATTCTGGAAAAGGCAAACTACAGGAATGGAGAACAGATCAGTAGTTACCAGGGATTAGGGTTATAAGAAGAGATCTGACTGCAAAGGGAACTTTTGATGGTGATGAAAGTGTTCTTATCTTGATTGGAATGGTTGTCTACTTTGTCAAAACTCATCCAACTATTTTTTTAAAGGCAAATTTTATTTTATGTAAATTTTCCCTCAATATACTTGACTTTAAAAAAATAAGAAAAATATATTTCACATTTATGCACTGACATGGAAGGTTTCCATGAAATATTGTTGAGTGAAACTGAAAACATATAAGCAAACAAGCAAAAATATTTTATCTATTATTTACAAGTGCACAGAGAAAGCTCTAGAATGATGTACACTACACACTTGGGAGTGAAAGTATGTGCAATGAGAGAAGGGGAAAACTACACACATTTGTATTATTGGAAATTTTTACAATAAGCATTATTTAACTTGTAATTTAAAAATAAAAGCATTTTTAAAAATAAAATCAAATTCTTGGCAACCTTAGGAATAAAGAAGAAGGCAAAAGGGAAAAAGACTTCTTTCCAATATGTCTGAGGTCCAACAAGCCAACATGCTGAGAGGAGAAGACAGACCATTTGAGTTGGTCTTGGCAGAGAACAGAGCTCTGCGCCTGGTCTTTCTGGTCCAGAATTAACCATGATTTAGTTACTCTGAAGTCCTGGCTACCTCCCGCTGGCAGCTGCATCAGCAGGAGGGAGACAAGACTGGGCAGCTGAGAAGCCCTGGGAAAGCCCCTCCATAGCTCCTCGTGCCTTGCAACTCAAGCTTCAATCAGAGCTAGAAGGATGGAGCCTCAAATGTAAAGGAAAGATCACCAGAGAACCAGGAAAACTAGTAAGTCTAATGAGACTCATGAGACTCACCCAAGCATTAAGCCTGCACTTCCATCTCCAGGGCACGAAGCTTAGTTGTCCTCACTCTCTCAGGGAAGAGATTGGCACTGGGCTGGCCTTGAGCCACCTGGATGAAATCACAATAGTGACAATAACTTACCCAATACAATGTTTCCCAAACTGTGAGAGGTCCATCCATTCTAAGAGATACTCCCTTTTTAAAAAAAGCAGAGGAATTCACCTAAATTGGGAACTGCTGCCTATTTTATGTAAATTAATTGGAAATTTACAATATATATCAGCATACCAAAGCCTCTGGGAAATCCTGCAGTAAAGAAACCTACCTGGGGTGGGCTGGAAGGCATAAGTGGGGGATAAAGGGGGACATATGTAATACCTTCAACAATAAAAAACTATTAAAATTAATAAATTAATTAAATAATAATAAAAGAAACCCATTTACTTTGCTTTTATCTCTAAAAATATTTAACCCCTAAAACCATTTTAAATTCCTACTATTTATTACTCCTTTTTTTCTCATCCATGTCTTATGCAATAAATCTGTTAGTGGTATACTAAATAAATAAATATTATGTGGGGCTTTCTTTTTCATAAAATCCTTTTTAAAAAAATTGTGTTCACAAGGGAGGCTGTGGGACTAGAGGTTCTGGGGATAGAGGCAGAGATTCATGTAATTTGTCTGGCAGGTGGAGGAATTGCTGGCAAGACTGAACCTGAACCTCTGTGCTGCCTAATGACACATCGAGCCAGACGTAAGCTCCCAGGCTTCAGGGCTAGATTGGCTCCCCAAGGAGACATCAATCAATCTTTACCTGAACCCAGACTCAGAAATGCTGTGAGTTCAAGAATCCTTTAGCTCCAAAATGCAAAACCACATTCTTGGGAAGGAGACAGGAAAGTCATAGCTTTTATGACAGGAAGTCAGGGAGGGCTGGAGACCTCAGAGGAGATCCCAAAATGGCTTATGAAACCTGAGGATCGATGGGAAAACATCCTGAGCAAAGCCAGTTAGTTTCCTGATATTACTTATTTCAAGAATCATAGAAATAAATGAACTCAAAATAATTGTTAACCACCAAGGGGCATAACAAACCTTAGCCCCACTCTTGTAGGAGGGGTGGTAGGTTTGATCCATATTTCCCCTAGGGTGAACCCTAGAAAATTTAATTGACAATCACTTCATTCTCTTCTCACCAGTCCAAATACATGTTCCTAGCTTACTGTTTACTGTTTACTTACCATGTGTTCACTGCAAAATTTTACTTTTATATATTTATTGGCAGAAGGTTACTACTCCCATCCCCATTAGCTTCCCCCTACCTCAACCAAATGCCCCGTCCCATCACCCTCACCACCATTCCACCCGGAGAGAGAATTGGATGGGATGAGTGAACGATTCAGGAAAGTAAGAGAGAGGTCAGAGGACTCACTCATTCATTATTCTAGTGGGGGGTCTCAAAACAATCCAAGAGATTGGATGGGATGAGGAAGAAGACCCACCTCACTATTCGATTTGGCCCAAGGTAAAGACAAAGCATCGTTTTCAAAGCTTGGATCTAGTCTCTGTAGAGCTAAAGGTGGAGATCAAGGGACTGTGGCAGTGTGGTTTGGCAAGGCCCTAGAACAGGCTCATTCCCAACACTGATAGGCCAATGGTGACCAAGATTCTGAACTAAAGGGTGGAAAAGGTCACTGCCCGTGCCGTGCATATTTATGCATGCATCTATCCTACTGTGGAGAGATCTTGGCCAATATGAGCAATAATTGGGAGCTGGGAGCATTTTAGGATCACAGACTTTTAGGAAACAATAACCTAAGAGATGGGGGAAAACATACACAGGCACTGCAGCCCCATGCTGCTTTGGGGTCCGTGTTTACATGGGACCCTGTAATTCCTGTAACCAGGTTCTCCCATCCTGCAGCTGTGGTGGAGAAAACTATGCAAACCCAGAGCCCCAGTACGTCCTGTATTTAATCAACTCCTTAAAGTCTTAAGGTACGTTCAAAATACTCAGCCACAGGGAGAGGGCTATCTGCAAGGCTAAAATATATACCCACACAATCTGGGATAAAGGGAACAGGTGATTTTTTTTAAAGAACTAGAGAGATAAAAATTTTCCATTCCATTATCATGGGTTGTGTGATTACCTGTTTCCTTATATACAGTTACTGAATGTAACTGCGATATTTTAAAAACACACACATGTCCTCAGTAGGTGAACAAGACTAACCTGGAGAAAATGGAAACAGAAAAAGAACAATTCAGGAAAGTAAGAGAGAGGTCAGAGGACTCACTCATTCATTATTAACTCATTCATTCAGCAAATACTGAGTTTCTTCTGGGCTCCAAGCAAAATCTAGAATTGGGGATTCAGTGTGAAGTGAATGTACAAATTTCCTTGCCTTCAGGAATTTACATTCTAGTGGGGGGTCTCAAAACAGATGAGAAGCATTCATACCAGTCCAGTGGCAGTCAACATAAGCAGAACAATGGAGAGATCTGATTAATCAGGAGAGCCTCCCTGAAGGGAGGGAGGTAAGAGGTAAGAGATGAAGAAGGTAAGGGATGAGTTTTGACTGTAGTTCTCAGAAGGGAATCACGGAAGAGGCTAAGGCAAATCTGACATTAAGGGATGAAAATAATGACACCAACCACCGTTCTTTAAGCACCTATTATGCTTATACTTGTTATTTCTCAAAAGCCTCACAGCACCTCTGTGAGGTAGGTGTTACTATACCAATGTTCCAAATGAAGAAACAGAGGCTGACAAAGGCAGTTTAGGTAATCTTCCCAAGGCCACAGAGCTAGTGCACAAAGCTGACCACATACCCGGAAGCCTGTGTCTTTTATAGCACAATACCCTAGGTCGACACATAGGGAATAGGGAGGCAGGTGAGGGAACCAGTCCCAGCCCAAGGCAGAGTAAGAATGATCGTGGTCCTCTGGGGGCCAGTGGCAGGGCTGCTTGGCCAGAGAGTCCTCAGAGGGGAATAGAAAGAGGTGAGTTAAGATCAACTATTATACGTATATGTATCTCATCTGTCCTGAGGAGGGTGGGGCAAAGGCCACCTGGAAGGGGGGGGGGGGCGCGGATGGCCCCTAGAAAACCTCCTGACCATGTACACAGAAGACAGATGGCCTTGGCCACAGAACTTATTTTTAGCGTGACCCTGCCCTGTGAAGCAAATGACCCTGTGAATTCCTGGATTCTGACGAATCAGACCAATAATTCCTTGAAGGCATGGGGACATGGACTTAGAAGAGGGTGGCCCAGGGTAGAAGTGTGGGGAGAGGAGTCCCCTCTTCAACAGTATGGATGTGATATACCCCTTCTAAAATGCTTTATCTAATGCCTGGCCACCTGGTAGGAGCAATCTAAACTATTCAAAAATAATAATGAATTACATTTGTGCATATGTATATGTACTAATATAACTAAGGCTCTGGTCTGAGCTTTCAACCTTGCAATATAGTTATTTAGATACATGTCTTATTTTTCTGAATAGATTATTAAGTCTTTGAGTACAAGACCCATGACTGCTTCATCTCTTTATTCCCTGAAATGTCAAATCTGATACACAGAAGGCCTTCAGTAAGTGTTGAATGAATTAATGAACTGATTTGTATGGTACACGCAAAACAGATCAACTACACTGCGATGTATCCAAAACCTTAAGAGTAATTCAGCCTGGGTCAAGATTCCCTTTGCAAAGTCTCAGAGCAGAGTTGCCTCTTGCCAAGGCAAACCATAAGTCTGCAGCTGCAGAGGCCTTAGCTTTAAAGGAAATGATACATGTCAGGCACATTGCATGAAATCTGGCCTGTAAATGTGAGGTTGCAGAATCCCCTGTGTGAGCTGGTGGCTAGGTGAGTGTCTTGGCACCCACCTGTCTCCCCCAGGATCTCTTTACCACAGGCCAGACACCTCCTACATCAGGCATGCTGTCTGGTCTGGCCCTCAACCCTCATAAAGGGTCAGGAAAAAGCTAGCTCTGTCCTGCTGTCCATACAATCATGGTGTGCCTTTGACAGACTGCCTGTTGCTCATTGGGGACCTGGCCACAGCAGGCATTTAGCTTGGCCACCATTCTTCCACACCTCGGCACAGGCCTGGGCTATCAGTGTAAACTCAGGAAAAGGCACATTCATTTGAGCCAAACTGAATTAGCCAGGCCAGTTGGCGGCCGGGAAGTCATGTGCTGCTTTCCCAAACCAAACAGAAACTATTTTTAGATTATTTACTGTTTGGTATTATCCATGCCACAGCTCCCTCCCATTAGGGCACATCAGAAACATCAGAGAAAATTGACTACAGCCAATTAATGGATATTTCACAAGTCATTTGTCAGTACTGGGCCTTCCTGTTGTCATTTGTAAAAAGACAGATGACAGGAATGTATGTACACAGAAGAAGGACCATATGAGGACACAACAAAAAGATGACCATCTGCAAGCCAAGGAGAGAGGCCTCAGAGGAAACCAAATCTATGGACACCTTGGTCTTTGTCTCCTAGCATCCAGAACTGTGAGAAAATAAATTTGTTGTTTAAGCCAACCAATCAGTAGTGTTTTGTTATGGCAGCCCTAGCCAATGAACACACTGGGTTAATGCATTTTCCAGACAGCGTGTGGAGAATTACAGTGTGTAATTAAGGGTACAGGGTATGTCATTACCTTCCCTCTGATGACTATTTTTCAGGGTTGTTGGTATTGCATATTCTGAAGCCAGGGCTGGACAGAGGACTTGGACTAAATCAATGCCCCTCCCCACTAGTGACCCTAACTATACACCCATCACTGTGGGATCAAAGAGGGAGGAAAGGAGGTCACCTTCTGCAGACTCACCTAAGGGAGCTTGGACTGAGATTTTGAAGGTGAAGACTACAGAGTGTGAACCAAAATTTCCAAAGAGGTGCGGAAAAGGAGAGACTTCATTCAGGTGAAGCAGTTCCTCAGGCAGCTTCCTGTGGAAAGCAAAAGTGCACTCCACTGAGACAAAGGGGAGACTGTCATTTATAAAGTTCCCGCCCAGGTTCCTGATTGGCTCAATTTTATGCAAATAACGTTACCAAATTCTAACAATTCTGATTGCTCTGAATCATGCAGTTCTGATTGGTGATTACAGAGTGGTTCTGATTAGTTGGCATAGATGCAAATGAAGATATAATTGTGCAGTCCTGATTGGTTAGGGCAGGTCTCAGTCCATTGGTCAAAAGACAAAACCAGGCTTCCCTTCAGTGGTTGACTAAGATGGCTTAAACAAGCAGGGCATGTGTGGGAAGCCAAGAGTTCACATTGAGGTTTTTCCCAGTATGCACAGTACATGAGGAGCCCCTGTGAGCAAATGGCTACTAGGTTCTTATTGTTTATAAAATTTGGGCCCTGGTTTGATCATGGGGAGTCTATCTTATCAGATAACTTCCTTCATGGGGTTCACATCAAGTGAATCTTTATTCTCAGAGTCCACAGAGGAACAGATTTCTCAATATGTTTGCCTTCATCATTGGTCTCAGTGCCAGGAAGGAAGACAGTTGAGGCAATAAATAATTAGCATTCCAACTACCCCTAATTCATTGGCCAAGAAGTCACCTTTTATTGGCACAAGTGCTCACTTAAAAATGGTAGGGACTCTTTCCATCTTGTTATATCCTTGAGGAAGACATTTAAACCCTGTAGCCCCAGTAACTCCTTGTAGGGAAATTTACTTGTCATCTTTTGCTCCTCCTGAAAGAAGAAAGCAGGTAAACGACATATTGATTGTAAATGGTGTGTGCCTGCAATCACAAGTATCATTTTGCATTGTTCTGGAAGTACAAGCCAATGTCTCTAGGTAAGAGAATGGAAGAATTGTTTTAAAGAACTCATTAAGGTATGGAATTAATATACAAAATAAGCAACATTACCTACATATAAATATAGTAGAAGATAACATATATAATAGCCACAAAATAGACTGATGTCTAAAAACATAGTTAACAAAATTTTGTTGGGCCAATATGATGAAAACTCCACTAAGGTACAGAAGAAAACATTTCTAAAAATTTACATATCTTATTCTTGAATAGAAACAACATTTTAAGATCCAATTCTTCAAATATTCATTTAATATTTATGATTGTTTAATGTTCATTTAAAGCCATTGTATATTTACCATGTGTTTT
Organism: Myotis brandtii; assembly: GCF_000412655.1. Lineage (NCBI taxonomy): Eukaryota > Metazoa > Chordata > Mammalia > Chiroptera > Vespertilionidae > Myotis > Myotis brandtii. The sequence continues at coordinate 7,615,331 of NW_005356674.1, forward strand.
TGTTTTCTATAATTCAAATGCTTCTATAATTCTAATGCTGACTCTAGAGCAGAGGTTCTCAACCTTGGCTGCACATTAGAATCACCTGGGAATCTTTTTAAAATCCTGATTTCCGGGCCTCATCCTCCGGAAATTTTGTTTCTTTGTTACTAATGTTGTGGCCCCACCCCAT
>NW_005356674.1:7615523-7616692 GCF_000412655.1 Myotis brandtii
TAATAAAGAAACAAAATTTCCGGAGGATGAGGCCTGGAAATCAGGATTTAAAAAGATTCCCAGGTGATTCTAATGTGCAGCCAAGGTTGAGAACCACTGCTCTAGAGGGCCTGTCCCTCCCAAGTTAGATAATTCTTAGAGAACACAAACAACTCTCTTTTTGTATGCAAACTAACCAGTCCATAATTCCAACCTCCCTCTTCCCATTATCACCCTGCCCTAATCACCCCAGGGCCACATCCACACAACCAGGGGCAGCCCCTCTGAACAAGGGGAATTATTTAATCTAGCCAATCCTAAACTGTTTACCCTTTCTCTCTTCTTCCTTCCCAAGGAAACCACAGTAAGCTCTCAGCCCACTTCCTCTCTGCCTGAGACCAACCTGGGTGTTTTCTCCTGTGACCCTCGATGGTGTGGCATTCTTCTCTTGGGAACTGTGAGTAAGAAACTTTTTTTTCAAGGGTAATTGTCTCCAGATCTGTTGGCCTTACTGAACCTCAAGTTTTCTATTTGTACACAATGTTTTAAAACACAGTCCAATAAAGATAACGATTTATGTGCTACTAAATGTAACCTGGAAAAATAATCAAGTGAAGATAACTATTAAAATTCTGGAAAAGAATAAATGTAGATAGGGTGGTGGGGAGAGGAGATACATGAAGTGGCTGAGAGAGGGTGGGGAGGCAGGGATGGCACTGAGTTAGAAAATAGTTTTATGAATGTAGTGGGTATAAATTTCAGTCTACAGCAATCAAGTGTGAAAGAAATATTTTTAGTAATTCAACTTAATTTTTATTTTGGCCTACAGCTTGCCAGAGTGGAAACAAAATTCACTCATGTCATGTTTCTCACCCCCCACCCCCACCTTCCTCCCCATACACACACTACACACTTCTCTAAGAACTTCTGGGTTTACCTAACACCCAGGCATCTAGGACAGGCTTCTGATGCTTGCTGGCTCATCCATCCACCCTACATCCCTGTTTGAAGTTGTTTGCTGCAGTTTTTGAGCTAGTATGCACCACATAAGGACCTTTCGGTAGTCTCATCTACACTAATAAAAGACAAAGATGCTAATTGACCGTACCTTCGCTATGTCCTAAGCCACACTAACCAGCCAATCAGAGCGACTATATGCAAATTAACCCAACCAAGATGGCGGCCGGCAG
>NW_005356674.1:7617496-7629680 GCF_000412655.1 Myotis brandtii
AAATTTTTGTGCACCGGGCCTCTAGTCTATATATATAAAAGCCTAAGAAACCAAACGACCAAACGACTGGTTGCTATGATGCGCAGTGACCAGCAGGGGTCAGACATTCAATTCAGGAGCTGCCCCCTGGTGGTCAGTGTGCTCTCACAGCGGGAGCGCTGCTCAGCTGACTGATGGGTGCCAGATGCTGGGCTCACAGCTGGCAAGTGCAGCGGCGCGAGCCTCTCCCACCTCCACGGCAGTGCTACCAAGCAGCGGCAGTGACAGGCGCAGCAGGGCTGGGATGGGATGAGTGGAAACAGTGTGGTGCCTGGCCCAGGCTCGGGCTCCTCCCCGGCCGCCTGCCACCTCATGCACTACCACATCCCCTGAGGGGTCCCAGATTGCAAGAGGGCGCAGGCCAGGCTGAGGGACCCTACCAGTGCATGAATCCGTGCACTGAGCCTCTAGTAAGATTATAATGCAACTGAAAATTTCTATTGCCTAGTGATGTTACAGCCATGGTAAGTTCATAGTGCACTGTTACTGTTTTTCGCTGGTCTTAAGTCTTATGGATAATAATGCTATCTGCTAGAAATGCCTGGAGGCCCAGAGGGACACTCACCTGGACCCCAATGAGCTTCCCATAGACCAAAGTTACAACTGGACCGACCCTATATGGTTCTTATTACGATTGCAAGACACCCTTCAGCAATAACCATTTGGAAACTTTGAAGAAAAGGGTTTATTACCCATAGGCCCTGGAGCTACAAGGCAAGTCACAGGGTAGAGAGAGAGTACATGCAGGGGCCTGAGGTGCTGTTTTTATTGGGGGAAAGTGGTGGCCTAGGGTTTCACAGGATCACTTTTTATTGGTGAATTTAAAACAAAGAACAAAATCAACCAAGATCTCTAAAACAAAGAAGCCTCAGTATAAGGAGGTGGCCTGGCTGTGGCGGTCAATGTGTTTATATACCTTCTTTGAAGCAGATGTCTCTTTGAAATGGATGCCTCAGCAATCAAAGTTTAAGTCGGGCACTTGCATTACAAAAAACAAAAGCCCACAGGGTTTACACTACAATCACTCACATGTTGATGCTGATGCTGGTGTAAATGAAACCTTACTAGTTGACTATACCAGTGGTTGGCAAACTGCGGCTCACGAGCCACATGCGGTTCTTTGGCCCCTTGAGTGTGGCTCTTACACAAAATACCATGTGCGGGCGCGCATGTACAGTGTGATTGAAACTTTGTGGCCCATGTGCAGAAGTCGGTATTTTGTGGAGGAGCCACACTCAAGGGGCCAAAGAGCCGCATGTGGCTGGCGAGCCGAAGTTTGCCGACCACTGGACTATACCGTCTTGGTTTGTGTAAGTGCACTCTATGATGTTCACACAACGAAATCATCCAACAAGGCATTTCTCAGAATGTATGGCTGTATAACCCCATACTGAGTCACCTGCCCTGCAAGAAAATGTCTGTGATGTTTATGCTGTCATATGCTATGCGGAAGTGGATTCTTTGGGGGCAAACTCAGAGGAGCTTGCCAAACAGGAGCAAGAGGACACAGGCCCTTGGAGATGAAGGGTTGGTGACATCTGGGTAACAGGCACTGAGTCGAGTTGGGGAGGGAGATGAGAATTCAATTCACCACAAACATTTTGAGTAGTGAGAGGCACACATGGGGAGGGAGGACAGCTTAGTAGAAGAGGTGACCGTTGAGCTGGACCTTGAAAGATATGGCTGATTCCACATCGTAAAAAATGGGTGGGAGTGCGCAGAGCATTGCAGTGAAAACAGTGCGAGCAAAGCTCAGGCTAAGGCGAAACCAGGACTGATTTCCTGAGCCCACCTTCACCAGTGGAGTGATAAGGCAATTCCCAGGAGCATGCTGGGACCAGGGAATGAGCCTTGGAAAAAACCACACGGCTGTAGACAAAGTTCTCGCAGAGCTGGACAGAGGGAAGAAAGCATGAATGATGCCATCCCTTTGCAGGTCTGTCAAAATTTCATGTGTTCCTGTCAATCTTTGAAACTGGAACCACATGGCTGTAGACAAATTTCTCGCAGAGCTGGACAGAAGGGAAGAAAGCATGGATGATGCCATCCCTTTGCAGGTCTGAGTCAAAATTTCATGTGTTCCTGTCAATCTTTGAAACTGGCGAGCCAGGGTTTCTAGATGTGTCTTTCTCTGCTCCCTAATTAGAGGAGGGGTAGCCAGACAATCTGCATTCACTGACCAGCTAGCCCCTTTCCTGGAAGAAAAGGCCTTGGAGGGGAGGGGAGGGGATGTCCAAGACAATCTAGTGAAAACCAGAGGTGTGGGCAGTCCTGCTGTCAGATTGAATCCAAGGTGTACTTTTTTTTTTTAATTTTGTTTTAGTGCTTAAAGTATTACAGAGTATTATATATGTCTCCTTTTTCTTTTTTTGCAAGGTGTACTTTTATCTGTACCTTATCTACAGGAGGAATTCATAGGATCTTCAATTTCCATTATCCACATTAGTCCATTTTTCAGATTAGTAGTAGTAAATGCAACCAGAAAGCACTACTAGATGATTCAGACCATCTGTCTACATTTCACTCTCCACAGTCAGCATTTTTATCAGGGTTCCTCAGTCATAATTCTCATCTGGACTTTAAATGGTATCCAACTTTCTTAATACAGTCATCAAATTCTATCCTAGTCATTCCAAATTTGCATTTATTTACTAGTACTACTCCACTGCCTATCTAAGTGTCTGGAAAATAGTAAAGAAACAAATATTTTTGGTTTTAACATTATTTTCACTTTCTTTCAGTGTTCAATATTCCTATTATTTCTTTGTAACAGATTTGAAACATTTTTTCGTAAGGAAAATATCCTTACTTCACATAAGCTGAGCTACTTCAAAGGTACATGTGTGAAATAACCGTAGAAAATATCCCCTACTTCCAACCATCATGAATTCTCATTCAACTATTATTTAGTGAACCCCTGCAGACCAGGTGGCTCTATTAGGAAGTGAAAACAGAGCCTGTTTTCCAGGAAATGACTAATCTTCTTGGAGAAGTAAGACCCACTTGAAAAGTGAAACCACACTGCTAAACAGGATGTAGTTCCAGCCAGTACTCTCTTCTTCTCTAAGGTCACATCTTCCTAAAACACAGTGGCATTTACTGAGTGTCTTCCATGGGCCAGGCATTAGGCTAGGAGCTTCTGGATAGCTTTTTGAGTCCCCAAACAACCCCATGAAATATGAAAGATGTTATAAAGAATATTAGTAGAGAAACTAACCCTTCCCACCCGAGATTTCTTCGTTTTCCTAAATCAAGAAAATAGCCATAATCTTTCAAAGTTCAGTTTTTATGAGGCACTTGAGTATCAACATACTAGAATCACATAAGAGTATTTATTATTATAATAGAGGGTGTAAAATGTTTTATCAAAGTGAGTTTTGACTATCAACCAACAGATTCATTTTAGAGGGGCTTATTCAATATCTTATCTTTCTAAAGAAAAATTCCTATAAGGAGACTAATTTTGTGATCATTTTTACCAAATAAGCATTCAGTAGACTTGTCATCAAAGTGCTACTGAACTAATTTGGTCTTTATATGCCCAGGCTGACCTCTGCTGGACAGTATAACCTGCCAACATATTTTTTTTCTCTTGAGATAATATGGCTAGGGAAAGAGCATTTTCCCCAAATTATATTTAGTATTTAGATTCATATAGTTCAATTTACTAATACTCATCAAGCCCTCCACGCTACCTTACAGCAAAATCTTATATTGCACTCAGCTGCCAGAGGCAAATGACCATGGGCAGAGGAGGATATTGATGAGGTTACATGAGCTTCCCACTCTCAACGGTCCTTTGGATATTCTCTATGCTCTGATGCAGCTCAGGCTCTCTGGTGCATATCTTAGAAGTACATTAAGAGTCCCTGCCTACTGGGCCCGATTTCAGGGTTGTCAGGTAAAACCACAGATCCCTGCAAGTATCTCCTAGGTCAGTGATGGCGAACCTTTTGAGCTCGGCGTGTCAGCATTTTGAAAAACCCTAACTTAACTCTGGTGCCGTGTCACATATAGAAATTTTTTGATATTTGTAACCATAGTAAAACAAACATGTATATTTTTGATATTTATTTTATATATTTAAATGCCATTTAACAAAGAAAAATCGACCAAAAAAATGAGTTTGCGTGTCACCTCTGACATGTGTGTCATAGGTTCGCCATCACTGCACTAGAGTGTTGGGTGGGCCAGCCACAGGGCTCCGCAGATCACCCCGGGCAGCCACAGGGATTGTGAAGGAGACTGAGGCAGGTACCTGAGTAAGGAGCCATCCAGAGGACAGTAGGGCAGGTGCCCCGAGGTCTTACATTTCCAGTAGACTAGGCAGGTGGCTTTTGTCACCTTAGTCTCTTGGAGGACGGTGGGCATCTGGACCAACAGTGCAGCCACAGCTGCTCAGGGGTTTGTGCTGTGGGCGGGTGCTGCGTTTCCCCTCAGTCCCCAGGGGTTGGTGGTGTGGCAGGCATTGGTTAGCAAGGAGGAGCCTTGTGCTTCAGCATGTGAGGGACAGGGAGGGACAAAGACAAGCCCTATGGGTCTTAACTCAGTGGTCTCAGGTGGGGCAAGGTCAGTTCAGAATGATATTTAACTCATGTGACTTTCCATTTATGGAAAATCTAAGCATCCAGCTGTTTAAACTGTTTGTTGACTTTTAACATGCCTTTCAGATAGCGAAAAGTGTCATTGCTAAGTGCTGTAGGGCCCCGAAGCCTCATTTGGGGCCTCTTCGGCCAGGGGATGAAGAGGTGGCTCTAGGACAGTGATGGCGAACCTTTTGAGCTCGGCGTGTCAGCATTTTGAAAAACCCTAACTTAACTCTGGTGCCGTGTCACATATAGAAATTTTTTGATATTTGCAACCATAGTAAAACAAAGACTTATATTTTTGATATTTATTTTATATATTTAAATGCCATTTAACAAAGAAAAATCAACCAAAAAAATGAGTTCGCGTGTCACCTCTGACACGCGTGTCATAGGTTCGCCATCACTGTCCTAGGTGCACATCACAAAGCTATAGTCCATCATTTTGTAGAGGTCACTTATGCCCCTACCTAGCCAATGGAAAGTCTGATAGGTATGGTGCAAACAAGCTGAACTTTAATATAAAATCTTATACTCCAATTCATATAAAATTGCAGAAAATAAACAAGAATGCCCCTGGAAATAAATGATGCTTTTCCATTTCTCATATTGTTTTAAAATACAGGATATGCCTGTATTTTAAAAGAATATGACATTCCAGGTTCAGTCCCAGACCACCACAATAAAGCAACTATCACAATAAAGTGAGTAACACACGTTTTTTGTTTCCCAGTGCATATAAAAGTTATGTTTACACTATATTGTAGTCTAGTTAAAGTGTGCAACAGCATTATGTCTAAGAAAAAAAACCAATGTACATACCTCAACTTAAAAATATTTTTATTGCTAAAAATACTAACCATCATCTGAGCTTTCAGCGAGTCGTAATCTTTTTGCTGGTAGAAGGTCTTAAAATGCAGTATCTGCGAAGCATAATAAAGCAAAGCACAATAAAACGAGGTATGCCTGCAATGTCTGGTTCTGATAATAAAAATGACAAAGTTTTTTTATTTCCAACTTTTATAAAAGATGGAAAAATGAAGAAATAAAAATTTCCTATAATCCCATCACTGAGTTATTGTAAAATTTAGGTTTATTTTGTGCCTATCTTTTCTCTCTGTGTATATGTGTGCACAAGTACAGGTGTGCATCTGACTTGAACCCATCAATTTTGTAGCTTGCCTTTTTCACATAATAGTATCCTCTGATTGTTTTTCCATTAGTAAATTTCTTTAACAGTTTTATTTTATAATGTAAACAGATCATAATGCATGTACAGTAACCAATATCTTATTAAACACTGGGGCTATTCCTAAATAAAACTATGCTGAATGGCTCTCTCTCTCTCTCTATATATATATATATATAGACTATTTGACCAAATATTTTATTATTTTCTTAGGATACATTCCCTAGATAAGCTTACTGGATCAAAGTTATGGGGTCTGAACATTTTTAAAATTCCAAAACAGGCACTTCTAGAACTACTGTGTAGAAATATTGTACCAATTTCAGCTTCTACCACAGAATAGCAGTGCCCATTTCACTTCACCTTCATCCACGCTAAGAATTATAATGTAAAAAGAGTTGTACTGCCCTAGCCAGTGTGGCTCAGTTGGTTGGAGCATCGTCCCATACACCGAAAGGTCATGGGTTCAATTCCAAATCAGGGCACATATCCAGGTTGTGGAGTCAATCCCTGGTCAGGGTGTGTATGAGAGGCAACCGATGGATGTTTCTCTCTCACATTGATGCTTCTCTCTCTCTCTCCCCCTCTCACTTCCTCTCTAAAATCAATAAAACAGGCTTTGCTGTTTCATCTTGAAGGGCGTTTGCTGGTTTCTTTCTGAAAGAGCTGCATTTAATACCAGTCTTTGCAGGTGACACTCATCATGATCTCCCCTACTCAAATTGATCACTGGGCTTGGTTGCAAAGAATAATTCAGAAAGGATATTCAAGTAAAATCTGCAGACGTCTCGTGATTATTTCTGGTCTTACGTTTCTCATCGTTCATAACCTGATGGCCACTTATGACAGATACCGGGAGTCACAAGATGTCACCACGATCCAACTAGAATTGCCGAGGTGTCTCATTAACAAGGATCAAATCGATGCCTCACAAAAGGAGAAACGGAAGTATGCCAAGTCAGGATCATCTGAAATTAAACCTGGACACCTCTGGGCTTTTCGGCCTTTGGGCCTTTTTAAAGTCTCTTGAGCATTTTTAAATAGAAATAAATTTGGGTTTCACAAAAAAATAAATAAATAAAATAAAATCAATAAAACATATTCTCAGGTGAGGAATTTTTTTTTTAAAAAGTGCTTTGCCAAGTGGATAGGCAAAAATAAGGTTTTCCAGTCTAACATATTCATATTTATTCATAATAATCATACTTTTATTGACCATTTGTATTTTTTCTGTTGATTATACATTCATGCCCTTCACCATTTTTTTTCTAGTGCATTAATATTTTTCTTATTTATAGGAGTTCTTTATATATTAAGGTTGTTGACTCTGTTGGTCTTGATGTGGTACACATAAACAAAAGTTGCCAATCCAAATATACCCTGAACACTGGGGGGTAGGGGAGGCCAGGGGATTGTCAAGGGCGGGGGAAAAAAAAGACACATATGTAATACCCTTTGTAATACTTTAAGCAATAACTGGTCTTGATGTGGTACACATAAACGAAAGTTGCTAATCCAAATATACCCTGAAATTATTAGTTTTGGTGTGGTGTGACTTCTCTGGCTCAATAAATTATTTCCCCCCAAAAAGAAAACAAAACAAAACCCCAACTCAAAAAGTATGGAATAAGTTCCATTAAATCATGGGGAGACTAAAGTACAAAGTGGTCAACAAGTAAACAATGAAGAAGAAATAGCCTATGTACTCAAGCTTTTTTCTTCAAAAATGTTTAAAAGATAAATGACTTAAAGAATGCATTTATTAAAAGAATACTGTGTTGCCCTAACCCAGTGGTCGGCAAACTGCGGCTCGCAAGCCACGTGCGGCTCTTTGGCCCCTTGAGTGTGGCTCTTCCACAAAATACCGACTTCTGCGCATGGGCCACAAAGTTTCAATCGCACTGTACATGCGCGCCCGCACATGGTATTTTGTGGAAGAGCCACACTCAAGGGGCCAAAGAGCCGAAGGGTCCCAGGTTCGATTCCGGTCAAGGGCATGTACCTTGGTTGCGGGCACATCCCCAGTAGGAGGTGTGCAGGAGGCAGCTGATTGATGTTTCTCTCTCATCGATGTTTCTAATTCTCTATTCCTCTCCCTTCCTCTCTGTAAAAATCAATAAAATATATTTTTTAAAAAAGAATACTGTGTTAATTCAGTGGTTAGGCAGTTACACTGCTATTATTCAATAAAACCGTTTCCCTTCTTTCATCTGTAAATGGTTATTCCTGTGGTTGAATACTGGTAACTTTTTCTGTTTTTAATCAATTACTTTATTATATAATATCATTTAGAAATATTTTTATTTTTTGTACAGCAATTTTAACATTATAGTTATTTTTCTGTGGGGAAAAAATTCTATCTTACAGGAAAGACAAAACTCCTGAAGACCACTTATGGCATCTTTATTTACATATTAGAACGGGTCAGCCAGTGAAAATCCTAGAAAAAGAAAAGACAACAAACATTCAGTTGAAAGAAATAATTGTCTCAAACTATATTCTCAGTGTTTTGTTTGCTCTAGAATCTAAAAGTCCCATTATAACCACAATTTCCACAATGGTAAATAAGGTTTGTCTTTGGTCTAGTGATTTACCCAAAAAAGAGCTAAAAAAAAATCCATAGTGAACCTTTCCGTCTTGTCCTACAAAACAGCCTAAAATGACTTTCTGGGTCCTCTCCCATTAACAGAGTCTAAAAGAAACACAAGTACACTCAAAAGAAGAGAGGAGATGAAGGAGACCCAAAGAAGGTCAAGTTCCCAGGTCTAAGAAGAACCTGTGTAGGAAAAGCAATGCATGAAAGCCTTTCCCAGGACTAATACCATTCTATACTGGTGGCTTGGACATAGGTGACTGTGGATTAGGTCCTTCTGGTATTACAGCAGAAGCAGTCAGCCTACACTGCAAATCAATGACAAATAGTAAATGGACACACAATCAATGAAAATCAAAGCTTGGAAACTAATCTGTATGGAATTCTACTAGAATAAGGATAATGTCAAAGACACAGATGCAAGAAATGGAAGAATAATCCTCATGGAATTATGTAAAAATTAAAACATACTGTTCCAGGAATACCCCTAATTGGGAACTATTAACAATATAGAACAATGATAACAATATAAAAGTTACGGGAATGGCTTTGGGGCCATATTTAAGTAAAATAAGAATTGCTTGAACACAAACACTATGATAACATGACAGCTGATCTGATAACCATGTTGGCTACACCTATTAGTACAAATGACTAATGGGTGGTTAGCATATACAGAGTGGATATGCTGGACAAAGAGATGATTCACATTCCATGCAGCTCATAGCCGGACAGTGCAAGATTTCACCACATTACTTAGATGGTGCACAATTTAAAACATAAATTGTTTATTTCTGAAATTTTCTATTCAATACTTTCAGATCACAGCTGAACATGGGTAACTAAAACCATGGAAAGCAAAACTTTGGCTCAGGGTAATGTACTAACTTTGGGCTTTGTCCTTCTTTTTCTAGTTCCAAGCTTTTTCTTTTTTCCTGAGGTAGGCATTTATTGCTGTGAACTTCCCTCTGAACTACTTTTTCTGCATCCCATAAGTTTTGGAATGTTGTGTTTTCATCTTCACTTGTCTTAAGGTATTTTAAAATTTCTCTTCTGATTTCTTGTTCATTAGTTGTTCAGTAGCATGTTGTTTAGTCTCCACAAATTTGTCAATTTTCTAGTTTTCTTCTTGTAATTGATTTGCAGTTTCATAGCATTGTGGTTGGAAAAGATGCTTAGTATGACTTCAACCTTCTTAAATTTATGAAGACTTGTTTTGTGACCTAAGATATGATCTTTCCTAGAGAATGTCCCATATGCACTCAGAAAGAAATGTGTATTTTGATGCTTTTGGATTAAGCATTCTATATCTATCTGTTAAGTCTATCTGGTCTAACATGTCATTTAAAGTCATGTTTCCTTATTGATTTTCTGTCTGGATGATTTATCCATTGATCTAAGTGGAGTACTAAAGTTCCCTACTATTATTGTACTGCTGTCTATTTCTCCCATTAGGTTGTTAATATTTGCTTCATATATTTAGGTTCTCCTATGTTGGATGCATAAATATTTACAAATGATATATCCTATTGTTGGACTGACCCCTTTAACATTATGTAATGTCTTTGTCTTTTTTTTTTTTAATCCTCAATTGAGGATATTTTTCAATTGATTTTTAGAGAGGGAAAGACAGAAAGAAACATCGATGTGAGAGAAACACATCGACTGGTTGCCTCCAGCATGTGCCCTGACCAGGGCTTGGGCTGGGGAGGAGCCTGCAACCTTGGTACATGCCCTTGACGGGAATTGAACACAGGACCCTTCGGTCTGCAGGCCGACGTTCTATCCACTGAGCCAAACCGCCTAGGGCTCCTTCTTTGTCTTTATTAACAGTCTATTTTAAAGTATATTTTGTCTAATATAAGTATAGCTACCCCAGCTTTTTTTTGGTTTCCATTTGCACGGAATTTCTTTTTCCATCTCTTCACTTTCAGTCTATGTGTTCTTACATGTGAAGTGAGTTTCTTGTAGGCAGCATATAGATCTGTCAGGGAGTTTTTTAATTCACTCACACACTCTATGTCTTTTGATTAAAGAATTTAGTCCATTTACATTTAAAGTAATTACTGATAGGAATGTACTATTTGCTGCTCTGTTAATTGTTTTTGGCTGTTTTGTGTTTCCAATATGTTCCTTTTGCCAAAATCTCTGACATCTGTTTTTACAGTAAGAGAATTTCAGTAGAATTATATATTTTATAGTTCAAAATTAGTTTATTTACATTTCATTGATGGGTCCAAGTGTCCATCTGCCTATTTGCCCATTGTCTTGTTCAAAAATAAAAAGGTCTCACAGCAGATACATGTATAAAGAACCAAGTAAAAAACTACTTGAAAAAATTATCTGCTCTAAAAACAATGGCTAATACACAATGTGCAAGCATGGTGGACAGGTATATAAGAGAGGGCAAGTGGCAGGACCAGGATCAGAGTACAAAATTAAGTATGAAAAGCAACTTAATCTGAGATGGAAGAGGATCATACTACACACTTTGCTTTAGAGACCAAAATAACTAATTTTGAATGTAATTGCACAAACTGTCCCATTAGTTTCATCTCCCACTGTGCTTCCTGCACCCTTTCAGCTAGCTACATCAACCTTCTTTTAGCTCCTCAGACTTGCCATACTCCCTCCTGCCAGAGCTTTTACATACCTCTTCCTCCTTCTCTTTGTTGATGAGTTCTCTATTTATCCTTTGGATCTCAGTTTAAGCATCACTTCCCTGTGATCACCATATAAATCAGATTCCTTTGTTGTATGTTGTTTCAGAACTGAGTTCCTTTCCTTCAGAGAAATTGCCTCATTCTGTTATAATGCAGTCAGTCTGAGGTGACTGGATGGTCCCTCTTCCCTGCTGTACTGTTAGCTCCATGAGGTGAGGCTGAGGCTGGTTTTGCTCACCATGCTATTCTTTGCACCCGCCTTATACATATCTCAACAAATATTAATTGAACAAGCAAAACAAATCACCAAACTCAGAAATAGTTTAGAAAGAACTCTGAATAACAGGGTGTTCTAGCAATCACATTTACCTGGGCTTTCCGCATGGATTGCGGCTCAATCATGATGTTGATAAGAGAGGGTTTAGTTGTGTCTGCCAAGCTTTTCCTCAGGGATTCTTGGAGTTCTTCTCGTGTTTGTACAAAATACCCATTGCCTCCAAATGCAGTCATGACCTGCTCATAATGTGCATTTGGCAGAAGACACATTGGAGGGGCCCTGAAAAAGTAGGTCACAAATAAATAGAAAAATAAAATCATATCATTCTCTGACATAATTTATAGAAAATTTTAGGCTAAACTGAAAGGCATACTTTTATATCCAACACTTAAACTGAGATGCCAGTATACTAAACTGTCCATATATTTTATATTATCTATATAGTAAAGTCAAATATAACTTTTTGTGATGATGGAAAAGTTTTATATCTGTGCTATCCAATATAATAGCCACTAGCAACCTGTTGCTATGAGCACTTGAACTGCGACTAGTTAAAATAAGAAACTAGATTTTTTTTAAAGTTCAAGTCCTAAGATCTCTGCTGCTGCTTCTTTTTTTCTAAATATATTTTTATTGATTTCAGAGAGGAAAGGTGGGGGAAGAGGGAGAGAGAGAGAAAGAGAGAGAGATGAAATATCAATGATGAGAGAGAATCTTCAACCAGCTGCCTCCTGCATGCCCCACACTGGCGATTGAGCCCACAACCTAGGCATGTACCCTGACCGGGAATCGAACCGTGACCTTCTGATTCTTAGGTTGATGCTGAACCACTGAGGC
>NW_005356674.1:7630278-7658999 GCF_000412655.1 Myotis brandtii
TGCTCGCTTCAGTGCCTGGCTGCCGGCTGCCATCTTGGCTGACAGTTAATTTGCATATACTCACTGATTAGCCAATGAAAAGGGTAGCGGTCGTACGCTAATTACCATGTTTCTCTTTTATTAGTGTAGATGATGAGATTACCATGGTATGCCTATTTGCCTAATCACTGCAAAGTTATTACAATATTTCTGACTAGCCTCTGTACTATACACTACAATGGATATAAATAATAAATACATATAATAAATATATTAATTATATAATAAATATTTTATAACTGGAAGTTTATACTTCTTATTCAACTTTTTTACCCATCCTCCTCTTCCCCTCCCCTCTGGAAACCATCAGTTTATTCTTTGTATCTATGACTCTGTTTCTGATTTGTTTGTTCTGCTTTATTAGATTCTACATATAAGTAAAATCATATGGTATTGGTCTCTTTGTCTGACTTATTTCACACAGCATAATACCCATCCACCCATGTTATTGCAAATGGGCAAGACTTAATTCCTTTTTACTGCTGAGTAACATACCATTGTGTGTGTGTGTGTTTGTGTGTGTGTGTGTGTGTGTATCACATCTTCTTTATCCATTCACCTATTAATGAACACTTAGGTTGCTTCCATATCTTGGCTATTGTAAATAATGCTGCAATAAACATGGGGTGCATACATCTTTTCAAATTGTTGTTTTAGTTTTCTTCTGATAAATACAGTACATATGTGCAAATGATGTATCTGATAAGGGATCAGATTTAGCTAAATGGTAAAAGGAAGACCTCTGGATGTAAACATCCATATTCCCAAGATGTACTGGGAGCACTTTGCAATAAGGTCTTTACTAACAAGGCTTAGACATCAAACTCACTTGTCTGAATCTTCAGTGGCTCCCTGTTTTGGGCATTTATTGAAGTGCCCAATCATGGATGGTGTGCAAAGAGGAACCATGCAGACAGGGTTCCCTTTTAGAGGGGCAGAAAACATAAACAAGCACTTCTCACAGCATGAAAGCACATTCCAATACAGCAGACTTTTTAAAGAGAATAAACAGATGGGAGAAAGTAAAGATACATTGTTCTGGACTACTTACAGAGCAGTAGCATCTCCAAATTTTAACATTTCCTTCCAAGAATCTGTATCAACACCTTGGTAAATTCCATTATTATTCACCACCAAAAGTACAATTGGCAAGTTGTACCTAAAATTGACAGCAAAATATAAAGAAAATGATTATTCTTTCTAACACAATTTCTTTTCTTAGAGCTGAAATTTTAACTTAAAAATGGATAGTTTTCCATAAACTTTTTTTTGTAATATTAGGACAGAACTAAAAATTAAGTTACTTATTATCCTAATAAAAGAATATCAAATAATTAACAGAAACATCACGGAGTAGCAAAAAGAATAAAACATTACGTGCTGATAAAACTGGTTCAACTATTATGCAACTATGAACCTTGGGCAAATCACTGAGCTTTTCTGAACCTTGGTCTTCATAGACCCAGGTGTTAATAGAATGATGACTTCCATGCCCGATACCTCTGAAGCACTATTTCTAGGTTGTGTCTAGGAATTTCGTTCGAAAGTTATCTTTCTATTTATTGAATTCCTCATAGATAACCAGCACTTGCTAGATGCTGTGGGAAGTACACAAGTGACTAGCGTATATTCTCTCCTCTCAAACCACTTCATCCATAATTGGAAAAACATTACATGGGGTAATACTTAGAGAAAAAGAGAGTATTTAATAATGTGCTAAACAGTATGACAAAGACCAAAAAAAGCTGATTAAACTTTACTAGTGACTGACAAAAGAATATGGACTTTATTTTCTACAGACATACTTTCTGAGATCAGGTGTAAAAACAAAACAAAAAAATCGCATACTATTATGTAACAGGATTGTGGTAACCACCTGTTCTCCACGCTCGAAGGGAATGGCTTTATATCTCAGTGTAGAAGGCTGACTTCCCTGAAAATCATCTTTTAGGTATATATTACTTGGTTGCCAATACAGATACTCTAACAAGCACATCATTTCCCTCTGATCTGGAAAGTTTTATATACAAATACTTTGAAAGTCCCAAAACATGATTTACTAAAATCCTAACAGGAGCCTTGGTTAAGAATATAATTGTTTTCCTAGTTTAAATAATTGGAGAGAAAAAAATCCCTATACTTCTATAGTTGGATCTACAACTTATAAGTTTCTCCATGAATCCTCAAAACTATAAAAATAATCTTGCCTGGCCGGCGTAGCTTAGTGGTTGAGCATTGACTTAGGAACCTGGAGGTCACAGTTCGATTTCCGGTCAGGGCACATGCCCAGCTTGCCGGCTCGATCCCCAGTGTGGGGTGTGCAGGAGGCAGCCAATCAATGATTCTCTCTCACTGATGTTTCTATCTCTCTTTCCCTCTCCCTTTCTCTCTGAAATCAATAAAAAATATATTTAAAAAAATAAAAGCCTGTTCAATGTGAGATTAGTATTGTGAAATCATCGATGTTCTTTTATTTTAAAAAATAATCTGAATAGCTTATTTCACTGAGCAGTCACCTCAAGCTTTACCTAGATCATCCCATTTGCTCCTCACAACTGGCTTTAAGGTAGGAATTATTACTATTCCTATTCCTATTCTAGAGGAGACTGAAGCTTGGTTAAATGACTTAACCCGTCACTTAGCTTTGCAGTGGTCAAGCCAGTATTTAACTTCAGGCCATCTGAACAGAAGTCATGCTCTTAAGCACCAAACTCTACTGTCTCCTGGCAGAAAACAAGCTTTTCTCAGGCAGAACTTTTTCTTTTTTTAATATATTTTTATTGATTTCAGAGAGGAAGGGAGAGGGAGAAAGAAACATCAATGATGAGAATCACTGATCGGCTGCCTCCTGCACGCCTCCCACTGGGGATCGAGCCCGCAACCCAGGCATGTGCCCTTGACCAGAATCGAACCCGGGACCCTTTAGTCCGCAGGCTGACGCTCTATCCACTGAGCCAAACCAGCTAGGGCCAGACAGAACTTTTTTTCAGTGACCTCAAAACCATGCCCCATAGGTTTGTAGGATTTTGGTCAGAAAAGAGGTCAGTAAAGAGGTCAGAAGCATGCTGTCCTGGATGAGAAAGACCCTGGGGTTATTTATACTAGTATCTATACAGTGCTGTGCACAGGGCACCTGACATATGATCAATGCTCGGTAAGCATTTGTTAGGCAAGTGGGTCTTGTTTATAATTCTTTCATATTTTGGAGAAAGGAATGCTCTATTCAGGATGCTGTTTTACCTGCAGATGGTTTCCACTTCCAT
This sequence comes from Myotis brandtii, assembly GCF_000412655.1. Taxonomy (NCBI): domain Eukaryota; kingdom Metazoa; phylum Chordata; class Mammalia; order Chiroptera; family Vespertilionidae; genus Myotis; species Myotis brandtii. The sequence continues at coordinate 7,633,581 of NW_005356674.1, forward strand.
GCCAGAAAACCCAAATGCACTGTCTCCTTCCACACAGATGACCCGCTGTCCTGGGTTTCTATCTTTAGCCACTATAGCAGCTGCAATGGCAAATCCCAAACCGACTCCCATTGTTCCAAAAGTACCAGCATCTAGCCTATTGGAGAATAAAGCAAAAATGAAACCCTCTAGGGCATGTCACAGATGGTGGGGTTGGCATAAATCTAGACATTCACATGGTTCATGAAAAATAGAGAACAGTAAAAACATTCTCTTTCTTTAATGTAAAGTTTTAGACTATGCGGAACTAATTTGTCAGAGATAAGCAGAATGAGAGGAAAAAGTCACTCATGATTGCTTGTAAGACTGAATATATCCTTAGAACACTGACCACAGAAATTATCACATGATCTTGAGGACATACCAAGCATAAAAACTCTATATACAACCTTACTTAAGAACACTTTTACAAACTATGTCCTTATACACTGAACCTATATACTTCTCAACTGTTTTATTAATCTGCACTACTGAAGTTTCAAATTTAATGTATTATAATTCATTGTAATTTCTTTTTTGGAAACTTTACCTGTGACGAGGAAGGTAGTTTTGAAGCACAGTGCGTCCAATATCCATAGTATTTGCTCCTTCACTTACCACCATACAGTCTCTAGGTAGTTGTTCTTGAACATGGTAGAATACTGTGTAATAATTCATAGGCAAGGATTTTTTGGAAGCTAATTCCTAAAACATTAGAGGGAAGTATAATCAAATTAGATTGAGATGTAATGAAAAACTATACATACTGTCAAAAAGCTACTATCAAATTTATTTGGAAACACGTTAACAACTGCAAGCTACAAGGTTCCCAAGTGGCCACCAATGGCCACCCTGAGAAGTGAATTGATCTATGAACAGTCCTGGGGGACATGCTAAGAAAAATGGGTCCCACGGTCCTAGTATAAACCAGGGAATATCCCTCGTCCTGGACAGCCACAATGCACATTAACATATTAAAACCTGAGAAGTGCTATAGTAAAGACAACTGGAAACACTGGGTTAAACACAACAAAACAGCCCTGTTTGAGCACTTTTAGGGAAAGAAACTCTGCCTTAGAAAAAAAGAAAATTTTATTCTGGACTATTTTCACCTGAAGTATGGCCCAGAGTTTAAATAAAAATGAAGTCAGGATTTCAGAAAATGTGGCTCTTCCTCACATGCACTGACAGTAAAGGGGATATGCTTCACCCACTATTCTAAAGCGTCTCTGAGCTGAGAGAAGGCCACGTGGGGCTTTAGCAGCCACAGTCCCATCTGGTCCCAGCACTGCCTCTTCACCTGTGCTAGTTTGGTCCATTGGAGATTATACACAAGATGGATGATGGACCCTCCTATACTCCTACACCAGAGAAGAGAGGCAACTTCTTTACATCTTAAACTAAAGTGATTCCTAGGGAAAAGAAGGAATTAATCATGATACCATTAAGGAAATTGAAGTGAGACTGGCTCTTAATAAGAGAAACAATCATTGATTAAAATTCAGATGAAAGACAGAATCATGCATAATCAATTCTGCTTGTTTGGAAAATGAGATGACTGACATATTAGGGAACAATATAAGCATAACTCAAATTTCATATTTGCTCATGTATGATTCCATCAGTGAGATACGCTACATGGACACAGAAAACTACACCCAACTGAACCAAGATGCATAGAAATACAAAAAATAGTGAAAAAAATCAGGAACGACCTTTCTTACAAAGAGAGAGCACTACCTATATACAAAGACTTTTTAAAAAAAATATATTTTTATTGATTTCAGAGAGGAAGGGAGAGGGATAGATAGAAACATCAATGATGAGAGGGAATCATTGATCGGCTGCCTCCTACAGGCCCCCAACTGGGGATCGATCCTGCAACCCAGGCATGTGCCCTTGACTGGAATCGAACCCGGGACCCTTCAGTCTGCAGGCCAACGCTCTATCCACTGAGCCAAACCAGCTAGGGCTATATACGAAGATTTAAACAGAAAACACCAAATCCTGCAGAAGTGGCTCATTTTAGTGCTAGTAGTGGATGGTTTGGGTGGTTTCACACATTACAATTTCGAAAGCCTTGAGCTATCAGGCAAAGCCATAAGTGATGGTGAAGAAGTCACAAAAGAATTTCCAGTAAAAACAAACTGAATTAAGAAGACTATAAGTATTGTCACCAAAAAAAAGATAAATGTGGGGTACAGATGCGTTCATTAACTAGATGAGGAAACCCTTTCATAATGTGGATGTATATTAATCACCATGATGTACCTTTAAATATCTTACAACTTTGTATGTCAATAATACTTCAATAAAGCTAAACATTTTTTAAAAAAAGAAGATTGTACATTAGAGAAAAATTTCGATTTTGATGAAACATCTATCTATTATAAATGTATGCCTCGAAGGACTTATATCTTAAAGGTAGAAAAACATACCCGAACATGCCCCAGGATTTAAGGCTCCCAAAGACCGTAATTGTAATTTGATGTTAAGGTCACACTAAGGACAGTAAGCCACACCTGTCCACACAGGCTTTTACAACTTTCTGTCCAATGTCAGCTCACCCTCCTTCCACCACAGAAACTCACAAGGTATAACCTTTCAATGCCTATTTCCCCAAGAAACTTCAGGTCTCTCTCAAGGCAAAGTGCCATATATATTGTGGAATATATATGAAAGACCTCACCACCATTTTTATTAGGTCTCTATTTTAATGCTTCACAAAGTTTTTTTGAGAGCTGTGCCCCTAACTCCTTTTTCCCAATGAGTCCAGGGGTTCTTACTGCAAGATTTTGCATAGCATGGTGATTTTTAGGAATGCATATGCCATGTTATGACAGAACTGAACCATGAACCTGGAGCATTCTTGAGTTTCAGTGGGCCCAGTATTACCTTGGATGCAGCTTCATTGCTCTTCATTTTTTCTCTCAGAGTGTTCCACCATTTGCTCTCTGGAGGATACTGCCACGGTGTTTTGTCAAATTGTTCTAAAAGCTAAAAAACCACAAACTTTTTCTTTCCTTCTTAAAAATAAACTTACATATTACTAACATAAAACTCTCTTCTTAAAGACACTACTACTATACTATCCTGCTCTTCACATCACTCATACTCTGTTTTTCCTCAAGGCAGCAAACAACTGATAGAAGAGAAATAGGTGACATGGCAAGCTTTTGTTTAGGTCAGTGTAGACTTCTGCCAGATGTTGGGATTCCCATAGGCACAGTGAAGAGCCACCTCCCCCACCTCACTGACTAGGGCTATTAAAACCTTCTTGGGTCCTAGAAGGAAAGTCAACCCCTCCAGAGAACCCTTACAGGAAGGCCAACAGCCCCAAATACCCAAGGATTCCCATGATACAAACCAAATGCTCCAGAGTGTTTTAATATGTGCTTGGGGATTGCATCCTAATATTGTATAATCATGATAACAATACCAATTTGTATCCAAAAATCAAGTGATAAATGTGACTATATTTTATCTCCTGTCACAGTGAAATGTATAAATTATGTACAAATAATAAGAATCTGAACAAGTCACTGATTACAGTTTTGAAGAGTAAAAATCTCTTTATGGCCTAAAGAAATGCTAAATTGGATTTTTCCAGTAGATAAAACCACTTCTTGGCTATAAGTTTAGTGCCTCTTATAATTTTTCAGATAGCCGAATCTTACTTAATAAATGACTGTTTGTCTACTGAATGCCTTTAAATTTTCAATCACCTTCCAAAAATGCTTAACTTACTCACATAAAAATAATCCATATATAAGAAGCTGGATTAACGGAGTTCCAAAGTTATATTTAAGGATAACTTTCTATTAGGTTCCTCAAAAAATTAAAAACAGAACTGCCTATGACCCAGTGATTCTACTTCTGAGTATATATATCCGAAGAAGCCCCAAGCATGAATTTGAAAGAATATATGCACCCCTAAGTTCACTGCAGCATTACTTACAATAGTCAAGGTATGGAAACAACCCAAGTGCCTACCAATAGACAAATGGGTAAAAAAGCTGTGGTACATATATACAATGGGATATTACTGGACTATAAAAAAAGAACAAAATCTTGATTTCTGGGTGGGGTGGTGGGTAGAGGTGGAAGATAAATGGTGTATAGGGGTGATAAATAGTGATTTTAAAAAATAAAAATGAAAAAAGAACAAAATCTTACCATTTGCAAGAGCATGGATGGACCTAGAGAGTACTATTCTAAGTAAAATAAGTCAGTCAGAGAGCTATATGTGGAAACTAAAGAACAATATAAACAAATAAAACAGAAACAGACTCATAGATATAGAGAACAAAATGATGGCTGCCAGAGGGGAGAGGAGTTGGGAGACTAGGTGAAAAATGGAAAGGGATTGAGAAGTACATATTGGTAGTTACAAAACAGTTGTGGAGATGTAAAGTATAGCATAAGACATATAGTCAATAATATTGTAAAAATTACGTATAGTGTCAGGTGGGTACTGAAAATATCAGGGGAACACTTTGTAAAGTATGTGATTGTCTAACTATTACGCTGTACCCCTGAAACTATTACAAAATAATATTGAACGTAAACAGCAATTAAAAAAACAGAAAAAGAAAAAAATCCTCCATTATAAATTTTGTTTAAAATAGATGTTATCAGACCTGTCATCAAGTGAATCAAGATTGAAACATTTTAAAGAACTATTCTCTAAAGACCAATCCACGTAAATTAAAACCCAGGCAAAAGCTCTTACCTGTTTAGTGACTGCATTTATATCTCCTAGCAAAGTCACAGCAGGTCTTACATTATTCCCCAGTTCTTCTGCACAGATATCAATCTAAAAAGAGATAAGACTAAGGAGCAAGCCATGTTTATTCTTAAATTCTTTAAGAAGTCAATTAAGGCTGAATAAATGAGCTATGTATACAGGGGTGGGCCAAAGTAGGTAAGAACTCTGTGCAAAGTATGCTTGAGTATAGCAGGTAAACTACAAGCATGTGTAAATAATGAAGGCCGGCAATTTGAGCACTTACGAGTTTATACCTCAGTGCACAGTGCCATTGTGATATTCTTTTGAGTTAATAAAGGTATTATAATAATCATAACCTGCATATCTTTTTCCATACAAACTGTAAACCCACTTTTGCCTACTCCTTTGTGTAACATGATAAAGAAGATTTGATGTTCAAGAAGTTCATTAATGCCTGGCCAGTGTTGCTTAGTGGTTGAGTGTTGACAATGAACCAGGAGGTCATGGTTCAATTCCTGGTCAGGGCACATGTCTGGGTTGCAGGCTCAAACCCCAGTAGGGGGGGTACAGAATTCTCTCTCTCATCATTGATGTTTTTTTTTCTCTCTCTCTTCCTCTCCCTTCTTCTCTGAAATCAATAAAAATATTTTTTTAAAAAGAAGTTCCTTAATAAAAGTAAAAATCCATGGAACTACATGAGTTTCATGGCTAGTATAGAAACCTCATCATCTTTCCTCAATTCTATTCTAGGATTTTGGTATTGTTCCATTATACCCACAGAAATACATGTGATTTGATCAATTATAGTTTTGAATCTAATCAATAAGGTTCTACTTAATTACACTGGAATTCCTATTTAGAGCAGTTCTCAAATTTTAGCATATATCAGAATCACCTGGTAGGTTTGTTAAACTATAAACTGCAAGAGTCCATGTCAGAGTTTCTGATCTTAATAGGTCTTGGGTGGGGCTTCCCAGGTGGTGCTGATGCTGCTGGTCCAGGAACCACATTTTTAAAAAAATATATTTTATTGATTTTTTACAGAGAGGAAGGGAGAGGGATAGAGAGTTAGAAACATCGATGAGAGAGAAACATCGATCAGCTGCCTCCTGCACACTCCCTACTGGGGATGTGCCCGCAACCAAGGTACATGCCCTTGACCGGAATGGAAGCCGGGAACATTCAGTCCACAGGCCGACGCTCTATCCACTGAGCCAAACCGGTCAGGGCTAGGAACCACATTTTAAGAATCACTCCTAGAGCCCTGGCCAGTGTAGCTCAGTTGGTTGGGCTTGACCACCAGTGGGGGGGTGTGCAGGAAGCAACTGATCAATGTTTTGCTCTCATATAAATGTTTCTTTCTCGCTCCCTCTCCTTTCCTCTCTTTCTAAAAATCAATGAAAATATGTATTTTTTAAAAAATAGAAAAGAGCCCTAACCGGTTTGGCTCAGTGGATAGAGCGTCGGCCTGGCGGACTGAAGGGTCCCTGGTTCGATTCCAGTCAAGGGCATGTACCTTGGTTACGGGCACGTCCCCAGTAGGGGGTGTGCAGGAGGCAGCTGATCGATGTTTCTCTCTCATCGATGCTTCTAACTCTCTATCCCTCTCCCTTCCTCTCTGTAAAAAATCAATAAACTATATTTTAAAAAAAACAGAAAAGAATCACTAGTAGGTCAAGGCATGGCTACTTTCCATTTACTCAGAAGCTCAATTTCTGGCTGGCCCTGGGCAAGTAAAAAATAGCTTCTGTCAGGAGGAGTAATTTAGTCAACCCAAAGGGGATGCACTTTATTCTCTAACCAAGAGGCGCAATCAAAGAAGTGGCAGCATTTTCTAGGTACAACCCAAGTTTTGCTTGTTTGTAGTTTTGTTTCTCAATAGCCCTAGGGGGAAATGGACTATAAGAAGTTGATTCCTTAAGTAAAAGGTAAATAAGGAGAAGATAGCAATGGTAGCTGGATCATCAAATACCATACCAATCTGTGTAGGGTGAACAGCTTTGCATGCCACCATGTGGGCAGTACTTTCTACACCAGTAAGGAGTCTGGCTTACAAAGGGGGTCATAACGATACAAGAGTCATCAGGAGTATATTCTAAACACTCTGTTTAATGACATAGGTTAAAGCAGCATTGTTTAGAGATTTCTAACCAAAGATATCTAAAAGTTTGGGTATCTAAAATAACAACTCAATCCCTAACAATGCTAAATGTTTTGTTCTAATCTACCATCCTACTTAAATCTCTTTTGCCTACCTTTAAATATACTTGAACTTTGAGGAGAGGCAAATTATGCTTTTCAAACTATTTAAAACTTGATTTTGAAAGGTTTTTTGGTTAGAAGTAAAGTGGTACATTGTTTCATAGGCTTGAAAAGGCAGCTTGCTTTGGTACCTGTAATTATGTTAGACAATGTATAAAATTCTACTGTTATAAAAAGAGAAATGGTTCTTTATAAAAGCCAAAAAGAGAGCAGAGCTGATAATGGCTGAGAGGGAGAACATTGAACTACAAATAGCTCTGACTTTAAATCTGTCTTCTCTGGGTACCTGGATAAACTTCACATCTGGCTGATATCTTGGAGGCAGTCCAAAATGCAATATCCAATTTAATCTGGCACCAAATAACACGATTACATCAGCAAATTGCAAAGCCCTATTAAAAAGAAAATTTCTGATGACACAAAAAGTATATCCATATTTCTTATTTGATTAATATAAGATTAATTTCTAAAGTATTTGGAAAAGTCTAAATAATTGGGAACTTATATTAGTCTTCAGAATCAGCTTCTATGGTAAATTTGATCTTTTAATCTAAAATAATTTATGATGTCCTTCTACTTAAATAGTAATATAAAAGATGAAATAAGTAGAAAAATATTACCATAAGACTGTATCTATACTCTATTTCATTTATTACTTTTTACCATTAGAAAAATTAATACAAGTCCACTGTGGCTAATCTGGAAAAAGCAGGAAAAGTATAAAGAAAAAAACCAAAAGCACCCAATAATAATATGAACTTATAAACTATTATTACTATCCTGGCATTATTTTCATCTAGCCTCTTTTTCTATGCAAGTATATTGATACATAGTTGAGCTTATTTAATACTGTCTCATGCACTTTTGCTTATATAAACATTTTCCTTTGTCATTAAATTCTTCTTAAATTCAATTAAAGGCTACATGTTTTGCTGAACACATATATTAAATTTATTAACCCTTTTCTCGATTGTTGGATATTTTCTTTGTTATTAATAGTACTGGGTTGCACATTTTATGCTTAAATTAAAAATAAAATGTGGTGTGTGTGTTTTCTTTTATTTTAGAGAGAGGAAGGGAGAGGGACAGAGAAAGAGAGAGAAAAACATCGATTGGCTGCCTCCTGTACAACCCTGACTGGGGATGGAATCCATAACCTGGGTATATGCCCTGACCAAGAATCAAATCTGAGACTTTTCAGTGCACTGGATGACGCTCAACCAATTGAGCCATACCAACCCGGGCTATTAAATCTTAGTACACAATTCATACTGATTCCTAGAAGCATATATTTTTAAGATGACTGATTCACATTTCTGAATTGCTTTAAAAATTATACCAAGTAAATTTCTAATAGTTTTATTTTATAAATCTTATTATTTCTGTCAATATAACTTCTAATTTTTAAATTATTTTTATATCCATACTGATATTAATATAGCCACCCTTGCTTTCTTTTTAACTCATACATCTTTGCTTCTTTTTATTTTGTTTTAGATGTGGTTCTTATAATGCATGTAACTGTTATTATTAGTGATTCAATCTGAATGTCTCTGTCTTTTTCCAGGAGAATTTATTATCATAATTGCTGTGGGTGGTTTTTCTTTTTTTTTAACTTCTTTTCTGCTTCTTGGCTATTTCCCTTTTTCCCTATCTTTTGTCATAGAGAATCTGTTTTTTAGCTTTTGTCTTCTTCGGTGGTATAGCCTATTTTTCACAGAAATTCAGTTATAATGGCTGAAGCCCGGCTGTCTAAAGCTGGTTTCTGGGGTTTTGTTTAGCTTCTATATTTGCAACATAGTTGCTTAGAGTTGCAGCTGAGAGGCCGGCAAGGCAGGTGGGGAACGTTGGAGTCCGCCATCACTGGAGCAAGCAAGCCTCCCTGTTCGCTTCAAGCTGCCTGGCTGCCGGCCGCCATCTTGGCTGGAAGTTAATTTGCATATCTCACTGATTAGCCAATGGGAAGGGTAGCGGATGTACGGCTAATTACCATGTTTCTCTTTTATTAGATAGGATTATTTCTGTCAATATAACTTCTAATTTTTAAATTATTTTTATATCCACACTGATATTAATATAGCCACCCTTGCTTTCTTTTTAACTCATACATCTTTGCTTCTTTTTATTTTGTTTTAGATGTGGTTCTTATAATGCATGTAACTGTTATTATTAGTGATTCAATCTGAATGTCTCTGTCTTTTTCCAGGAGAATTTATTATCATAATTGCTGTGGGTGGCTTTTCTTTTTTTTTAACTTCTTTTCTGCTTCTTGGCTATTTCCCTTTTTCCCTATCTTTTGTCATAGAGAATCTGTTTTTTTGCTTTTGTCTTCTTCGGTGGTATAGCCTATTTTTCACAGAAATTCAGTTATAATTTCAAGTATATATTCAAAAAAGCTATCTTCACAGACTGTACTGGTCATGTGGACCCAATTTAACAAATTGATAAAAACTACAAGTGGAAAAATAGATTTGCTTATAGATACTCTAAAACCCTTGAAATTGTTGATTCAATACAACCTGGCATCTCACAACATAATATTCAAAATTCCAGGATATAATCCAAAATTAATACACACACACACACACACACACACACACACACACACACACACACACACAAATAGGAAAATGTGAACAATTCTCAAAAGAAAAGATAATGAGCCCAGCCAGTGTGGCTCAGTGGTTGAGCGATGACTTGTGAACCAAAAGGTCAAGGTTCAATTCCTGGTCAGGGCACTTGCCCAGGTTGTGGGATCGAACCCCAGTAGGGGGTGTGCAGAAGGCAGCCGATCAATGATTCTCTCTCATCATTAATGTTTCTATCTTTCTCTCTCCCTCTCCCTTCCTTTCTGAAATCAATAAAAATATGTTTTAAAAAAATAAAATAAAATAAATAGATGCTAATTCTGTGATGACATTGGCATTAGTAAAAAAGACTTTCAAGTAGCTATTATAACTATGTTACATAAGGTAAATAAAAATACTCTTGAAATACATAGAAAAATAAAAGTTTTCAGCAGACAAACAGAAAATATAAAAGAGATAAAAGGATTAAAAAGAATTGAACAGATATTCAGGGACCTATAGGACATTATCAACATGGCTAATATCTGTATTATTCCAAAAGGGGGAAAAGAGATTGGTGTACAAAAAATATTTGAAAAAAATCATAACTAAAATCTTTCCAAATTTGGTGAAAGACACCAATTTACAGATTCAAGAAGATCAGAAAACACCAAACAGATAAACCAAAAGAAAACCATGTCCAGACACATCATAATCAGACTGCTGAAAATTAAAGATAAAAATAAAATCTTGCCCTGACCGGTTTGGCTCAGTGGATAGAGCGTCGGCCTGCGGACTGAAGGGTCCCAGGTTTGGTTGCGGTCAAGGGCATGTACCTTGGTTGCGGGCACATACCCAGTGGGAAGTGTGCAGGAGGCAGCTGATCAATGTTTCTCTCTCATTGATGTTTCTAACTCTCTATCCCTCTCCCTTCCTCTCTGTAAAAAATCAATAAAATATATATTTTTTAAAAATCTTGACTGCAGACATAGAAAAACAACATATTACATATAGGGAAACAATGATTCAAATGACTGCAAATGTCTCTTCTGAAATCATAAGTTTCTGGAGATAGTGAACAATATCTTAAAAGTGCTGAAAAGTCTAAAAATAAACAGGTATGTTTAAAATTACATGATTATTTCAGAACTCCTAGATTCATTAAAGTCACATAATAATTTAAATTAGCCTAAAATCTGCCAAGCCTCTATTTACTAGTAATTAAAATCTGGAATGTTACGCACCTGGATCTGGCAGCAGCTACACAGTTTGGATGATTGTCAGGGATAACACCCTTTCCCATGGGGGTGGGTAAAAATGGCAATTTACATTGCTCCACCAATTTCCTGATTCCCTCCTCTGCATGGGCATAAGCAGCACCTATAAGAAATGCAAGTGTATTGGACAAGTCAGTTAAGCTACAGATACTCTGACCCTTAAAACAATTTATGTGAAATTGGCATACAGGAGGCAGTTGATCAATGATTCTCTCTAATCACTGATGTTTCTATCTCTCTCCCTCTCCCTTCCTCTCTGAAATCAATAAAAATATATTCTAAAAAAATATTCTCAATTCTCCTAAAGGATGCTCATAACAAAAATTGCACCTCACATCTTTGCTGCTCTCAATTGCCTGTTCTATGCTATAGTACTACTGAATTACTACTCACAATTCCCTGAACATACTATATTTACTGGTAGGCCCAAGTAGTTAAGAAAGGACTTTGCCCTCCAAAGGGAAGGCTCTCTCTAACCTCACACATTGCTACCCGCTAATGTGAACTGCAATCTCCTAGTCTAGTCATGGACATTCTAACAAGGGGCTCACATTTCTAAAGTTCTGTAGATCTCTTCACAGGTTCTACAGTGTGACTGCAACAGGGCTAACCCAAGTGGGCCACATAGCATTTGTTTTTACCGTGTGTGCCTACAGAATAGCCATATGCCCCATTTCAAACTCACTGAATAGCGATGACTTCATTTCTAATGTCATTAAGGCCACTATATTTTGTTTTATCCACTTGGTTTTATACTCTTTTTCAGGGCTAGTAGAATATTACTCCATATTCAGAACTTACAATCCTCTACTGAATTCCAGTAAATAGTATAGTGTACCTTCAGATTCAATATAATGTTCTCCTCATAAAATTACCGTAGCCCTACTGGAGTGGCTTGGTTGGGTGAGCATTGTCCCATACACCGAAAGGGTGCCAGTTCAATTCCCAGTCAAGGCACATGCTCAGGTGGCTGGCCTGATGTGCAGGAGGCAGCAGATTGATGTTTCGCTCTCACATCAACATTACTCTCTCTAAAACTCAATAAAAATCGTTTTTTAAATAATTCCCACCAGCGGAAAGTAGCGTTGGTTAAAACCCACCAGTCCCTGAAAGAAAAGCTGACTGCTTTCGTGGCCCAGGAGCCCCCCTCTTCTTAAAACCGCCAGCCTTACCCACTAGGCACACCACCTCCTAAGCAGTGGACAGAAGGGGGCATGTTTTCTCTGTGCCAACTCAGAATCTCGTGGAACAAGCAGTGTGGTCATTTGGGGGCTACCAGCTAATGTGAACTGCAATCTCCTAGTCTAGGCATGGACATTCTAACAAGGGGCACACATTTCTAAAGTTCTGTAGATCTCTTCATAGGTTCTACAGTGTGACTGCAACAGGGCTAACCCAAGTGGGCTACATAGCATATGTTTTTACCGTGTGTGCCTACAGAATAGCCACATGCCCCATTTCAAACTCACTGTTTGAATATAGCGATGACTTCATTTCTAATGTCATCAAGGCCACTATATTTTGTTTTATCCACTTCGTTTTATAATCTTTTTCAGGGCTAGTAGAATATTACTCCATATTCAGAACTTACAATCCTCTACTGAATTCCAGTAAATAGTATAGTGTACCTTCAGATTCAATATAATGTTCTCCTCATAAAATTACCGTAGCCCTACTGGAGTGGCTTGGTTGGTTGAGCATTGTCCCATACACCGAAAGGATGCCAGTTCAATTCCCAGTCAGGGCACGTGTCTGGGTTGTGGGGTCATTCCCCAGTCAGGGCATGTATGGAAGGCAACCAATAGATCAGTGGTTCTCAACCTTCCTAATGCCGCGACCCTTTAATACAGTTCCTCATGTTGTGGTGACCACCAATTTCATTGTTACAAATTGAACATAATTAAAGCATAGTGATTAGTCACAAAAACAATATGTAATTATATATGTGTTTTCTGATGGTCTTAGGCGACCCCTGTGAAAGGGTTGTTCGACCCCCAAAGGGGTCGCGACCCACAGGTTGAGAACCGCTGCAATAGATGTTTCCCTCTCACATAGATGTTTCTCTTTCTCTCTTTCTCCCTTGCTCTCTCTAAGCATGTCTTCGGGCAAGGATTAAAAAAAAATTACCTTAGAAAAATCTTTTCTCAGACATATAGGAGGAAAAGTAGTTCCTTTTTGTCATCCAGAAAGTTTCCTTGTATTCTCCTTCTTACTGCAGTATCTTTGCCCACCCAGTTCTCTCTTCCCAAACTGCCCTTGTTCCCTTTGTCCACTAAGGGACCTATCAAACATTTTTTCAAGGTGTAACCTCAGTGTCATCTCTTCTGGGTAGTCTGTCCAAACCAACTAACTCCATGAGCCAACTACTGCTTCCCTTGAGAAGCCACCTCACCTCTACACACACTATTTAAGAGTATACTGCATATTTGTTACCAGGTCTATTTCCCTATAGGTAGGGGGACCATTATTTCTCTGTTTACCTCAAAAATGTTTTCTATACTCCCGGCCTTATCATCACTCATGAATATTGGTTAGAGGAAGAATGAAAACTAACACCCACTGAACTTTTTCTATTTGTTGTGTTATTTAATTATAACAATACTGCTGAGATAGTTAATATCTTTTTTACAAGTAAGGTACTTGAGACTCAAAGCACTTATTTGCCGAGATCAGAGAGCTATTACATCATAAAGCTGCATTCAACTCAGCTCTGACTTCAATTTTTTTATGTTGTCCACCATTTCCATTAAAGTAATTTTTAGTTTCTATGCAGTTAGTTCCTTAGTAGTTGACAATTAACTAATATGGTCATATGTAATTTATAGCCTGCTCTGTTCTAGAACATAGAATGGATACTGTAATAAACGGCTGAAAGGAGTATAAATTGGTACAATACCTTAGGAGAAAGCAATTTGACAATATGCACCAAAACTCTTAAAATATGAATATCTTTTAACTTAATTAATTTTCTTTCTGGGAATCTGTCTTATATTCTAAATATGGAAAAAGTTTTATGCACAAACATGCTTGTCACAGCTATTCTAAACAAACAAGAAGAAACTGGCAAAGATTTAAATATTTGCCAGTAAAGTGTTAGTATATACATAAGTAGACATTAAAAATTAAATTTAGGGGAGGAAATTAAGACCATGAAAAAAATGTTATAGTGTTAAATGACTTAAATAGAATATGGTCACAATATATAAAATATACAATCCAAAAAGCAATAGAAAAGTACTACTTATTAAAAATGTGTTTTTGAATGAAGGGATTTCTTTCTAATATTTTAGAGTTTCCAAAATTTTCTATTAAAATTTTTTTATGTCCTGGTGGTTTTGGCTCAGTAGGTAGAGTGTTGGCCCTCAGACTGAAGGGTCCCAGGTTCGATTCCAGTCAACGGCATGTACCTTGGTTGCAGGCCTGATCCCCAGCCCCAGTCAGCATACGGGAGGCAACCAATCAATGTGTCTCTCTCACATCCATGTTTCTCTCTCTGTCTCTCCCCCTCCCTTCCACTCTCTCTAAAAAAAAATCAATGGAAAAATATCCTCTAGTGACGACTAACAACAACAAAAATTTTACAATGAAAAAAAAGCATTTTTACTCATAAGACCAAAGAAATGCAATAGGTGATATTCCCTTCAAAGGACAAGAATAGGCATTCTACAACAATTCTATGATTTCAAAACTAATAAGTAATGCTATATTGGATGAAGAGAACTCTTATTCCAATTTCAAACATTAAAGTAGATGTTAATAATGAAGACAACGTCTTAAAACAGAATCAGCATTCTTTCTTTCGAAAACCAGCAAGATTTACAGTTCCACTCAATGCTACCTTTCCCGATGATAAGAAGGGGCTGTTTGGCATTCCTAATAACAGATGCTGCCATTTGTACAGCAGACGTTTCAGCCATACTAATAGGAGGTGGCATGCAGCACTCCACGTACCTGGAAATAAAGAGTTCTGTTAATTAAAAGAGACCAATTTATAAATGTATTGTGAAAATATAAAATATATAAAAAGGAAGAAAAAATAGTACAGTAAATTCCATATTCCCAGCATGTAGACTCAATAACTACTATCATTTTACCACATTTGCTTCACACGTACACACCCTAACATGCATTTTAAGATTTCTTTTCCTGAACCATTTTAAAGTAAATTATAGGCATCAAGACTAAAAACTTCCCCATACAGCTATAAAAGATACTTTCTTCTATGTAGACATAATATCCTTACCACATCTAGTAAATTAACAGTTATTCACTAGTATCATCTAATAGTCAAACAAGCTGACAGGAAATTTGAGTTTATGGCTTTACATTGTAGTAGTAGTTGTAGTAATAGTAAAAACATCCTAAAAGCTAATAGTATTAAATATACCTACTGTGTGCCATTTATTCTCACTTAAATTTCAAAACAATGAGGTTAGGTATTACTATTATCTGCACCATTGGGGGGAAAAAATTCAGAAAGTAAGGTAACTTGCCCAGGGGTCAGAGACTGGATTGAACTAGGTCTCTCTGTCTCCAAAGTCCATGCTTTTAACTACGTTACTATATTTCCACTCACTGGGTAAGTCAGGATTTCAGTAGTATAATATATATTAGTAAAATAAATATTAAAACTGTATAGTTAAATAATTCTGGACATCAAGTCCCCAGTGTTTTATTTCACTTATTCTAATTAATAAACACCATAATGTTCAACACTTGGGCATTATAATACAAAAATTTTTTAAAAGGACATTCAAAT
Organism: Myotis brandtii; assembly: GCF_000412655.1. Classification (NCBI taxonomy): domain Eukaryota; kingdom Metazoa; phylum Chordata; class Mammalia; order Chiroptera; family Vespertilionidae; genus Myotis; species Myotis brandtii. The sequence goes on from NW_005356674.1 coordinate 7,649,193, forward strand.
CTTTACAGATTTTTTTAAAGAAAGCTTACAGAGTTAAGTTACCTGAGACTCATCTCTCCTTCCCCTGCCCAATATTATTTTGAATATCACACTCAGGTATTAAGCAGAATAGATGTCCTTTTGCTCTGACTCTCCCAATTAGAAATCTCTGAGTGTACAGAAATGCCCACTTTCTCTCTTGGTCACTAGGAGGCCACTTGGTCCATGGTAGCAGGAATGTACTAAGTGGTACCCAGGGCAATTTATTAACCCAAGTACACATACCCAAGTGTACCAGGGGTGACTGAGATGCCAATGAAAAATATTTTACACTTCCTGTTCACTCAGTGTTTATTTAAGTAATAAACATTTGATGTTGAAATATTTTTAAATAACTGAAACAAACAGACTAAAATTTTTAATGTTGAGTTCTAATAATTTTCAACTGTCTCCGCATCTCTTGGTTTATACTATAACGACTCTAAGTGGCTATACTACATTAATGAGAATGTATTATCTATAGGTACTGTAAGAATAATTTCAAATAAGTTCCAAGTATTTTATTTAGTAATTAACCCCCAAAATAATTGTATTATCTATGGGTACTATAAGAATAATTTCAAATAAGCTCCAAGTATTTTATTTAGTAATTAACCCCCAAAATAATTACTAAATAATACCATTTTAATTAAGAGAAGCCCTTTGACTAGGATTCAGCTTAATTACTAAATCATTAAAAGCTAAGATAAATGAAGATTAACTTATGCCAGCCGGCATGGCTCAGTGGTTGAATGTCGACCTATGAACCAGGAGGTCATGGTTCAATTCCGTCAGGGCACATGCTGGGTTGCAGGCTCGATCCCCAGCATGGGGTATGCAGGAGGCAGCTGATGATTCTCTCTCATCATTGATATTTCTATCTTTCTCTGCCTCTCCCTTCCTTTCTGACATCAATAAAAATATTTTTTAAAAAAAAGATTAACTTATAAACTGCTAAGTAAATTTATTTCAAGGTAAGCATTATAAGCATATAATACTATTAAGAAAAAAACCTAGCATAACTATTACTCACTTTATAGAATTCACATTCACTTGGAGGTTCACAAAATCTGCAGGTATGTCAATATAGCAAGCACCTGGACGACCATATATACTGCTTCTTACAGCCTAAATTTATTACAAATAGAAGAAAATGTTTTAAAAATCTCAATCCTTATTATTATATTTTACTCAAAGATAACTTAAAATTGTGAAATAAACAGTTTTAATTTTTCTGAATATCCTTAGTTGGAGAAGTAAACCATTTTAATTAAATTTGAAGTACCCTCTATTCATTTTATATACAGTTAACCCTTAAATAATATGGGGGTTGGGACCCCGATCCCTCATGCAATAAAAAAGTGTAATTTTTGATTCTCCCAAAACTTAATTACTAAATAGCTTACTGTTGACCTGATCAATAACATAAACAGTCAATTGATACATATTTTTGTATTCAAAAAGTAACCAAAAAATATATTAGGAAAATCATAAAGAAGGAAAAATACATTTATAGTACTGTACAGTATTTATTGAAAAAAATCTGCATACAAGTGGGCTGGCACAATTCAAACCATGTTGTTCAAGGATCAATTGTATTTTACAAGAGATTTTTGTTTAAAAGGAGAAAGATAAGGAAGTGAATATTCACTTAGACCGTTAAAATTGACATTCACTGGCACAATTCAAACCCATGTTGTTCAAGGATCAATTGTATTTTATAAGAGATTTTTGTTTAAAAGGAGAAAGATAAAGAAGTGAATATTCACTTAGACCGTTAAAATTGACATTCTATTACACTTTAGTCTTAGAAATTATCTACTAGGCTCTGTCGGCCAAATACTCATAACATGCACTTTCACCTGCTTCCTAATCCTATGACTTGGCAGTTTGCAGAAACTGTGATGTTGTAACATGTGTCAAATGATTTCTATAACACATGGTATTGAAAAAGCTCAAATGTAACTTCACATATAAATTAAGTTGGTAAACTAAAATTATAATATGCTGTTTAATCAACTAAGATGGTTTTATATGCATGAGTACTAATTTTCAAAAACAATCTTGCAATAGCATAAGAGAAAGGGCACTCAGGATTCTATTATATCTTTTTTTTTTTTTTTTACTTTTCCATAATTAAAAAAACTAAAGTATAGGAAAAAGTTTGTTTTTCAAAAATGACTTATTTTATCTGTTTCTATAATTAAATATAGTGGCAGTAAACATTAAAATGTACACAGCTCTTTAACAATATCATTTTTAACTATGTGAATATGTTCCAAATTATTACTCATTCAATTGAGAATAAAAATAACAACAGATATGAGCGACTGAGAAAAACCAGTTGACTTGGAGGGCTTGTAATTAAATACTGTACCTTTTCGACAATAGATGGAATAGCTTCTATGCTGCTCGGCCGGACAGAGAACTTGCTATATAATCTACAAGCTTCAACCTATATGCAAAAAGAAAATCACTTAAAATTCAGTTCACAGATCACATTACTCTTCTGAAGGAAGACAAAATGTTAAGTCATTACTTTCATGTTCCGAGGCAAGATGGAGACTATGCATTACCTGGACTATTTCTTAATAGCCTATGCAAAGCACAATCAAATTTCTGCCTCAGTATGATTCAGGAAGCAAATCAAACAAGACACCATTTTCATTTGCAAAAATAAAAAACTTATATAATACACAGCATCTACCATAGCAAAGGAAAGCACCAGGCACTTATTGCTGGTCAGAGCATAAATGGCAAGGGAAGTTGACAATGTCTTATAAAAATTAAAATGAGTATATCCTTGGACCCAGAAATTCCACAGCAAGGAATATTCAATTTAGTTGGTATGCTGTTTGGGTCATATAAATTCAGTAGTGTTAATTTTTCACTGTTTAATGTACTTTGAAGTATTATACAGAAACTGTTTCTCTTGATACTTGGTATGAAATCTACGGAATGATTGGTAATCTTAGTCCCACAAGTGTGATAGAATTAAGATTACTCTCCAACTTTCAGTCTGTTCATAATCATGTTGTTTAGTTTTAAGTATTTCCACAAGAAATAGATATTTGGATCTTTCTTTTCAAACTCCTAATTTCATCTGATAAACTTCTATTATTTTCCTTTTTGGGAAAAATATTTGTAATGGATATTATCTTCTGCTTTTTTTTTTCATCTACAAAGTTTTTGTAGTAATTTTAAATTTCCTTTACATAACTATCTGCTCTACTTATTTTTCAAATACATATATCAGCATCTTCTAAAAAACTGTTGTCATTATCTACCATTGCAATTCCCTTTCAAGAGTATAAAAATATAACATTTTCATTAACCTATATCAAGATCTAGTTTAAATCATATACAAAATTATATGTTTATATTTTGAAGTTCTCACGATTCCTAATTTACCAACACACTTTGCCTAATGGTTTTAACTGTGCTATAAATGCTCAAATATATTCATATCTTAAGTGTTAATTATCATTCACTCTCACCTATTTGCTTTCTACAACAATTCTTAAAACTGTAGCATTCACTGACAAATTCAAGTTTTTAAAAATTTTCAAATACTTCCCTTTAGCCCTCCAAAATAAAAATGAACTTATCCAGAGTCTACTGGTAGTTATTTGAGTAGGATTTTTCCTCTCAACATTTTACTTCCCCAAAGTCTGAGAGGCATAATGCAAAAACAATTTTTATTCCTATATTTTCTTGACTCTTTGGAGAACCTATGTTTAGCTTAAAAGCCTGATGAAAAGGTGTATTTCTTAGAAGACTGCTCCTAAGCAGAGCCTAAGCTTTCTTAATATCCACATTGAAATTGTCTTATAGTTCAGGAATTTTACCTTTAAATTACCTCAGGTAACTCTCTTTCATTTGAATTGTTTATTTTGTAAACAGGACTTTATTTCTTCTCCATAAATCTTTTTGCATTTTTTAATTTAAAATTTATAGTTGACATACAATATTCTTCTCCACAAATCTTAACAGTGTATAATTGTGTAACTAAACTCAAGAGGAAAATCTTAGAGGTGGGTACCTGAGGAAACTCCTGGAAGGCTCCCATTGTTTCCTGACATCTTTCAGAGGAACCACCAATCACAATCAAGGGCCTGAAATTCAAATTGTAAAATACTCAGCAGAGTGGCCAATGAATACTAAACACTCAATGAATATTAAAAAATAGAGATATAGAATGAGGATTAAATTTTCCCTTAAAAACTGTAAATTTAAAGACTTAGGAAATAACCTGATATGAGAGAACCCTTCCTCAGTTTCAGAAAAATCTGAAATTTATAGTAAATGTTTTTCTTCCATGCCCCTCTCTACTCCACCCCTTTTGGATGCTGATGCTAAACCTCCAGGCATGGCGATGTAAAATGAATTTTTATGCCCTTCCTATTATTCTCAGGATTAAGAGGAGGATAAATTTTTTTATAATGAGTTTTAAATAAATACTTTATGAATTGATGAAAAGATAACCCCCTTTAACATGATCTTATTGGTAAAGTACCAGAGATGGGACTAAGGACAAGGTCAAAGAAATATAAAAATTTTAATTTCAACTGTCTTGCCAATTATGTAAGAAAAGATGAAGAATTAAATACATTCTTGCATACTGATCTGGGATCTTTAAAAAATAATTATTCACTTAAAGAGAACTACACACACATTCAAATACATTTACAGATATACAGGAGTGGGCAAAAGTAGGTGTTTTGGTTTTGGGTCATTTTTTTTTTTTTTTTTTTTTGCCATTGTGACATTCTTTTCAGTTAATAAAGCTATTGTAGTAATCATAACCTGCATGTCTTTTTTCATACAAACAACTGTAAACTTACTCTTGCCCACACCTGTGTGCGCGCGCGTGTGTATTCAGTGTTTATTTCTAGATAAACAAATTACTGAGAGTTTTAAAACTTTCTTCCTAACACTCTTCTTAATTTAATTTTTACTAAGCCATTCTCTTAAGCACTTGATTCCAAGTCTTCCCACCCCAGATCAGCAGTTGCTCCATATGTAAAATCATGCACTGACATTCTTAAGAAAATGTTTTCAATAATAACAATCTAATTACCAGCAGTTCATGTTTGCATTTGCCATACCACCCAAGGCGTGCACGAGACCTGGGCCAGAAACAACAAGGCATACTCCCGGCCTAAAAGCAAAACAATTTGTTTTATTAAAAATAGGTCAAATGCAATACTTGATTCATACCACTTACAGTGAAACATGGTAACGTTCTTGGACTTCAAAGGAAGGGCATATAGGTCTTTTCTACAATTGGTAAAACAATTATTAAAATATTTTTTGAATTAGAAAAAAATAACCAAAAGAAAGATACTAGTCTTCGTGCAAGAAATAAGGTACCTATCACCTTCACATTGTGTTTCACTAACCTCTTCACATTTTGCTCTTATTATATCTGGCTAAGTCATGTTGACTACATACAGAAGTAAAATTTTGACTGCTGATGACATTTGTGAATGGAAAAATGAAGTGTCTTTAAAATTTTTTTTAATAAGTAAATATAATGTCAATTGATCTTTGTAAGTAATCCTGAAATACAGTGTTCTGTCCAACCTTTTAAAATTGAATTTGAATGCTTTATCCTAGATGACTTTCTAAGCTTACAACACCAAGGAAAAGTTATCTTTATATAATTCATTTTGTCATTTTACATTTATAAAGCATTTTTTTAGGAACCTCTGATTAAGACAGCCTCAAAAAGAAATAGAAATAAAACAAAGACTTTAGTTTACCTGCCTGTCAGATATCCAACCGCAGAGGCAGCGTAACAAGCCTACAAAGAAAAAACACTGGGACTTGAGCATATTGGGATCCTTATGGTAAGTATATGTGTAATAATTTATTTTTTGTTGTTGTTAATCCTCACCCAAGGATATGTATCCATTGAATTTTTTAGAGAGAGTGGAAGGGAGGAGGAGAGACAGAGAGAGAAACATCGATGTGAGAGAAACTCATTGATTGGTTGCCTCCTACACAGGCCCCAACCAGGGCCAGAGATCGAGCCTGCAACCAAGGTATGTGCCCTTGACCAGAATCAAACCCAGGATCCTTCAGTCACAGGCCAACACTCTATCCACTGAGTCAAACTGGCTATGGCTAATAATTTATTATTAAGTAAGAGACTAGAACTTAATTGTAAAGAAGGAATTGGAAAACCTTCCATTTTAACAAATAATGTTCTACCTGTAAATTTCAAATAATGGTTTAGATACTGAATCTAGTTTTTGTTTTTCAAGGAATTTGCTCATATGATCTAGTTTATTCATAATATCCTCTTACACAAAATAAACTGATGAACAAAGAAGATCCTGCCCTAACCGGTTTGGCTCAGTGGATAGAGCATCAGCCTGCGGACTCAAGGGTCCCAGGCTCAATTCCAGTCAATGGCATGTACCTTGGCTGCAGGCACATCCCCAGTAGGGGGTGTGCAGGAGGCAGCTGATCGACGTGTCTCACTCATCGATGTTTCTAACTCTCTATCCCTCTCTCTTTCTCTCTGTAAAAAATCAATAAAATACATATTTTTAAAAAAGATCCTAAGACATTGAAGTATGCAACAGAGTGATGTATTTCAGAAGGAAGGGGTAGGGGGCGGGCAGAGATTAACCAATAAACTTATATGCATATAAGAATAGCCCATGGACAGACAATAATTTGGGCAAGGCCTGGGAAGGGAACCAGCGTGGAGTTGAAGGGGTCAATGGGGAGGAAAAAGGGGACATCTGTAATACTTTCAACAATAAAGATAATTTTTTAAGTGAGAATAAAAATTAAAAAAAGGAAGTCCTGGCACATGCTACATGAATGAACCTTGAAGACATTATCCTAAGTGAAATAATCCAGCCACAAAAGGACAAATACTGTATAATTCCATTTAAATGAAGTATCTAAAGTAGTCAAATTCATAGAAACAGAAAGTAGAATGGTTGCCAGGGGCTATGGGAGCAGGGTAAATGAGGAGTTATTTAATGGGTACAGAGTTCCAGTTTCTCTAGAAAAAGTTCTGGAGAGCTGTTGCAAAACAATGTGAATGTACACTTCAAAAATGGTTAAGAGCCGTGCATTTAATAATGGTTAAGATGGTAAATTTTATATGATTTTTTAACCACAATTAAAAAATACATACATGTATAAGTATACAAAGTGATTCAGAGGACCAGGGCTCTAAATGAAAAGAAATTTTAGGAATACCTTATCAATTTCTGCTTTTATGTTCCTTTTTATGTATATACAAGTGCGATAAAAAAAATCCATGCCTAAATATGTCTAAGTAGATTTTAATAAGTATAAAATAAAACTCCTAGGTAATAAAAAATATGTCCTCTTACAACTGCTTAAATATCTTCAGAATCAATAGAAATGTGCCCTTTTTTATTCCTAATATCAGTAATTTGTGTTTTTTTCTTTTATTCTTCATCAGTCTTCCTAGGGATTTATCAAATTTATTAATCTTTTCAAAGAACCAATTTTTGACTTCACTGATTTTTTTTGTTGTTCATTTGTTTTCTATTTCATTTATTTTTGCTCTTTTGTTATTTTACTCCTTTAATTTGGGGTTTAATTTGGTTTTCTTTTTCTAGCTTCTTAAAATGTAAACTTACAGCATTGGTTTTTTATTTACTTTACTAATAGATTCATTTGAAACTATTTCCTCTAAGAACTGCTACCACAAGTTTGGTATTCACATTTTTAATATATATTTTTATTGATTTTATAGAGAGAGGAAGGGAGAGAAAGAAACATCAATGAGAGAGCATCATGGATTGGCTGCCTGCAGGGGATGTAGCCTGCAACCCAGGCATCTGCCTTGACCAGAAATTGAACTGGTGACTTCTTGGTGCACTGGCTGGGCTGGCAATGGCATTTTTTCATTATCACTCAATTCAAAATTTCCATTGTGATTTCTTCTTCAACACATTGGTCCACAGTGATGTCTCCTTTTTCATTCGTGATCCTAGTAATTTGTATTTTTGTTCTCACATTCTCTAGTTAAGTCTTCCTTTGACTGCTGCAAAAAGTCAGGTTGACTGAGGGGCACATGCATTGGGAATGTCCTACAAGCATCTCAAACTCATTATGTCCAAATTGGGACTCATTACCTTTTCTCTTCAAATTGGCTCTTCCCTCTGTATTCCCCATCTGAGTCAGTGGCACGATGATCCACCTAGTCAGTCAAGCCCAAACCTAGGAATCACCCCCAGAACAGCCTGTTCTCCCCTCCCTAGCTGGTTAATGTCTATTCATCCTTCACGACAGCTTGGCATCCTCTCTTCCAGGAAACCTCGGAAATCTTAGGCTGAGCAGGGTATTGTTTCCTGGACTTCCACAGCACCCTGGATCTATCTCAATCACAGTACTTACCACATTATTATAAAAACAGTTTGTTTGTGTCTATCTCCACAGCTAGGTTATAAGCCCCTCAAGGACAGGAACTGTCCATCTCCATATCCAGTGTCCAACAAAGTACCTGGGACCTAAGGAGGCCTGCAACTAAGCTTATGGGGACTAATAAAGCTTGAAGCTGCCTTTCTTTTTTTTCTTTTTTTATTGACTTCAGAGCACAGAGAGGAGAGTGGGAGAGGAAGAGGGAGAAACATCAATGATGTGAGAGAATCATTGATTGGCTGCCTCCTGCACGTCCCCCACCAGGGATCAAGCCCATAACTTGGGCATGTGCCCTGACCGGAATCGAACTGTGATCTCCTGGTTCATAGGTTGACGCTCAACCAATGACCCACACCAGCTGGGCTCAAGCTGCCTTTCTGACACATACTCTACACTGCCACAAAATTATCTTTCTAAAGTACAAATCTAACTATGTTATCCACCTATTTATAAAAATCTTTACAGTCTCACCTAGTGCCTACTGAAAAAATTCCACACTCCTTTTCCAACTAGAGACTATCTACAGCCTCTCCTGAGCCTCCATATCCAGGCTTACAGGCCATCATGCCTTTAAGCTATCTTGATGGACCAGTATGAACCAACATTGCTTCCACAAGTAATCTCTGTCCTACTCAAAGAGAGCTGGTCACCCTCTATATGTTCTATCCATTATACATATGTCTATTCTAAGTTACTATACCTGATAAATGTTTTCAGTGTGTCTTGCTGTCTTGTTCTCACCTTCCCAGACTGTGATCAACTTGAAGATCAAGACTAAACTTCAGTGCTTCATTATATCTCCCAAGGGTAAGTAACACAGCACTTGGTATATAGTACACACTCAATAAATATGTTCTGTGTAAAGAAACTAGACATCCCTCCACTAGGAAAAAAAGTAAAATATAAGTCCTATTAATAGGTCATTAGCTCCATCTTCTCACACAGATGAAAAAATAGAATGTTATTCCAACGAAGAAAAGTAGAAGGTAGAAGCAACACAAACTCAAGACCTATTCGTTTTAAGATTTAAAAACGCACCACAATTCTCAAGTCTTACAGATAAGGAATGTCATTCAATGAATAAAAAATGTACTAAGCAGCCACATCATGCCAAAGCCCTAACCAAGCCAGGTACTATGGGGACAAAGAAATGAACCACGATTCCTGCTTTGCAGGAACTCAAATCTGAGGGCAGAGGAAGGGCCCCACTTAAGGAGATCAAGGTTGCTGTCTGGGAAAGAGGTGGCAAGCACCTGAGTTAGAGGGCAGCAGTGGGAGTGGAAAGCAGGACTAGTTAGCTTTAGATGACTGACGTTGCAGAAGTAGATTCTTTTTTAAATTTCTTTATTGATTAAGGTATTACATGTGTCC